>NC_138606.1:648609-1137834 GCF_964289735.1 Phaethon aethereus
GGAAGTGTGATATAGTCAATCTGCCAGGCCTCCCCATATTTATATTTCAACCATCGTCCTTCATACCAGAGGGGCTTTAACCGCTTGGCTTGTTTGATCGCAGCACACGTTTCACATTCATGGATAACCTGTGCAATAGCGTCCATGGTCAGGTCCACCCCTCGATCCCGAGCCCATCTATATGTTGCATCTCTTCCCTGATGGCCTGAGGTGTCATGGGCCCACCGAGCTATAAATAATTCACCCTTATGTTGCCAGTCCAGATCCACCTGAGCCACTTCAATCTTAGCAGCCTGATCCACCTGATGGTTGTTTTGATGTTCTTCGGTGGCCCGACTCTTGGGTACGTGAGCATCTACATGGCGTACTTTTATGACCAGATTCTCTAGTCGGGCAGCAATATCTTGCCACAATTCAGCAGCCCAGATGGGCTTGCCTCTGCGTTGCCAGTTGCTCTGCTTCCATTGCTGTAGCCACCCCCATAGAGCATTTGCCACCATCCATGAGTCAGTATAAAGATAGAGTACTGGCCATTTTTCTCGTTCAGCAATATCTAAAGCCAGCTGGATGGCTTTCACCTCTGCAAACTGACTTGATTCACCTTGTCCTTCAGCGGCTTCTGCGACTCGTCGTGTAGGGCTCCATACAGCAGCTTTCCATCTTCGATGTTTGCCTACAATACGACAGGACCCATCAGTAAATAGGGCATATTGCCTTTCATTCTCTGGCAGTTCATTATATGGTGGAGCCTCTTCAGCACGCGCCACCTCCTCTTCTGGTGATATTCCAAAATCTTTGCCTTCTGGCCAGTCCATGATCACTTCCAAGATTCCCGGGCGATTAAGGTTTCCTATTCGAG
The DNA here is from genome assembly GCF_964289735.1 of Phaethon aethereus. Lineage (NCBI taxonomy): Eukaryota > Metazoa > Chordata > Aves > Phaethontiformes > Phaethontidae > Phaethon > Phaethon aethereus. The sequence continues at coordinate 649,469 of NC_138606.1, forward strand.
CCCGCTGTGTAATAAGCGCGACCCACTTACTCCACGTAGCATCAGTCGCATGATGCGTAGAGGGGACCCTCCCTTTGAACATCCAGCCCAGCACCGGCAGTCGGGGTGCCAGGAGGAGCTGTGCTTCAGTACCAACCACTTCTGAGGCAGCTCGAACTCCTTCATATGCCGCCAATATCTCCTTTTCAGTTGGAGTGTAGCGGGACTCAGATCCCCTATATCCTCGACTCCAAAACCCTAGAGGTCGACCTCGAGTCTCTCCTGGTGCCTTCTGCCAGAGACTCCAGGTAGGGCCATTCTCCCCAGCTGCCGTGTAGAGCACATTTTTAACATCTTGTCCTGCTCGGACTGGCCCGAGGGCTACAGCATGAACTATCTCCTGCTTAATTTGCTCGAAGGCTTGTCGTTGCTCAGGGCCCCATTTAAAATCATTCTTCTTCCGGGTCACTTGATAAAGAGGGCTTACAATCAGACTGTAATTTGGAATATGCATTCTCCAGAAACCCACAACGCCCAGAAATGCTTGTGTTTCTTTTTTGCTAGTTGGTGGAGACATAGCTGTTATTTTGTTGATCACATCCGTTGGGATCTGTCGACGTCCATCTTGCCATTTTATTCCTAAAAACTGGATCTCTTGTGCAGGTCCTTTGACCTTACTTTGTTTTATAGCAAAACCAGCTTTCAGAAGGATTTGAATTATTTTCTTCCCTTTCTCAAAAACTTCTTCTGCTGTGTTGCCCCATACGATGATGTCGTCAATGTATTGCAGATGCTCTGGAGCTTCACCCTGTTCCAGTGCAGTTTGTATCAGCCCATGGCAAATGGTAGGGCTGTGTTTCCACCCCTGGGGAAGTCGATTCCAGGTGTATTGGACACCCCTCCAGGTGAAAGCAAACTGTGGCCTGCACTCTGCCGCCAAAGGGATCGAGAAAAACGCGTTAGCAATATCAATGGTGGCGTACCACTTGGCTGCCTTTGACTCCAGTTCATATTGAAGTTCTAGCATGTCTGGCACGGCAGCGCTCAGTGGTGGCGTGACTTCATTCAGGCCACGATAGTCTACTGTCAGTCTCCACTCTCCATTAGACTTTCGCACTGGCCATATGGGGCTGTTAAAGGGTGAGCGAGTCTTGCTGATCACTCCTTGGCTCTCCAGCCGACGAATCAGCTCATGGATGGGGATCAGGGAGTCTCTGTTGGTGCGATATTGCCGCCGGTGCACTGTTGTGGTAGCGATCGGCACCTGTTGTTCTTCGACCCTGAGCAACCCCACCACAGAAGGGTCCTCTGAGAGACCAGGCAAGGTGGAGAGCTGTTTAATTTCTTCCGTCTCCAAGGCAGCTATACCAAAAGCCCACCGGTACCCTTTTGGGTCCTTGAAATACCCTCTGCTGAGGTAGTCTATGCCCAGGATGCATGGAGCCTCCGGGCCAGTCACAATGGGGTGCTTCTGCCACTCATTCCCAGTTAGGCTCACTTCGGCCTCCAGCACAGTCAGCTGTTGGGATCCCCCTGTCACTCCAGAAATACAGATGGGTTCTGCCCCTATATGGCTTGATGGCATTAAGGTACATTGTGCACCAGTATCCACTAAAGCCTTATATTCCTGTGGGTCTGATGTGCCAGGCCATCTAATCCACACAGTCCAATAAACTCGGTTATCCCTCTCCTCCGCCTGGCTGGAGGCAGGGCCCCTCTAATCCTGCTCATAGTACTCGTTACCCACTTCTTGTAAATAGGAATCAGAAGTCCCCTCAAGAGGATCAGAGGTGAGATCAGCTCTTCTATTCTTTCCGGGGAACTGCCCACTGGAAAGTGGAGCGACGATTTTTCTGGAGGAACATGAACGCCCTTTTGTAATTGTTTTCCCTTGCAGCTCACGTACTCGTGCCTCTAGGGTCGAGGTAGGTTTTCCATCCCACCTCCTCATGTCCTCTCCGTAGTCACGCAATTGAAACCACAGGGTGGCTCGCGGTGTGTATCCTCTATATCCTCTCTCTTGAACAGAAGAGCGTTTACTCCTAATGGCTGAGACACTGGTCCGTATGGGTGGAGGGTAGGGCATATCCTCTTTGAATTGCCGGAACTCCTGGGACAGTTTCTCTACAGCAGAGACGCAGGCCCGTAGGGAGGAAGAGAGACTTTCTTCGTATTGCCGGAGTTGGCCAGCCAATTCATCCACCGTTGGTCTCTCTCCGTCTTTCCAGGCCATTATTGCTAATGAGTTGGCATATGATGATGGTGCACTCCGTACAAACTTCCGCCACATAGGTCGCGTGCAATTGACTTCATCTGGATCTTTGGATGATTGTCCATTGTCCAAGTCACCATAAATCACTTCCAGCACCGCTAGCTCCCTCAGGTACTGGATACCTTTCTCCATGGTGGTCCACTTGCCTGGGTGACATAGAACATCTTCCTTGAAGGGGTACCTTTCCTTCACACCCGACAGGAGTCGTCTCCAGAGGCTGAGGACTCGTGCACCTTTTCCAATTGCTTTGTCAATGCCCCCTTCCCTAGAAAGGGAAAAGCTGCTTGGCTTCCCTACCCTCTAATTCCAGGCTACTGGCCCCATTATCCCAGCATCGGAGCAGCCAGGTGACAATGTGCTCACCTGGACGACGGCTGAAATCCTTTCGCATATCTCGCAGTTCACTCAGTGATAGAGATCGGGTAGTTACCGTCTCTTTTATGAGTTCTTCCTCTTCCTCCTCTTCAAGCGATGACCTGCTCTCTTCCCTCTTCAGTCCTTGTGATGGCCCTGCTTCAGAGCACTCTGCCTCCTCACTCGCTTCCTCTGCCTCCCTCTTAGCAGAATCTTCCTCCTCCCTTACTAAACGAGCTGACTTCCGCTTCCAAGATTTCTTCTTTTGTACAGGGGCAACTGATACTGGGATGGGCTGGTTCTCTGGTTCAGCTGCAACAGTCTGAGTAGCTACAGTGCCTGTTGCAGGGGTTGGAGTAGTCACAGTGGCCGCCGCAGGGGTTTGAGTAGCTACCGTGTTAAATAGAGCTCGGTAGGCATGGGCCAGGCCCCAGCACATGGCAATGATTTGTGTCTCCTTGGAGCTGCCAGGCTGACAGCATACTTCTTCCAGATATTCTGCTAGTTTATCAGGATTCTGCACTTGTTCGGGAGTGAAGCTCCAAAACACCGGAGGTGCCCACCACCCCAGGCATTTGCCCATGCTGTTCCACACGCCCTGCCATTCATAACTATCCAGCCTTGGGGCAGATCTCCGGGTGATATTCTTAAATCGCTTGCCAACCTTAGACAAAACCGAAACAATGTTCCCCAGAAGTAGCAATAGAGGTATTATAACTACCCAAGGGTGTTCAAAATACGGAAAAATTACTGTGATGAAGGAGGAAACGTTATGATAGAGGGTAGCAAAGGTATCATTCTGCATTTCCTCCATAGAAAGCCTTTCAGAGGCAGAAGTATAATTGCTAATCATCTCCACAAGACTGTAGCCAAAATACAGTGTCGTGGTTTAGCCCCAGCCAGCAACTACGCAGCCGCTCGCTCACTCCCCCACGGTGGCACGGGGGAGAGAATCGGAAGAGTAAAAGTGAGGAAACTCATGGTTTGAGATAAAGACAGTTTAATAAGTAAAGCAAAAGCCGTGCACGCAAGCAAAGCAAACCAAGGAATTTGTTCACCACTCCCCATGGGCAGGCAGGTGTTCAGCCATCTCCAGGGAAGCAGGGCTCCGTCACGCGTAATGGTTTCTTGGGAAGACAGACGCCATAACTCCGAACGTCCCTCCACCCCTTCCTTCTTCTTTGTCCCAGCTTTATATACTGAGCATGACGCTATATGGTATGGAATATCTCTTTGGCCAGCCTGGGTCAGCTGTCCCAGCTGTGTCCCCTCCCAGCTTCCCGTGCACCCCCAGCCTGCTCGCTGCAGGCCAGCATGAGAAGCTGGACTGTCCTTGACTACTTAGCAACAACTCAAAACATCAGCACCTTATCAACATTTTCTCATCCCAAATCCAAAACATAGCCTCATGCTAGCTTTTATGAAGAAAATTAACTCTACCCTAGCTGAAACCAGGACAGGTACTAACGGCTTTAGTACAGAGTTCAGATGATACCACATTAAGCTCAAGGTCAGTGCTCGAAAAACAAAACTTGCAGGCGAGTACAGCAGCCCGCAGAGACCAACACCGATCCTTAACATGTACAACAAAGACGAGAGCATCATGCAAATCAAATAAACTGATATTGTGACCTGCAACTGTTATTATCTCAAGCCTCGGGCCCCACGTTGGGCGCCAAAAAGGACTGTTGTGGTTTAGCCCCAGCCAGCAACTACGCACCACGCAGCCGCTCGCTCACTCCCCCACGGTGGCACGGGGGAGAGAATTAGGAAAAAAAAACCTTGTGGGTTGAGATAAACACAGTTTAATAGGACAGAAAGAAAGAAGGAAACAACAATGATAATACCGACAAAGGAATGTACAAGAACAAGTGATGCCCAATACAGCAATTGCTCACCACCCGGCGATCGACAGCCCGTCCCCGAGCAGCGATTTCCGCCCCCCAGCCAACTCCAGTTTATGTACTGGGCATGACGTCGGATGGTAGGGAATATCTCTTTGGCCAGTCTGGGTCAGCTGTCCCGGCTGTGTCCCCTCCCAGCTCCCCGTGCACCCCCAGCCTGCTCGCTGGCAGGCCAGCACAGGAAGCTGGACTGTCCTTGACTGCTCAGCAGCAACCCAAAACATCAGCACATTATCAACAGTTTCTCATCCCAAATCCAAAACAGTCTCACACTGGCTTCTGTGAAGAAAACCAGCTCTATCCTGGCTGAAACCAGGACAGGATGCTTCTTAGATGTTTTACAGAATCACAGAATCATTAAGGTTGGAAAGGACCTTCAAGATCATCAAGCCCAACTGTTAACCCAACACCACCATGCCCACTAAACCATGTCCTGAGGCACCACATCCACACATTTTTTGAACACTTCCAGAGATGGTGACTCCACCACCTCCCTGGGCAGCCTGTGCCAATGCTTGACCACTCTTCGGTGAAGAAATTTTTCCTAATATCCAATCTAAACCTCCCCTGGTGCAACTTGAGGCCATTTCCTCTCGTCCTATCACTGGTTACTTGGGAGAAGAGACCAACACCCTCGTCACCACAACCCCCTTTCATGTAGTTGTAGAGAGCGATGAGGTCTCCCCTCAGCCTCCTCTTCTCCAGACTAAACAACTCCAGCTTCCTCAGCTGCTCGTCATAAGAATTGTTCTCCAGACCCTTCGCCAGCTTCATTGCCCTTCTTTGGACACGCTCCAGAACCTCAACATCCTTCTTGTAGTGAGGGGCCCAAAACTGAACACAGTATTCAAGGTGCGGCCTCACCAGTGCCAAGTACAGGGGTACAATCACTTCCCTGCTTCTGCTGGCCACACTATTCCTGATACAGGCCCTCCACTTGCATTCCTTTATCCCTCACTTGCATCCCACACAGTCCTGTCTATTCAGTGCCCCCAGACCAGTGCCTTGGGGTCCACTAATTCAGCCCAGTGCCCTGTGTTTGGGTCCTCCACACCCACACCCCCATCCTCTTTGGACTCGTGAATTCCCACACTATCCTTGTCTCCATCCCCACCCCTGGTCCCTACATGAACAGGTACCCCAGGTGAAACTTGGAGGAATGGGGCTGGGGGAAGCAGAAAGGATTGTCCCCCTCAGACCAGTGGGAGGCCATGGGCCTGGGGGGACTTTGGACACCTGTGCCCCACCCACAGACCCAGCAAGGTCCAGTCCCAACCACCCCTTTGCTCTCCTTCCCTAGGCATTCTTCAAAGCAAGTGGAAGTTATGAGCTTAATGTAAGTAGTGGGGTGGACTTGGAGGGCATCCAGTCTGGGGAATGGGAGGTCACATTGGTCCTCCCATCCTTGCTGGGTCTGGGGGACATCTGGGGTCTCATAGTCTCTCTACAGGTGGGCTACAAGCTCGGGCGACTGAAGAGGGCTGAGGTGGGTACCGTGAGTTCTGCTGCCCCCAACCCGTTCCTCCCATGGCCACGACATTCCAGGGCATCCCAGTGGGCCCCAGTACACCCTACTGCAACCCCAAGAACATCCCTGCACCCCACTGTTTTCCCAGGGAGCCCACATTGCATTCCCGTCCATGCCATTACAGCCCAGTACACCCCAGGGTGCCCCTGTACACAGCCACGCACCCACGTGGGCCCCTTCCCCAGGAGCCCCATTGCTCGCTGTGCACCACCAGACAAATTCATGTACCTCATTTTTCCCCAGAGGCACCTTCCCCAAGGCTCCCATTGCTTTCCCCAACCTCCCAGTACACCCCAGTGTACGCAAGCCTGTCTCTAACCCTTCCTTTCTCCCCAGAACCCCCTTACGAATGATGATCTGCCAGGGCTTCTGGGCAAGAAACGCCTGGCTGCAGCTGTGGGTGTCTAGGTGAGCAACATCAGAACAACATCCCCACCAAGGATCCTGGGCCCCGGGGGACCCCTGAGCCCTCCCCGATGGGCAGGGCAGGGGTTTGGGAGAGGGAAACAGAGGCGTCTGTCCATGATGCATGTCCCAGGGTGAGCTGGACAGAGCTGCCTCCATGCCTTTCCTTGCACCCCGTGGGGCTCTATGGACCCGGAGGGTCACCATGCAGGCCAGGCAGGGGCTCGGGTGGCATACGGACCCCAGGGATCACCATGCGGGCTGGGCAGGCTTTCTGGGAGATTTAGGAGCATTGTGGGGATAAGGGGCTCCAGGTGCCATGTGGATCTTGGGAGAGACAAGTCCTATCCTGGGTGTAGTGAGGACTCCAATTCCCTGTTCCTTCCCCGTGTCTCTGCAGAGAGACATGGTGGGGGCAAGGCCCCTCTCATGTCCCAGCTGACACCAGGGTCTCATCTAGGGCTCTGTCTTTCAGGACTGGTGCTGTTGGTGACACCCTTGTCCTGTGCCCCTCCAGCAACATGGGGAGATGATCACCCCTGGGTGACCCCATCTGATCCCCTGGGAGCTCTGGACCATTTCCCTCTAATGATCAATAAACCCCTTCAGCAAAGCAACGCTCTGTGTTTGTCTGTGTCTGTGTCCGTGTCCGTGTCCATGTACCCCCACCTCTGCCAGCACCTGCATGCCTGGGTCCTCCATGAGAGCTGTGCTAAGCCTCAGTCCTTGCCTTGAGCTGCGCTTCTCCTGCCTCGCCAAAGTCCTCACAATGCTAATGGCTGATATCTCAACCAACCATGGAAAATCCACAGCAGTCTGCAAAGCTCTTGGTTGTCCACAGGGAAGGGGAGGGGAAGGGAGGGGAGAGAAGGGATGAGTTGGTGTTGACACCAAGACACAAAAAAGCCTTCTTTGCCTCCGTCTTTAATAGCCAGACCTCCTCAGGATCCAATAGTCAATACCCTCAGGGTAGTCAGCTCCCTGAGCTGGAAGATGGAGATGGAGAGCACAATAAACTCCCCACAATCCAGGAGGAAGCAGTTAAGGACCTGCTGTGTCACCTGGACACCCACAAGTCTATGGGGCCTGATGGGATCCACCCAAGAGTACTGAGGGAGCTGGTAGAGGAGCTTGCCAAGCCACTCTCCACCATTTATCAGCAGTCCTGCTTAACAGGGGAGGTCCCAGACGGCTGAAGGCTTGCCAGTGTGACGCCCATCTACAAGAAGGGCTGGAAGGACGATCCTGGGAACTACAGGCCTGTCAGCCTGACCTTGTTACTGGGGAAGATTATGGAGCAGTTCACCTTGAGAGTGCTCACAGGGCATGTCCAGGACTACCAAGGGATCAGGCCCAGCCAGCACGGGTTCATGAAAGGCAGGTCCTGCTTCACCAACCTGATCTCCTTCTCTGACCAGGTGACCTGTCTCGTGCTTGACGGAAAGGCTGTAGATGTTGTCTACCTGGACTTTAGTAAAGCCTTTGACACCATCTCCCACAGCATTCTGCTAGAGAAGCTGGCGGCTCATGGCTTAGACAGGTTCACTCTCCTCTGGATAAAGAGCTATCAGGATGGTCAAGCACGATCTCCCCTTGGTGAATCCATGCTGACTACTCCTGATAACTTTCTTTTCATCCATGTGCCTACAGATGGCCTCCAGAAGGAGCTGCTCCATCACCTTACCAGGGATGGAGGTAAGGCTGGCCGGTGTATAGTTTCCTGGATCTTCCTTCTTGCCCTTTTTGAAGACTGGGGTGACACTGGCTTTCCTCCAGTCCTCAGGCACCTCTCCCATTCTCCATGATTTTTCAAAAAAGGTGGAGAGAGGTGTTGCGACAACATCAGCCAGCTCCCTCAGCACTTGCGGGTGTATCCCATCAGGGCCCATGGATTTGTGAGTGTTCAGTTCAGCCAAATGATCCCCAGCCCAAACCTCGTTGACCAGTGGAAAGTCTTCCTCCCGCCAGGCTTTTTTGCTTACCTGTCCAGGCTTTGTTGGGATAGAACCATAAAACCAGTTTTCTTTTCCGGAAAGCTGCATTTCTAAGAAGACTGCAGCACGCGTTCCTGTGAGAACAAAGTTGATAAGACACTCTGTTTTAGTTCATGGCCAGCCATGGTCTGTGGGTGTCCATAGTGATCAAGGCCTCCAGCAGTCTCGAGACAGCCGGGTGCTAAAGCTGGGAGGAACAGAGGCCAAGGCAGCTGACCCAGGCTGGCCAACAGAAGCATTCCATACCATCAACATCCACGCTCACCATAAATCGGGGGTTCTGCTTGGAACGGCTCTCTCTCTCTCAATGGCGGCCATCTCTGGAGGGTCTCACCCATCGCGCTGCTCCTGAGGACTACTCTCCCTCCACTGGAGCTGTGCTGCTCGCAGTGTTCAACAACCAGCATTCACTGCTGGGAGCGTACATCTCGCGACCATTCTGTGGGCTGAGTATAACTCCGTGTACTTTATATTGCTTTGGTATTAATAGTAGGTTTATTCTTTCATTAAATCTGTTTCTAGTTCAACCTGCTTCGACCCATGAGTTTCCTTTCTTTCCCCAATTTCTTTCCCTTTCTCAGCTGAGAGGGGTTTTTTGGGTGATTGATAGAACAATGGCTAGCTTTCTGCCCAGAGGTGGGCTAAAGCAAGGCAACTAGATGGCACCAAGGTTGGAAATCCCTTTCAAATTGAATTGCATTATCTCAAATTGCCTTTTGAAACTCAGTGAGCAATCATCCACTGGCGAGACGGCTGAATTACATGGGGAGTGGGTTCTGGAAATAATGTGCCATTTTTCCAAGTCTGCTATTACCTCAGAAATTCCAGTTTGTGCCACAGCAGGGATTGGACACTGTGGTAGCTTGGTAATTTTTGCATTGGGGAGTGCCGGGGCCGCATGGAGGACACGTACTGTAGACTCCCAATTTCTGCTAGGGTTGGGGTCAGTACTTGCACCAAAGAACCACACGCTGCTGTCTGGCAGGTGCCAAGTTCATCTGGTTAAGACATCAAAACCCAAAATATTTTCACTGTGCTTTTTAATCACAAAGTGAGTAGACGACATGTGCTTCTTGCCTGGGAGCCATAAGTTAACGTTTGCGGTTTGGCAAATAGCACTTGCTCCGTTTACTCTGATGACTTTAACTCTGCCGTCCGGGTCACATGCCCAGCTCCTTGGCACCCTGTTGTGTTAGTATTGAAATTTGTGTTCCCGTATCTATTAGAAGTTTTATCAGTTGTTGAGGACAAACTGGAATTAAAATGTAAGGGCCTCCTTCATTCAGCCATTGGTAAGCTTCCACTCGCTGGGTGGGCAGGCCCAGTTGCCGTCCTGGTACTGTTTGTTTTTTGACTTCAAGGTTTGCAATTCCCGCCTAAGAGGTTTAAAACCTAAGATGGTTGCCCTGTGGAGTCTGTGTCAGTCCCCTGGTGGGACACCAGGGCGCTGTTTAGTTTCCCCGTTTCCACGCAGTTGTTGGAATGCTTGTATCAAGCTTAGTATTATAGTTGTCCGTTGTCCCTCTGTTACCATCTTTGGAACACCTAACACTAATGCTTTTCTCCATAACCCATTTCTTCCTTCTCAAGACTCTACCCGCGGGACTTGGTTTTATGTTCCGCTTGTCTTCCTCTCAATGCTTGGGGGGGTGTTTGCGTTATGGGTCGCACCCGGTGGTTTTCCGCCACGGGTCTTGGGTCCGATTTCTCGGTCAACAGATTGTCCCACCCCATTTCATGGCCGTGGGACATTTTACAACACCGTGCATTAATTCTGCCTGGGTAGGGAGTTGTCTGTGGGGTCGTTACTGCCTAAGTCCTCATTGTGCTCTGTGTCTCTGTTAAAATGTCGTCTGGTTTTGCAATTAAACAGGGTTTGAGAACTGCCAGGGCTCCTCTAGTTAGTGGCTTTAACATAGCATAATCCACAGAAGCAGATATTGGGGCGCCTCTCCACATTTGAGCATAGCTTGTCTGCAGGCAGCTTTGGTCACGGCAGCGGAGAGTTCACTTAAGGAACGGATGGGAATGATAGAAGGTTCACCTCAATGCAAGGCACCTATTCCACCAGCCCAGTAGGCTACGCTACTGGTCATAGAATGGGCTTCATCTACCAGGTCTGGTTCGAGGGTTAAGAAAACTCCTAGATCCCACCCCACTAACCATTTGCTTCATTTCCACGCAACATTATTCGGTCACCAGTGCTGAGGCAGACACGCCACAGCTTTTCAGTTTTACCTGGCTTTCTGCCATATTCCCCTTGTAAGTTTGTCAATCCCGTGGAGTGCTTTGCACAGTATGACCACCTCCCCAAGGCCCTCCAAAGTATTCTGCTTTGATGATGGGTCTAGTCTTATCTTCAGAGGAGTCCAAAAGGGGCAGGGGGTTAACCTTTCCCTCATCATGGTCATCAGGACCACCCCAAATATCACCATCCCAGTCCGCTGGGGACACTATTAGTTTCCTAGTTTGCATGGGATTAGGGGGGTGTGGGGCCCGCATGAGCATCATCTCAATCTTTTCCTCCAACTTTTATTTTTTCAGATTGAAACTAGAGAAGTTCTTGGCCCGGTTATGGTTTAGGTCTTTACCTGCTGTGCAGCCTGTGCCAGGCTAATCTGGAAGGGGCAAAAGAGGGAGGAAGAAAACAAAAGGTTAATGCCAAGAGGCCTGCCAGGAAGAGCAAGGAGCTCCTGGCCAAACTCAAACACAGAAAGGAAGCAGAAGGTGAAAGCAATGAGAGGTAACCTGGGAGGAATACAGAGATGTTGTCTGAGCATCCAGGACTGGGGTTAGGAAAGGTGAATCTGCTTGAATATGTCCAGGGGTGTCCAAGACACCAAAAAGGGCTTCTCTAAGTACAGAAGGGATGTTCTTCTATAAGTCTGAAGGCTGACAAAAGGAAGGCTGGGTACAATGTGGGCCCACTGCTGAATGAGGTGGAAGACTTGGTTGTACAGGACATGGAAAAGGCTGAGGCACTGAATGCTGCCTTTGCCTCCGCAAGCAAGACCGGCCTTCACGAATCCCAGGTCCCAGACAGCAGGGGAATGTCTGGAGCAAGGCAGACACAGTGTTGGTGGAAGAGAATGTCAAACACATTAACTGTTGGTGTTACTTCATGGGAGGGCACCCTTGTCTCAAAACACAATGAGCAAGCTTGTAATTTGCTGGGGAGCTTTTCTTGGAAATGTTGGTGGAAGAAGTTGAGAGCACTCTGCAAGGGAGAAACTCAGCTGTTCCGTGTGAGCTCGGTGCAGGAGTGTGAGAGAGGCTGGGGAGACAGGGGCAGTGCCCATGGCAAGAGGAAGGCTCCTTATAAACAGCAGTGAGCACATGTCCTCAGTGTGCTGAGAGGGGTACCCTCGTTTTAGCGGGTGAGCTTTCCCTCTTTATTCTGCCTGGCTCAAGTTGAGCACCTGCAGTGCCTGAGCGAAGAGGCTCTTCTGGTTTCCTGAGGGAAGTATTCGCCTCACCTCCCTCCTGCTCCTCTTCCTCTCTTCACACCCTGCCCTGTGGCCTCCCTTCACCTAAAGGCATGGAGGGAAAAATAGAACAGAACAGAACCATTCCGTCATAAGGGACCTGCAAGGACATCTGGTCCAACTGCCTGACCACCTCGGGGCTTCCCAAAAAATTAAAGCATGTTATTAAGGGCATTGTCCAGTGCCAAGCATGGGGCACCGACCACCGCTCTAGGAAGCCTGTTCCAGGGTTTGAGCACTTTCTCCATAAAGAAATGCTTCCTAATGTCCAGTCTGAACCTCCCCTGACACAGCTTGGAACCATTCCCATGCGGTCTTTCACCGGATACCAGGGAGAAGAGACCAGCAGCTCCCTCTCCATGACCCCTCCTCAAGAAGCTGGAGAGGGCAATGAGGTCACCCCTCAGCCTCCTTTTCTCCAAACTAGACAAACACAAAGTTCTTAGGTGCTCCTCAGAGGACTTTCCTTCCATCCCTTTCACCAGCTTTGTTGCCCTCCTCTGGACGCAGTCAAGGAATCTGTGTTGCACAGAGCCAGTTCCAGCCAGCTCCTAGATGGACCTGTTGCTGGCCAAAGCTGAATCCATCAGCGAAGCTGGTGATGACTTCATGATAACTTATTTAAGAAAGGGTAAAAAAACCACTGCGCAACAAGAGCTGGGAGGCAGGAGTGAGAAAATGTGGGACAAACAATGCTGCAAACACCACAACCAGTGAAGAAGGAGGTGGGGAGGTGCTCCAGGAGCTGGAGCAGATATTCCCCGTGGACTGTACCCTGTGGGGACCCATACTGGAGCAATCCATTCATGAAGGACTGTATGCTATGGAAAGGACTCACTCTGGGGTAGTTTGTGAAGGGCTGTATCCTGCGGGTGGGATTCCACGCTGGAGCAGAAGAGTATGAGGAGGAAGTAGCGGCAGAGACAAAGTGTTATGGAGTGACTACAACCTCCATTCCTCATCCCACTGCATTGCTCAGGGGGAGAAGGTGGGAGTCAGGAGGGATGTTGAGCCTGGGAAGAAGAGGTGGTGGGGCAAAAGTATTTTTAGTTTTGTTTTTGTTTCTCACTGTCCTACTCTATTTTGAACTGGCAATTAAATTAATCTTCCCCAAGTTGAGTCTGTTTTGCTCGTGGAGGTAATTGCTGAGCATCTCCCCGTCCTTATCTCAACCCATGAGCTTTTTAATCTGATTTTCTCCCCTGGTCTTGTTGAGGAGGGAGAGTGAGAGTATGGCTGTGTGGGCATCTGGCAGCCAGCCAAGGTCTACCCACCACACTGACAGAGGGGGAAATAAAAATCCTTCTCCACCTCCCGTGTTTGTTAAACAATTTCCCGTGGCACTGGTTATATGTCACTGCTGATGACAGGGACCCGCTTGCTTGTGCTTTGGTCTGACCCCAGAGAGCAGCTCTTGTGCAACGGGAGGACCAGTGCCAAAGCTTGACCCTGACACCAAGCACCTCTCTGCATGCCTAGGTGAAATACTGAAACCTGTCCTGAGCTGGAGGTGCTGAGACTGGGGCTGTGTGTGCTGGAGCAGGGGGAGGTGGGAGGCAGGAGGGGCTCAGCCAGAGCGGGAGCACAGCTGCAGGTTCAGGGCAGGATGCTCAGTGCAGACTGAGAAGAGGGAAGGGTCAGGCTGACAGCGTGGCAAAGGCTCCACCTGGGCAGGAGGAGGAAGAGAGGAAAGCAGCTGTTACTGCAGCGGATGCTGGCCAGGCAGGCGGGCTCCAGCATTGCCTGTCCTCCTGCTCCCACACGCACCCGGGAAGCTGGGTTTTCCTGGCTGCCCTCATGGGATGGAGAGCAGCAACCTCTGGAGTGGGAGCCTTGCCATGCTCCCCTCCCACCCAAGGGCAGAACTGGCTCTGGGAAAAGCATTTCAAGATGGGATGCGGGTGGTGGAAGAAGAAAGGACTCCTCCAATGTTTGTGTCTCTCTTCAAATTGTTAAGGGAGAAGCTGCTGCCTGGGCTTTTGTTGAGTTAAAGGCTAAAGTAGCCCAAGTTGTTGTTACAAGTCCGGTCGCATCCAGTACACTGAACTATCACGATTATGGATGCACAAATAACGTGATACACCTCCTCAGTCTAGTCAAGTTCCATGAACTACCACGGCCGCACTTAAAGGGTTTGGTCGCGTTCAATGAGAACTATCACGGCTAGATTAATGAGTAGTGCAGTTTATTAAAGCAACAGACACACAGGTTCTTTGGATTGCTGGCGATAAATTCACTGCCTACAAAGCACGTGCAAATGCCAAAAGTATGAGTAATACCGCTTGGCTACAAACGCGTTAAAAGATGTAAAGTGACTCTATAGAGATTTCTAAGTTTCCCAGGGAGGCACTTGGTATGACCAAGTGCTCGAATCTTACCCAAAGGCATCCCAATGAGGAGGAAGAGAGGCTCAGCCCGTCAACTGATCCCAGAAGTTAGAGTAGTACACGACGATGGTATCTTCCCTGACATTCTCTTCTCCAAGCTATTTTTATATTATTTTTAATTGTCTAGGTGGAGCTTGAGTGACTCTAGTCATACATACCTTTATCAGGGTTGGTTCAGAATTCTCTCGCTTCACGTTTAAAGGTACAGACTAGGAAAAATTCAGTGCGCAAGCTCATTGAGGGGTGGTCGCACCTTCGGAGGTGGGTAACTTTTGAGAGGGGTGTGCGTTTTAGTATTATAATGATATTATAATAAGCAAAGTTCACTCCAAGTACAGCATTTTGTCAAAAACATGACAGACCGTTGGCTCAGGGTAGTGAATATGCAGCTTATCGGTTCCATTGTACCTTCGAATTCTCTATATCTCACAGAGCCTGGCCGTGACGTCTCCACTCCACTCCACCCTCCGTACAGTTCCTCCTAGAGTCAGCACACCAAGTTCCCCTGGTGTGGTAACATCTAAGGTTACAGGCCTAGAGAACTCCAGTGGAATGGATCCCTTGCATATCAGCCGCACTACAGCCTAGAAGCTTCTTCAGTCCTGTACCTTTCTTTAAAATACGGATATAAGTTAGATTTCTAGGTCACCTCCACGGATTATTCCACAGCATTCACACACCCATCGAGGAGTTGAACACACACCACCCAAGACTTTAACTGCTAGGGCCGGAGTCCCTTCAGAGTGGGCAACTCCAGTGAGCCAATGGGTGCCCCTTTCGACTCCTCACACACACTCTCAGGTGCTTTCTCTTCCCTCTTGCTCGACCCGAGGTTACCTGAAGCAGAATCTCCAACATGACATGTGCCAGATGAATATATTAGGTGGTACAGTGAAGAACAGCTTGAGCTGGGTGCCTCCGGAGAGGGACCCCAAACAAAAGAACCTCTGGGCAATTACACCCTCACAATCTAAGTTCCCCTCTGCTCATGAGACGGTATTTGGGTCTGGGGTCTCCTTGTTCTTCATTGAATCCTTTCACTGTCTCCAGGTGGGATGTTCTTCTTCTTTTCTCCAGGAGGCAACTTCTTCTGACGGATGTGGCTATCCTATCTTTCTAATTTACACCGGTTTCGGAGCCTCCCCTCATGTGACTAAGTAAGAGTTTAGTATAAGTTCACCAGTAACTAGGTGAAAGATGACAGCTTGTGGCCTAAGGGTTTTTACTAAAGCTATACAATGGATTCTGTTTGGACAAGGAAGTGTCACCTGTAACAGCCTGTCTTGCCTCTCATGGTGTGTTGACACCATGACACTTTTCCCTGAGCAAGCCCTGTGGAAGGTGTCTGCCTTCTCCCTGCATGTAAAGCTGAACAGCTTGTGAACACCATAGCCCTGGGAGAAGAGCTGCATCTGGGACTGGATGGAGAGACCCAGTGAGTGTCAGCCCTCACAGCACCCTTCCCTTCCCTTCCCTTCCCTTCCCTTCCCTTCCCTTCCCTTCCCTTCCCTTCCCTTCCCTTCCCTTCCCTTCCCTTCCCTTCCCTTCCCTTCCCTTCCCTTCCCTTCCCTTCCCTTCCCTTCCCTTCCCTTCCCTTCCCTTCCCTTCCCTTCCCTTCCCTTCCCTTCCCTTCCCTTCCCTTCCCTTCCCTTCCCTTCCCTTCCCTTCCCTTCCCTTCCCTTCCCTTCCCTTCCCTTCCCTTCCCTTCCCTTCCCTTCCCTTCCCTTCCCTTCCCTTCCCTTCCCTTCCCTTCCCTTCCCTTCCCTTCCCTTCCCTTCCCTTCCCTTCCCTTCCCTTCCCTTCCCAGAATCATTAAGGTTGGAAAAGACCTTTCAGATCAGCAAGTCCAACCATCAACCCAATAACACCATGCATACTAAACCATGTCCGGAACTGCCACGTCCACACCTGTTTTGAACGCTTCCAGAGACGGTGACTCCACCACCTCCCTGGGCAGCCTGTTCCAATGCTTCATCACTCTTTCCATAAAGAAATTTTTCCTGGTCTCTAGTCTAAACCTCCCCTGAGGGCACAATTTGAGGCCATTTCCTCTTCTTCTATCTCTAGGTACTTGGGAGAAGAGACCAACACCCACCTCACCACAACCCCCTTTCAGGTAGTTGTGGGTAGCAATAAGGTCTCCCCTCAGCCTCCTCTTCTCCAGACAGAACACCCCCAGTTCTCTCAGCTGCTCCTCATCAGACTTGTGCTCCAGATCCCGCACCAGCTTTGTTGCCCTTCTCTGGACACGCTCCAGCACCTCAACGTCCTTCTTGTAGTGAGGGGCCCAACAGTGAACAGAGTATTTGAAGTGCGACCTCACCAATGCCGAGTACAGGGGCATGATCACTGCTCAACTCCTGCTGTCCACACTATTGCTGATACAGGTCAGGACGCTGTTGGCCTTTTTGGCCACCTGGGCACACTGCTGGCTCATGTTCAGCCGGCTGTTGACCAGCACACCCAGGTCCTTTTCCGCCGGGAAGCTCTACAGCCACCCTCCCCAAGCCTGTAGCGTTGCATGGGTTGTGACCCTACTGCAGGACCTGGCACTTGCTTATTAAACCTCATACAGCTTGACCTCAGACCATCGATCCAGCCCCTCCAGACCCATCTGCAGAGCCTTCTTGACCTCAAGCAGATCAACACTCCCACCCAACTTCGTTTTGTCTGCAGACTTACTGAGGGAGTACTCAATCCCCTCATCCAGATCATCAATAAAGTTAAACATGACTGGCTCCAAATCTGAGCCCTGGGGAACACGGCTTGTGACCGGCCACCAACTGGATTTAACTCTTCTCACCACAACTCTCTGGGCGCAGCCATCCAGCCAGTTCTTTATCCAGAGGAGAGTGAACCTGTCTAAGCCATGAGCCATCAACTTCTCTAGCAGAATGCTGTGGGAGACGGTGTCAAGCACGAGACAGGTCACCTGGTCAGAGAAGGAGATCAGGTTGGTGAAGCAGGACCTGCCTTTCATGAACCCGTGCTGGCTGGGCCTGATCCCTTGGTAGTCCTGGACATGCCCTGTGAGCACTCTCAAGGTGAACTGCTCCATAATCTTCCCCAGTAACAAGGTCAGGCTGACAGGCCTGTAGTTCCCGGGATCCTCCTTCCGGCCCTTCTTGTAGATGGGCATCACATTGACAAGCCTTCAGCCGTCTGGGACCTCCCCTGTTAAGCAGGACTGCTGATAAATCACAGAATCACAGAATCTCTAGGTTGGAAAGGACCTTCAAGATCATCAAGTCCAACCATTAATCCAGCGCCACCATGTCCCCTAAATCATGTTCTGAAGCGCCACATCCACACGTTTTTTGAACACCTCCAGAGATGGCGACTCCACCACCTCCAATGATGGAGAGTGGCTTGGCAAGCTCCTCCACCAGCTCCCTCGGTACTCTTGGGTGGATCCCATCAGGCCCCATAGACTTGTGGGTGTCCAGGTGACACAGCAGGTCCTTAACTGCTTCCTCCTGGATTGTGGGGAGTTTATTGTGCTCTCCATCTCCATCTTCCAGCTCAGGGAGCTGACTACCCTGAGGGTATTGGCTATTGGATCCTGAGGAGGTCTGGCTATTAAAGACGGAGGCAAAGAAGGCTTTTTTGTGTCTTGGTGTCAACACCAACTCATCCCTTCTCTCCCCTCCCTTCCCCTCCCCTTCCCTGTGGACAACCAAGAGCTTTGCAGACTGCTGTGGATTTTCCATGGTTGGTTGTGACATCAGGCATTAGCATTGTGAAGGCTCTGGAGAGGCAGGAGAAGCACAGCTCAGAGGCAAGGATTGAGGCTTAGCACGGCTCCCACGGAGCTCTCTGCCAAGGTGAGGCCATAATGATTCAATGACTGCATTTCCATCATGTGCTCCTGTCTTTCCCCAGCCCTCCTCCTCCCCTGAGAAGGTCTGGCCCTGTTGGCCACTTCCAGCCCCCTGATCACCAGGACTCCCGAGAGGAGACCTCCGGGCTCGACAGAGCAGCCCTGACTGTGCCTTTTTGTGGGGTTGCCAAGTGCAGCTGGTGATGAAATTTCCCCCTCGACATCAGAGAAAACCCACAGAAGCTCAGCGCCAGGAAACCAGCTTCTCCAACTCCCATGGTGATGGAGCCAGGCCACATATCCCTGGGGGATTCTCTGCAGTTTCCCGTGGCCCCAACATGCCTTCCTGGCCTGTGATGGGGCGTGCCCCAGAGAACGGTGTGGTCTGGGGGTCCAGGAAGCCACATGGACTCTGCAGTGGGGGCTATGAAATCTCCTGTGAATCCCGCAGTGCTGAGTCCATGCGACAGGGAACCACCGCCCCTCCTGGAGTGGGGCAGAGGACCCAGGGGTCGGGGCTGCCTGTCTGCACTCCTCACCTGCCCCAGCACCAGATTGTGCTGTTTGAGGGATGGTGCTCACTAGAGCCCTGGTAAGAACCTGTTACCCGCGGTGCCTCCAACACACCGGGTGCCCCAAGGGCTGGCACCGTCTGCCCCTTGCCTCTCCAGCCTCCTGGGGGACACTCCAGTTTGCCCTAACCTGCCCTTACGTGGAGGCACACGGTGGGTGGCAAGGGGATGTCCTTGACAGCAACCCCCCAGGCACCTGGGCTCCCTCAGCCACTCTGCTCTCACAGTGGTGCAGCCAGAGAGGACCAAGGCATGCAGGCGCTGGCAGAGGTGGAGGGATATGGACACGGACACGGACACAGACACAGACACACGCAGAGCATAGCTTTGCTGAAGGGGTTTATTGATCATTAAAGGGAAATGGCCCAGAGCTCCCAGGGGATCAGGTGGAGTCATCCAGGGATGATCATCTCCTCATGCTACTGGAGGGGGACAGGACAAGGGTGTCACCACCAGCTCCAGTCCTGAAAGACAGAGCTCTAGATGAGACCCTGGTGTCAGCTGGGACATGAGAGGGGCCTTGCCCCCACCATGTCTCTCTGCAGAGACACGGGGAAGGAACAGGGAATTGGAGTCCTCACTACACCCAGGATAGGACTTGTCTCTCCCAAGATCCACATGGCACCTGGAGCCCCTTATCCCCACAATGCTCCTAAATCTCCCAGAAAGCCTTTCCAGCCCGCATGGTGATCCTTGGGGTCCGTATGCCACCCGAGCCCCTGCCTGGCCTGCATGGTGACCCTCCGGGTCCATAGAGCCCCACGGGGTGCAAGGAAAGGCATGGAGGCAGCTCTGTCCAGCTCACCCTGGGACATGCATCATGGACAGACGCCTCTGTTTCCCTCTCCCAAACCCCTGTCCTGCCCATCAGGGAGGGCTCAGGGGTCCCCCGGGGCCCAGGATCCTTGGTGGGGATGTTGTCCTGATGTTGCTCACCTAGACACCCACAGCTGCAGCCAGGCGTTTCTTGCGCAGAAGCCCTGGCAGATCATCATTCGTAAGGGGGTTCTGGGGAGAAAGGAAGGGTTAGAGACAGGCTTGCGTACACTGGGGTGTACTGGGAGGTTGGGGAAAGCAATGGGAGCCTTGGGGAAGGTGCCTCTGGGGAAAAATGAGGTACATGAATTTGTCTGGTGGTGCACAGCGAGCAATGGGGCTCCTGGGGAAGGGGCTCACGTGGGTGCGTGGCTGTGTACAGGGGCACCCTGGGGTGTACTGGGCTGTAATGGCATGGATGGGAATGCAGTGTGGGCTCCTTGGGAAAACAGTGGGGTGCCGGGATGTTCTTGGGGTTGCACTGGGATGCCCTGGAGTGTCGTGGGAGGTGAGGGTCGGGGGCCAGCAAATCTCATGGTACCCACCTCGGCCCTCTTCACTCGCCCGAGCTTGTAGCCCACCTGTAGAGAGACCATGAGACCCCACCAGTCACTGCAATGTCCCTGGTCGCAGCAAGGATGGGAGGACCAATGTGACCTCCCATTCCCCAGACTGGATGCCCTCCAAGTCCAACTCACTACTTACATCCAGGTCTTCAAAGCTTCCACTTGCTTCGAAGAATGCCTAGGGAAGGAGAGGAAAGGGGTGGTTGGGACTGGACCTTGCTGGGTCTGTGGGTGGGGCACAGGTGTCCCCAGTCGCCCAGGCCCATGGCCTCCCACTGGTCTGAGGGGAACAATCCTTTCTGGTTCCTCCAGCCCCATTCCTCCAAGTTTCACCTGGGGTACTTGTTCATGTAGGGACCAGGGGTGGGGATGGAGACAAGGATAGTGTGGGGAATTCAGGGAGTCCAAAGAGGATGGGGGTGTGGGTGTGGGGGACCCAAAGACAGGGCACTGGGCTGAATTAGCAGACCCTGAGGCACTGGTCTGGGGGCACTGAATAAACAGGACTGTGTGGGATGCAAGTGAGGGGTAAAGGAATTCAAGTGGAGGGCATACAGGGACCTCAGGTCCTCAAGGGAAAGGCAACAGACTGAGGGGAAAGACTCAAAGAAAGGCATTGGGAGTGTTCTGAGGGAGGGCATAGGGGGTCCCTAGGTAGGACGCAGAGGAGATCCCGGACAGGAGATGCCTGAGAGGAGCAAAAGGATGGGATGGGGCGGCCGAAAAGGGAGGGGTGTGGGGGCACCCAGGCAAGAAACTGGTGGGAGCCCTCACAGGAATTTGATGTGGACCCTGCAGGGAGGGGAGAGGTAGGACCACTCCTTGAGGAATCCGGGCTCTAGGCACGAGAAGATTAATTGTGGGGGAAGGGGGGAAGCGGGGGCATTGTGGGAGGGAGAAAGCTGCATTGCCTGGGGCTGGAGGTGCACGGGAGCATGGTGGAGCCCCTTGCTTGGGAAAGGGAGAGGCCAAGTCAAGGGGTTTCATGCTCACAAATACAATTTCATTCTACAGGGGAGCGGATGTCCATCAGCCAAAACCCATCCCCAGCCTTGAGCCCCTCCCCGCGGCCTTGGGGACTCACCTGAGCATCTTCCGGGGTGCACAGCAGGATGGTGAAGAGCAGGGCCACGCTGAGGACTGCGACCTTCATCTTCGTCTGCAGTGTGGCAAGACCTGGGTGAAGGTGGAGAAGGTGAGGGGCAGATTTATGCCTCCCAGGACTCCTCCTTGCCCCTCCCTGCCCCGAGAGCCCCCAGGGCAAAGCCAGGCTTGGCAGAGACACCAGCCCTGGCAACCAACCCAGCCATGGCACAGACTCACCCCTGCCTCCAGCACTGACCCAACCACCTTACCCGGCATCAATCCAGTTTCCTGCGTGGGGTACCTGCACAGGCACCCACGGGTGGTGAGGGGGAGGCGGGCAGTGCACTCCTGACAGCTGGACACCCTATGGTGATGACCCACTGCTCCAACATGAAACTATCCCCCAACAGCTCCCCAGAGCCAGATCCACCCACCTCCCAGTGCCCCTCACCTCCCAGCACTGCCATCTCCCAGTGCTGCTCGCCTCCCAGGCCAGGCTTTTCCTCGAGGACTCCCCCAGAGATGACACCAGCCTCAAACCACGCATGTCTGAGCAGAATTGTCTCTGACCCCTCTCCAGCCCCTGGGTGAATGAGGGACTGGGACTGACTCCTCTTCTTGGGGTATCAGGGATGTTGGGATCGGGGAATACTGGGAGGTGGGAGGACAATTGGGATGAAGGCAATCGGGACAGCCGGGGGACTGGGATCTTCAGTTGCTGGTGGCACTGGCAGTGGGGAGCACGGGTGAATTTTGGGCATCAGGAGTCAAAGGCTGTGCCCAGGGATTGGGTCCCAGTGACCCTGTCCCCAACAAGGCTCTGGCTCCAGCCACGTCCCTGGCTGGGACTTGGCCACAGCTCACCAAAGGGCCTTGTCCCCACGTAGTGTCCTGTCAATGTCCTCATCCTTGGCCCAGGCCATTGCTGTCCCTGAGCAGGATGTGGCTGTCCAGAGGGACAGCATGAAGCTGGTGCTTGTCCCCAGGCAGCCACTCGGAGCTAATTGCGGATATGGAGCAAGAGGAGGGATGTTTGTCCCCGCAGCATCTCTGATAAGCCGTGTTTGCCCAGGGCCTGTGGCACAAGGATCCCGTTCAGCAGGTTTGTCCTTCCTGAGAGCGCTCCATCGGGGGCGTCTGGGGGTGGTTAAAGCAGCCTGGAGGCCTGGGCTTCCTTCAGCCCTGGCAGTGGGCAGAACCTGCAGAGGAGGGCAACGCTGGGGGAAGGGGTGAGGATCCGGTCCTGGGGCACTCCGCACGCCTGGGGCTTCCTCACTCCCCTGGGGACAGGCTGGAGCCCAGAGGCAGGTGCAGTCCCCGGGGAGCAGCCTGACACTCGCGGGGGTGTTGCTGCCCTTTGGGCAAGCCGGGTGGCAGGGGAGTGCCGCAGCAGCGCGGCTTAGAGCAGCATGGGTGATGGGGCTGCCTCCCGAGCAGCACTGCATCCCTCTCCCTTTCTCCCGCTGCCTGCCCTGCAGTTTGCCCTGGCGTTCCAGGGTGGTTTCCTTCACCGCACCCCTGGCCCAAGCATCACCACCCTGGGGGCCCTGGGCAGCATCACCTGGCCAGTGTGGGTCTATTTTAGGCCTCTGTCTGTGAGGGTGTGAGGATAATTTGTTTCTATGAGACTCAAGCTGGGGATCAAAGGCTGGTGGCAAAAATCTGGTTTAGGATTTGATGTCACTGGGAGGTTTGCCTGAGTTTCAGTGGTCCCAAGGTGTTGATGGTTTTGCTCCCACGGTGGTACAGAATCTTGTCAGGGCTTCAAAGAAATAAAAATGCACTGATAAGTGGCTCACCGGAACTGTAAATGGCTGAGATTCTTCATTGACGTTATATGCCGTTTTAAAGGGTTATGGATACGGTTATATCTTTACAGGACACTAACTATAAATAAGAGATCAGCTGTGGAGCAGCTGTGAAAAGATTTAAGGCAGTTGACTTGAATATTTGCTTTGGAAATTGCCCAAAGAGCAGGCAGTCGCCTGGAGGATTTTCATTTTGACTGCTTCTGCTTTGTGCACTCTTGATTGGAGAGCTAACTTGCCCAGAGTTGAATTATTTACCGTATTTAAGTACGCTGTGGCGTTATTTGTATTCTGAAGGTATTTGGAAAAGAACGGATGAATTGTACACACTGTCATAATTGAGGAATGTTTACGTAGGAGAGGTCAAGGCTGCCTTTGAGATAAATGCAAATGAGGTGGATGGCATTTGCTAGCCACTTAACACATGCCAATACCCTGGTGCTAATGAACTGGACAGACGTGGAGGCATCAGCTGTGGATGGATTGGCCAGCCAACTCCAGCAACTGAAACGGCATCTCACTTCCTCCCTGTGGGCCTGCGTCCCAGCTGTGGAGGAACTGTCCCAACAATTGTCCCAGCATTTAACAAGGATGCCTTCCTGCCTCCTACCGACCACTATCTCAGCTGTTACACGTCAGCCTTTTTCTGCTCAAGGGAAAGTGTGCCAGTGGCACACACACCATGCCACCCTGCGGTTCTCTCTTTGTGACCAGGGGACGCCACGAGGAAGTGGGATGGTGAACCTACCTGGAGACTAGAAGCTCAGCTACAGGAACTGCAAGAAAAAACAACAGCCAAAAGGCGCCCACCCAGGAGAGCTACTGCTCCAGCTTCTGTTGGGCAGAGTAGAAGGGCTGATCTTACTTTCGACCCTGATGAAGGGACTTCTGCTTTGCAGTTACAAAAAGCCAATAATGAATATTGGCATTTCCAGGTTACCGTCTGATCATAAGCCCTCCCTATTGAGTGACCAGGAAGAACAGTTTTGAATGGGGCCCTGAGCAGTGGCAAGGCTTTGAACAAGTGCAAGAGGAGACAATTTGTGCGGTAGCCCTTGGGCCAGTGTGGACAGGACAAGCTGTGGAAAGCATGCTTTACTCTATAGGCAGGGACCACGGCCCTACCCGGAGCCTTTGTCTGAAATCACGTGGAGAGACTCAAGGTCTAGGCTTTTGGAGCTGGGGTTATCAAGGGCTGGAGGCCCGCTACACTCCATTTTGAAAAGAAATATAAGCAGCGTATGAAGGGCTTTGAGCCACTTCAGAAGTAGTTGGTACCGAAGCACAGTACCCACTGTTTTGGAGTAAATGAACTCTTTCGAGGAATGGCCCATAGACGAAGGGAATGATATAGGGTGTGTATAGAGAGAGAGATGGGAAAAGTGGTAGTGACTTGAGTGTGACCAAAATGGTGTAGAAGAAGTGTAGCGATACTGTCCTGGTTTTGCTGGGGTAGAACCATAAAACCAGTTTTCTGTTCCGGAAAGCTGCATTTCGAAGAAGACTGCAGCACGCGTTCCTGTGAGAACAAAGTTGATAAGACACTCTGTTTTAGTTCATGGCCAGCCATGGTCTGTGGGTGTCCATAGTGATCAAGGCCTCCAGCAGTCTCGAGACAGCCAGGTGCTGAAGCTGGGAGGAACGGAGGCCAAGGCAGCTGACCCAGGCTGGCCAACAGGAGTATTCCATACCATCAACATCCACGCTCACCATAAATCGGGGGTTCTGCTTGGAACAGCTCTCTCTCTCTCTCAATGGCGGCCATCCCTGGAGGGTCTCACCCATCACGCTGCTCCTGAGGCCTACTCTCCCTGCACTGGAGCTGTGCTGCTCACAGTGTTCGACAACCAGCATTTGCTGCTGGGAGCGCACATCTCGCGACCACTCTCTGGGCTGAGTATAACTCCGTGTACTTGTCGTGGTTTAGCCCCAGCTGGCAACTAAGCACCATGCAGCCACTCGCTCACTCCCCCTCCCTCAGTGGGAAGGGGAGAGAATTGGGAAAAAACCTCTTGGGTTGAGATAAAAACTGTTTAATCAGACAGAAAGAGAGAAAGAAACAGCAATGATAACAACAACGATAATACTGACAAAGGAATGCACAAGAAGAAGTGATGCTCAATACAGCGATTGCTCACCACCCGGCGATCGACAGCCCGTCCCCGAGCAGTGATTTTCACCCCCCGGCCAATTCCAGTTTATGTACCGGGCATGACGTTGGATGGTAGGGAATATCTTTTTGGCCAGCCTGGGTCAGCTCTCCTGGCTGTGTCCCCTCACAGCTCCCCATGCACCCCCAGCCCCTAGCAGGCCAGCATGAGAAGCTGGACTGTCCTTGACTGCTCAGCAACAACCCAAAACATCAGCACATTATCAACAGTTTCTCATCCCAAATCCAAAACATAGTCTCACACTAGCTTCTGTGAAGAAAACCAGCTCTATCCTGGCTGAAACCAGGACAGTATCCACCCCTTATTCCATACCAGTTACGTCATGCCCGAGTCCTACACTTTTCAATACATTCCAATTATTCATTATTACTCTTCCTGTCTTTTAATATATACACACAGATATCACTTTCTTAGTCCATGGGCCATCACTTTAAAATGTCTGTGAAGTTCATTCGGTCCATGACTCTGGGCTTCATCCATCATAGCAGTCTCTCAGGGCAGGGGAGATGGTATGTGGTGTTGGACTGGCATATGGCACGGTCCATGTCCATGAACTGCAGGTCAAAGATGTCAATCTCAAGGCAACTGTTGGGCGCAAGCTGCTGAAGCCAGTTCTGGTTCCATCACCACTGCACGTTGCTTGTTTTCAGTGAAGCTCATTCCTCATCAGACTGGGTGATTCTTACTATAATACCATTGATATGGTAGATAGCAACCATAGTAGTAATGTCATACTGTATTGTGTAACAATTAACTTAATACAATTCAAATCATTGACTATTGTCACCCAAAATCAAGTCTCCTTGAGGCACACATCAGACTTCCCCATCCTTCCGCATTACCCACCAAGTGCACCCAGGTCCCTGGGCAAAGGCAATCCCGTGAATGGGTTTGCCTCTGCCTGAGGCAGGAGTAACCCAGACTGTCTTCCTCAGCATATTTCTCACATGCACCACAGGGACTTTATCCCCTTCTACAGTACATAGAAGTTTCGATTGGGCAGGGCCGGCTCTATTAGTACATCCCCTAGTGTTGACTGATGACCAGGTGGCTGTTGCTAAATGTTTATCCCAATGTTTGAATGTCCCATCACCCATTGCTCTCCGTGTAGTCTTTAACAGTCTGTTGTATCGTTCACTTTTGCTGGAAGCTGGTGCATGATAGGGGATGTGATACACCCACTCAATGCCGTGCTCTTTGGCCCAGGTGTCTATGAGGTTGTTTCGGAAATGAGTCCCACTGTCTAACTCAATTCTTTCGGGGGTGCCATGTCGCCATAAGACTTGCTTTTCAAGGCCCAGGATAGCGTTCCGGGCAGTGGCATGGGGCACAGGATATGTTTCCAGCCATCCGGTGGTTGCTTCCACCATGGTAAGCACATAGCGCTTGCCTTGGCGAGTTTGTGGAAGTGTGATGTAGTCAACCTGCCAGGCCTCCCCATATTTATATTTCAACCATCATCCTTCATACCAGAGGGGCTTTAACCGCTTGACTTGTTTGATCCCAGCACACGTTTCACATTCATGGATAACCTGTGCAATAGTGTCCATGGTCAAGTCCACCCCTTGATCCTGAGCCCATCTGTATGTTACGTTTCTTCCCTGATGGCCTGAGGTGTCATGGGCCCACCGAGCTATAAATAATTCACCCTTATGTTGCCAGTCCAGATCCACCTGAGCCACTTCAATCTTAGCAGTCTGATCCACCTGATGGTTGTTTTGATGTTCTTCAGTGGCCCGACTCTTGGGTACATGAGCATCTACATGGCCTATTTTTATGACCAGATTCTCTAATCAGGCAGCAATATCTTGCCACAATTCAGCAGCCCAGATGGGCTTGCATCTGTGTTGCTAGTTGCTCTGCTTCCATTGCTGTAGCCACCCCCATAGAGCATTTGCTACCATCCATGAGTCAGTATAAAGATAGAGTATTGGCCATTTTTCTCATTCAGCAATATCTAAAGCCAGCTGGATGGCTTTCACCTCTGCAAACTGACTTGATTCACCTTGTCCTTCAGCAGCTTCTGTGACTCGTCATACAGGGCTCCATACAGCAGCTTTCCACCTTCGATGTTTGCCTACAATACGACAGGACCCATCAGTGAACAGGGCACATCATTGCCTTTCATTCTCTGGGAGTTCATTATATGGTGGAGCCTCTTCAGCACACGCCACCTCCTCTTCTGGTGATGTTCCAAAACCTTTGCCTTCTGGCCAGTCCATGATCACTTCCAAGATTCCCGGGCGATTAAGGTTTCCTATTCGAGCCCGCTGTGTAATAAGCGCGACCCACTTACTCCACGTAGCATCAGTCGCATGACGTGTAGAGGGGACCCTCCCTTTGAACATCCAGCCCAGCACCGGCAGTCGGGGTGCCAGGAGGAGCTGTGCTTCAGTACCAATCACTTCTGAGGCAGCTTGAACTCCTTCATGTGCTGCCAATATCTCCTTTTCAGTAGGAGTATAGCAGGACTCAGATCCCCTATATTCTTGACTCCAAAACCCTAGAGGTCGACCTCAAGTCTCTCCTGGTGCCTTCTGCCAGAGACTCCAGGTAGGGCCATTCTCCCCAGCTGCCGTGTAGAACACATTTTTAACGTCTTGTCCTGCTCGGACTGGCCCGAGGGCTACAGCATGAATTATCACCTTGATTTGTTCGAAGGCTTGTCATTGCTCAGGGCCCCATTTAAAACCGTTCTTCTTCCGGGTCACTTGATAAAGAGGGCTTACAATCAGACTGTAATTTGGATTATGCATTCTCCAGAAACCCACAACGCCCAAAAATGCTTGTGTTTCTTTTTTGCTAGTTGGTGGAGATATAGTTGTTATTTTGTTGATCACATCCATTGGGATCTGGCGACGACCATCTTGCCATTTTATTCCTAAAAACTGGATGTCTTGTGCAGGTCCTTTGACCTTACTTTGTTTTATAGTAAAACCGGCTTTCAGAAGGATTTGAATTATTTTCTTCCCTTTCTCAAAAGCTTCTTCTGCTGTGTTGCCCCATACGATGATGTCATCAATGTATTGCAGGTGCTCCGGAGCTTCACCCTGTTCCAGTGCAGTCTGTATCAGCCCATGGCAAATGGTAGGGCTGTGTTTACACCCATGGGGAAGTCGATTCCAGGTGTATTGGACACCCCTTCAAGTGAAAGCAAACTGTGGCCTGCACTCTGCCGCCAAAGGGACTGAGAAAAACGCGTTAGCAATATCAATGGTGGCGTACCACTTGGCTGCCTTTGACTCCAGTTCATATTGAAGTTCCAGCATGTCCGGCACAGCAGCACTCGAGGTGGCGTGACTTCATTCAGGCCACGATAGTCTACTGTCAGTCTCCACTATCCATTAGACTTTCGCACTGGCCATATGGGGCTGTTAAAGGGTGAGCGAGTCTTGCTGATCACTCCTTGGCTCTCCAGCCGACGAATCAGCTCATGGATGGGGATCAGGGAGTCTCTGTTGGTGCGATATTGCCGCCGGTGCACTGTTGTGGTAGCGATCGGCACCTGTTGTTCTTTGACCCTGAGCAACCCCACCACAGAAGGGTCCTCTGAGAGACCAGGCAAGGTGGACAGCTGTTTAATTTCTTCCGTCTCCAAGGCAGCTATACCAAAAGCCCACCGGTACCCTTTTGGGTCCTTGAAATACCCTCTCCTGAGATAGTCTATGCCCAGGATGCACGGAGCCTCTGGGCCAGTCACAATGGGGTGCTTCTGCCACTCATTCCCAGTTAGGCTCACTTGGGCCTCCAGCACAGTCAGCTGTTGGGGTGCCCCTGTCACTCCAGAAAGACAGATGGGTTCTGCCCCTATATGGCTTGATGGCATCAGGGTACATTGTGCACCGGTGTCCACTAAAGCCTTATATTCCTGTGGGTCTGATGTGCCAGGCCATCTAATCCACACAGTCCAATAAGCTCGGTTGTCCCTCTCTGCTAGCTGGCTGGAGGCAGGGCCCCTCTAGTCCTGTTCATAGTACTCGTTACCCACTTCTTGTAAATATGAATCAGAAGTCCCTTCAAGAGGATCAGAGTTGACATCAGCCCTTCTATTCTTTCTGGGGAACTGCCCACTGGAAAGTGGAATGATGAGTTTTCTGGAAGAACCTGAACCCCCCTTTGTAATTGCTTTTCCTTGCAGCTTGCGTACTCGTGCCTCCAGGGTTGAGGTAGGTTTTCCATCCCACCTCCTCATGTCCTCCGTGAAGTCACACAATTGAAACCACAGGGTGGCTCGCGGTGTGTATCCTCTATATCCTCTCTCTTGAGCAGAAGAACGCTTACTCCTAATAGCTGAGATACTGGTCCTTATGCGTGGAGGGTAGGGCATATCCCCTCTGAATTGCCGGAATTCCCGGGACAGTTTCTCTACAGCAGAGCTGCAGGCCCGTAGGGAGGAAGAGAGACTTTCTTCATATTGCCGGAGTTGGCCATCCAATTCACCCACCGTTGGTCTCTCTCTGTCTTTCCAGGCCATTACTGCTAATGAGTTGGCATATGATGATGGTTGCACTCCATAGAAACGTCCACCATATAGGTCGTGTGCAATTGACTTCATCTGGATCTTTGGATGATTGTCCATTGTCCAAGTCACCATAAATCACTTCCAGCACAGCTAGCTCCCTCAGGTACTGGATACCTTTCTCCATGGTAGTCCACTTGCCTGGGTGACATAGAACATCTTCCTTGAAGGGATACCTTTCTTTCACACCTGATTGCCTCCAGAGGCTGAGGACTCGTGCACCTTTTCCAACTGCTTTGTCAATGCCCCCTTCCCTAGAAAGGGATCCCAGCTGCTTGGCTTCCCTACCCTCTAATTCCAGGCTACTGGCCCCATTATCCCAGCATCGGAGCAGCCAGGTGACAATGTGCTCACCTGGACGACGGCTGAAATCCTTTCGCATATCTCGCAATTCACTCAGGGATGGAGATTGGGTAGTTACCGTCTCTTTTATGAGTTCTTCCTCTTCCTCCTCTTCAAGCGATGACTCACTCTCTTCCCTCTTCCGTCCTCGTGATGGCCGTGCTTCAGAGCACTCTGCCTCCTCACTCTCTTCCTCTGCCTCCCTCTTAGCAGAATCTTCCTCGTCCCTTACTAAACGAGCTGACTTCCGCTTCCAGGATTGTACAGGGGTGACTAATACCGGGACGGGCTGGTTCTCTGGTTCAGCTGCAACAGTCTGAGTAGCTACAGTGCCCGTTGCAGGGGTTGGAGTAGTCACAGTGCCCATTGCGGGGGTTGGAGTAGTGGCAGTGCCTATCGTGGGGGTTGGAGTAGTTGCAGTGCCCATCGCGGAGGTTGGAGTAGTGGCAGTGCCTGTCACGGGGGTTGGAGTAGCGGGAGTGCATGTCACGGGGTTGGAGTAGTGGCAGTGCCTGCCACATTGCCATCAGATCCAGAGAGCCTCTCTCCCCTTTGCACAGTGTTAAATAGAGCTCGGTGGGCATGGGCCAGGCCCCAGCACATGGCAATGATTTGTGTCTCCTTGGAGCTGCCAGGCTGACAGCATACTTCTTCCAAATATTCTGCTAGTTTATCAGGATTCTGCACTTGTTCGGGAGTGAAGTTCCACAACACCGGAGGTGCCCACCACCCCAGGCATTTGCCCATGCTGTTCCACACACTCTGCCATTCATAAGTATCCAGCCTTGGGGAAGACCTCCGGGTGATGTTCTTAAATTGCTTGCTAACCTTACACAAAACCAAAACAATGTTCCCCAGAAGTAGCAATAGAGGTATTATAACTACCCAAGGGTGTTCAAAATACTGAAAAGTTATTGGGATGAAGGAGGAAACATTATGATAGGGGGTAGCAAAGGTGCCATTCTGCATTTCCTCCATAAAAAGCCTTTCGGAGGCAGAAGTAAAATTGCTAATTGTCTCCACAAGAATCACAGGACCACAGAATCGTATAAGGTTGGAAAACACTTTCAAGATCATCAAGTCCAACCTTTAACCCAACACCACCATGGCCACTAAACCATGTCCTGAAGCACCATGTCCACCTGTTTTTCGAACACTTCCACAGATGGTGACTCCTGCCTGACTGGGCAGCCTGTTCCAATGCTTGATCACTACATGGATGTCACATGGGCAAGGCTCCGGTCATCTGGGACCTCCCCTGTTAAGCAGGACTGCTGATAAATGATGGAGAGTGGCTTGGCAAGCTCCTCCACCAGCTCTCTCAGTACTCTTGGGTGGATCCCATCAGGCCCCATAGACTTGTGGGTGTCCAGGTGGCTTAGGAGGTCCTTAACTGCTTCCTCCTGGATTATGGGTGGGTTATCGTGCTCTCCATCCCCATCTTCCAGCTCAGGGGGCTGACTAACCTGCGGATACCTGGTCAGGCTATTAAAGACTGAGGCAAAGAAGGCATTAAGTACCTCAGCCTGATCCTCATCCTTGGTGACAATGTTCCACCCCGCATCCAGTAAGGGATGGAGATTCTCCTTGGCTCTCTTTTTGGTGTTACTATATTTGTAAAAGCATTTTTTGTTGGCACACTTCCCCTTGAGCAGAAAAAGGCTGACGTGTAACAGCTGAGATAGTGGTCGGTAGGAGGCAGGAAGGCATCCTTGTTAAATGCTGGGACAATTGTTGGGACAGTTCCTCCACAGCTGGGACACAGGCCCATAGGGAGGAAGTGAGATGCCGTTTCAGTTGCTGGAGTTGGCTGGCCAATCCATCCACAGCTGATGCCTCCACGTCTGTCCAGTTCATTAGCACCAGGGTATTGGCATGTGTTAAGTGGCTAGCAAATGCCATCCACCTCATTTGCATTTATCTCAAAGGCAGCCTTGACCTCTCCTACGTAAGCATTCCTCAATTATGACAGTGTGTACAATTCATCCGTTCTTTTCCAAATACCTTCAGAATACAAATAACGCCACAGCGTACTTAAATACGGTAAATAATTCAACTCTGGGCAAGTTAGCTCTCCAATCAAGAGTGCACAAAGCAGAAGCAGTCAAAATGAAAATCCTCCAGGCGACTGCCTGCTCTTTGGGCAATTTCCAAAGCAAATATTCAAGTCAACTGCCTTAAATCTTTTCACAGCTGCTCCACAGCTGATCTCTTATTTATAGTTAGTGTCCTGTAAAGATATAACCGTATCCATAACCCTTTAAAACAGCATATAACGTCAATGAAGAATCTCAGCCATTTACAGTTCCGGTGAGCCACTTATCAGTGCATTTTTATTTCTTTGAAGCCCTGACAAGATTCTGTACCACCGTGGGAGCAAAACCATCAACACCTTGGGACCACTGAAACTCAGGCAAACCTCCCAGTGACATCAAATCCTAAACCAGATTTTTGCCACCAGCCTTTGATCCCCAGCTTGAGTCTCATAGAAACAAATTATCCTCACACCCTCACAGACAGAGGCCTAAAATAGACCCACACTGGCCAGGTGATGCTGCCCAGGGCCCCCAGGGTGGTGATGCTTGGGCCAGGGGTGCGGTGAAGGAAACCACCCTGGAACGCCAGGGCAAACTGCAGGGCAGGCAGCGGGAGAAAGGGAGAGGGACGCAGTGCTGCTCGGGAGGCAGCCCCATCACCCATGCTGCTCTAAGCCGCGCTGCTGCGGCACTCCCCTGCCACCCGGCTTGCCCAAAGGGCAGCAACACCCCCGCGAGTGTCAGGCTGCTCCCCGGGGACTGCACCTGCCTCTGGGCTCCAGCCTGTGCCCAGGGGAGCGAGGAAGCCCCAGGCGTGCGGGGTGCCCCAGGACCGGCTCTTCACCCCTTCCCCCAGCGTTGCCCTCCTCTGCAGGTTCTGCCCACTGCCAGGGCTGAAGGAAGCCCAGGCCTCCAGGCTGCTTTAACCACCCCCAGACGCCCCCGATGGAGCGCTCTCAGGAAGGACAAACCTGCTGAACGGGATCCTTGTGCCACAGGCCCTGGGCAAACACGGCTTATCAGAGATGCTGCGGGGACAAACATCCCTCCTCTTGCTCCATATCCGCAATTAGCTCCGAGTGGCTGCCTGGGGACAAGCACCAGCTTCATGCTGTCCCTCTGGACAGCCACATCCTGCTCAGGGACAGCAATGGCCTGGGCCAAGGATGAGGACATTGACAGGACACTACATGGGGACAAGGCCCTTTGGTGAGCTGTGGCCAAGTCCCAGCCAGGGACGTGGCTGGAGCCAGAGCCTTGTTGGGGACAGGGTCACTGGGACCCAATCCCTGGGCACAGCCCTTGACTCCCGATGCCCAGCATTCACCCGTGCTCCCCACTACCGGTGCCTCCAGCAACTGAAGATCCCAGTCCCCCGGCTGTCCCGATTGCCTTCATCCCAATTGTCCTCCCACCTCCCAGTATTCCCCGATCCCAGCATCCCTGGTACCCCAAGAAGAGGGTTCAGTCCCAGCCCCTCATTTACCCAGGGGGCTGGAGAGGGGTCAGAGACAATTCGGCTCAGACACGCCTGGTTTGAGGCTGACGTCATCTCTGGGGGAGTCCTGGAGAGAAAGCCTGGCCTGGGAGGCGAGCAGCACTGGGAGATGGCAGTGCTGGGAGGTGAGGGGCACTGGGAGGTGGGTGGATCTGGCTCTGGGGAGCTGTTGGGGGATAGTTTCATGTTGGAGCAGTGGGTCATCACCATAGGGTGTCCAGCTGTCAGGAGTGCACTGCCCGCCCCCGCCTCACCACTCGTGGGTGCCTGTGCAGGTACCCCACGCAGGAAACTGGACTGATGCCGGGTAAGGTGGTTGGTCAGTGCCCGAGGCAGGGGTGACTCTGTGCCATGGCTGGGTTTGTTGCCAGGGCTGGTGTCTCTGCCAAGCCTGGCTTTGCCCTGGGGGCTCTCGGGGCAGGGAGGGGCAAGGAGGAGTCCTGGGAGACATAAATCTGCCCCTCACCTTCTCCACCTTCACCCAGGTCTTGCCACACTGCAGACGAAGATGAAGGTCGCAGTCCTCAGCGTGGCCCTGCTCTTCACCATCCTGCTGTGCACCCCGGAAGATGCTCAGGTGAGTCCCCAAGGCCACGGGGAGGGGCTCAAGGCTGGGGATGGGTTTTGGCTGATGGACGTCCATTCTCCTGCAGAGTGAAACTGTGTTTGTGAACATGAAACCCCTTGACTTGGCCTCTCCCTTTCCTAAGCAAGGGGCTCCACCACGCTCCCATGCACCTCCAGCCCCAGGCAATGCAGCTTTCTCCCTCCCACAATGCCCCCGCTTCCCCCCTTCCCCCACAATTAATCTTCTCGTGCCTAGAGCCCGGATTCCTCAAGGAGTGGTCCTACCTCTCCCCTCCCTGCAGGGTCCACATCAAATTCCTGTGAGGGCTCCCACCAGTTTCTTGCCTTTTCGGCCGCCCCATCCCATCCTTTTGCTCCTCTCAGGCATCTCCTGTCCGGGATCTCCTCTGCGTCCTACCTAGGGACCCCCTATGCCCTCCCTCAGAACACTCCCAATGCCTTTCTTTGAGTCTTTCCCCTCAGTCTGTTGCCTTTCCCTTGAGGACCTGAGGTCCCTGTATGCCCTCCACTTGAATTCCTTTACCCCTCACTTGCATCCCACACAGTCCTGTTTATTCAGTGCCCCCAGACCAGTGCCTCAGGGTCTGCTAATTCAGCCCAGTGCCCTGTCTTTGGGTCCCCCACACCCACACCCCCATCCTCTTTGGACTCCCTGAATTCCCCACACTATCCTTGTCTCCATCCCCACCCCTGGTCCCTACATGAACAAGTACCCCAGGTGAAACTTGGAGGAATGGGGCTGGAGGAACCAGAAAGGATTGTTCCCCTCAGACCAGTGGGAGGCCATGGGCCTGGGCGACTGGGGACACCTGTGCCCCACCCACAGACCCAGCAAGGTCCAGTCCCAACCACCCCTTTCCTCTCCTTCCCTAGGCATTCTTCGAAGCAAGTGGAAGCTTTGAAGACCTGGATGTAAGTAGTGAGTTGGACTTGGAGGGCATCCAGTCTGGGGAATGGGAGGTCACATTGGTCCTCCCATCCTTGCTGCGACCAGGGACATTGCAGTGACTGGTGGGGTCTCATGGTCTCTCTACAGGTGGGCTACAAGCTCGGGCGAGTGAAGAGGGCCGAGGTGGGTACCATGAGATTTGCTGGCCCCCGACCCTCACCTCCCATGACACTCCAGGGCATCCCAGTGCAACCCCAAGAACATCCCGGCACCCCACTGTTTTCCCAAGGAGCCCACACTGCATTCCCATCCATGCCATTACAGCCCAGTACACCCCAGGGTGCCCCTGTACACAGCCACGCACCCACGTGAGCCCCTTCCCCAGGAGCCCCATTGCTCGCTGTGCACCACCAGACAAATTCATGTACCTCATTTTTCCCCAGAGGCACCTTCCCCAAGGCTCCCATTGCTTTCCCCAACCTCCCAGTACACCCCAGTGTACGCAAGCCTGTCTCTAACCCTTCCTTTCTCCCCAGAACCCCCTTACGAATGATGATCTGCCAGGGCTTCTGCGCAAGAAACGCCTGGCTGCAGCTGTGGGTGTCTAGGTGAGCAACATCAGGACAACATCCCCACCAAGGATCCTGGGCCCCGGGGGACCCCTGAGCCCTCCCTGATGGGCAGGACAGGGGTTTGGGAGAGGGAAACAGAGGCGTCTGTCCATGATGCATGTCCCAGGGTGAGCTGGACAGAGCTGCCTCCATGCCTTTCCTTGCACCCCGTGGGGCTCTATGGACCCGGAGGGTCATCATGCAGGCCAGGCAGGGGCTCGGGTGGCATACGGACCCCAAGGATCACCATGCGGGCTGGGCAGGCTTTCTGGGAGATTTAGGAGCATTGTGGGGATAAGGGGCTCCAGGTGCCATGTGGATCTTGGGAGAGACAAGTCCTATCCTGGGTGTAGTGAGGACTCCAATTCCCTGTTCCTTCCCCGTGTCTCTGCAGAGAGACATGGTGGGGGCAAGGCCCCTCTCATGTCCCAGCTGACACCAGGGTCTCATCTAGAGCTCTGTCTTTCAGGACTGGAGCTGGTGGTGACACCCTTGTCCTGTCCCCCTCCAGTAGCATGAGGAGATGATCATCCCTGGATGACTCCACCTGATCCCCTGGGAGCTCTGGGCCATTTCCCTTTAATGATCAATAAACCCCTTCAGCAAAGCTATGCTCTGCGTGTGTCTGTGTCTGTGTCCGTGTCCGTGTCCATATCCCTCCACCTCTGCCAGCGCCTGCATGCCTTGGTCCTCTCTGGCTGCACCACTGTGAGAGCAGAGTGGCTGAGGGAGCCCAGGTGCCTGGGGGGTTGCTGTCAAGGACATCCCCTTGCCACCCACCGTGTGCCTCCACGTAAGGGCAGGTTAGGGCAAACTGGAGTGTCCCCCAGGAGGCTGGAGAGGCAAGGGGCAGACGGTGCCAGCCCTTGGGGCACCCGGTGTGTTGGAGGCACCGCGGGTAACAGGTTCTTACCAGGGCTCTAGTGAGCACCATCCCTCAAACAGCACAATCTGGTGCTGGGGCAGGTGAGGAGTGCAGACAGGCAGCCCCGACCCCTGGGTCCTCTGCCCCACTCCAGGAGGGGCGGTGGTTCCCTGTCGCATGGACTCAGCACTGCGGGATTCACAGGAGATTTCATAGCCCCCACTGCAGAGTCCATGTGGCTTCCTGGACCCCCAGACCACACCGTTCTCTGGGGCACGCCCCATCACAGGCCAGGAAGGCATGTTGGGGCCACGGGAAACTGCAGAGAATCCCCCAGGGATATGTGGCCTGGCTCCATCACCATGGGAGTTGGAGAAGCTGGTTTCCTGGCGCTGAGCTTCTGTGGGTTTTCTCTGATGTCGAGGGGGAAATTTCATCACCAGCTGCACTTGGCAACCCCACAAAAAGGCACAGTCAGGGCTGCTCTGTCGAGCCCGGAGGTCTCCTCTCGGGAGTCCTGGTGATCAGGGGGCTGGAAGTGGCCAACAGGGCCAGACCTTCTCAGGGGAGGAGGAGGGCTGGGGAAAGACAGGAGCACATGATGGAAATGCAGTCATTGAATCATTATGGCCTCACCTTGGCAGAGAGCTCCGTGGGAGCCGTGCTAAGCCTCAATCCTTGCCTCTGAGCTGTGCTTCTCCTGCCTCTCCAGAGCCTTCACAATGCTAATGCCTGATGTCACAACCAACCATGGAAAATCCACAGCAGTCTGCAAAGCTCTTGGTTGTCCACAGGGAAGGGGAGGGGAAGGGAGGGGAGAGAAGGGATGAGTTGGTGTTGACACCAAGACACAAAAAAGCCTTCTTTGCCTCCGTCTTTAATAGCCAGACCTCCTCAGGATCCAATAGCCAATACCCTCAGGGTAGTCAGCTCCCTGAGCTGGAAGATGGAGATGGAGAGCACAATAAACTCCCCACAATCCAGGAGGAAGCAGTTAAGGACCTGCTGTGTCACCTGGACACCCACAAGTCTATGGGGCCTGATGGGATCCACCCAAGAGTACCGAGGGAGCTGGTGGAGGAGCTTGCCAAGCCACTCTCCATCATTGGAGGTGGTGGAGTCGCCATCTCTGGAGGTGTTCAAAAAACGTGTGGATGTGGCGCTTCAGAACATGATTTAGGGGACATGGTGGCGCTGGATTAATGGTTGGACTTGATGATCTTGAAGGTCCTTTCCAACCTAGAGATTCTGTGATTCTGTGATTTATCAGCAGTCCTGCTTAACAGGGGAGGTCCCAGACGGCTGAAGGCTTGTCAATGTGATGCCCATCTACAAGAAGGGCCGGAAGGAGGATCCCGGGAACTACAGGCCTGTCAGCCTGACCTTGTTACTGGGGAAGATTATGGAGCAGTTCACCTTGAGAGTGCTCACAGGGCATGTCCAGGACTACCAAGGGATCAGGCCCAGCCAGCACGGGTTCATGAAAGGCAGGTCCTGCTTCACCAACCTGATCTCCTTCTCTGACCAGGTGACCTGTCTCGTGCTTGACGGAAAGGCTGTGGATGTTGTCTACTTGGACTTTAGTAAAGCCTTTGATACCATCTCCCACAGCATTCTGCTAGAGAAGTTGATGGCTCATGGCTTAGACAGGTTCACTCTCCTCTGGATAAAGAACTGGCTGGATGTCTGCGCCCAGAGAGTTGTGGTCAGTTGGTGGCCAGTCACAAGCTGTGTTCCTCAGGGCTCAGATTTTGAGCCAGTCATGTTTAATAACTTTATTGATGATCTGGATGAGGGGATTGAGTACTCCCTCAGTAAGTCTGCAGACAAAACGAAGTTGGGTGGGAGTGTTGATCTCCTTGAGGTCAGGAAGGGTCTGGAGACGGATCTAGACAGGCTGGATCAATGGGCTGAGGTCAGCTGTATGAGGCTTAATAAGGTCAAGTGCCAGGTCCTGCAATAGGGTCACAACTACCCCATGTAACATTACAGGTGTGGGGAGGAGTGGCTGGAGAGCTGCGTGGCGGAAAGGGACCTGGGGGTGCCGGTCAACAACCGGCTGAACATGAGCCAGCAGTGTGCCCAGGTGGCCAAGAAGGCCAACAGCGTCCTGGCCTGTATCAGAAATAGTGTGGACAGCAAGAGATGGGCAGTGATCACGCCCCTGTACTCGGCGCTGGTGAGGTCACACTTCAAATACTGTGTTCACTGTTGGGCCCCTCACTACAGGAAGGACGTTGAGGTGCTGGAGCGTGTCCAGAGAAGGGTAACGAAGCTGGTGAGGAGTCTGGAGCACAAGTCTTATGAGGAGCGGCTGAGGGAACTGGGGGTGTTCTGTCTGGAGAAGAGGAGGCTGAGGGGAGACCTTATTGCTACCCACAACTACCTGAAAGGGGGTTGTGGTGAAGTGGGTGTTGGTCTCTTCTCCCAAGTACCTAGAGATAGAGGAAGAGGAAATGGCCTCAAATTGTGCCCTCAGGGGATGTTTAGACTAGAGACCAGGAAAAATTTCTTTATGGAAAGAGTGATGAAGCATTGGAACAGACTGCCCAGGGAGGTGGTGGAGTCACCATCTCTGGAAGTGTTCAAAACACATGTGGACGTGGCAGTTCAGGACATGGTTTAGTGGGCATGGTGGTGTTGGGTTGGTGGTTGGACTTGCTGATCTGAAAGGTCTTTTCCAACCTTAATGATTCTGTGATTCTGGGAAGGGAAAGGGAAGGGAAGGGGGAAGGGGAGGGAAGGGGGAAGGGAAGGTGTGGAGTAATCGCTGAGGGGCAATTTGGAAATTTACCCTCTAAGAACAGCCTTGAAACCAGGTGGAACGTAGCACTCCTGTAGAATGGGTCTGTGCCATGGAGACTCCCTGGACGGCCTTGGATGTTGGCAACATGAGGGGCACTTGGTGTGCTGACTCTGGGAGAGATTACATGGAGGGTGGAGCGGAGTGGAGACCTCGCGGCCACGCTCTGTGAACAAGGGAATTTAAAGGTACACAGTGTGTACATTGATAAACTGTGCTTGCGATGCCCTGGGTCAGTGACCTGTCAACTTTGATGAAATGCTGTACTTGGAGTGAACTTTGCTAATTATAATATCATTATAATACTAAAACGCACACCACTCTCAAAATTACCCACCTCCCAAGGTGTGACCACCCCTCAATGAGCGTGCGCACTGAGTTTTTCCTAGTCTGTACCTTTAAACGCGAAGCGAGAGAATTCTGAACCAACCCTGATAAAGGTATGTATGACTAGAGTCACTCAAGCTCCACCTGCAAAGTAAAACACTATAAAATAGTGTTTTAAGAGCTGGATGTTAGGGAAGATACCATCGTCGTGTACTACTCTAACTTCTGGGATCAGTCGATGGGCTGAGCCTCTCTTCCCCCCCATCGGGACGC
This sequence comes from Phaethon aethereus, assembly GCF_964289735.1. Classification (NCBI taxonomy): domain Eukaryota; kingdom Metazoa; phylum Chordata; class Aves; order Phaethontiformes; family Phaethontidae; genus Phaethon; species Phaethon aethereus. Next base: position 689,367 of record NC_138606.1, read on the forward strand.
CGTTGGGTAAGATTCGAACACTTGGTCATACCAAGTGTCTCCCCGGGAAACTTAGAAATCTCTATAGAGTCACTTTACATCTTTTAACGCGTTTATAGCCAAGCAATGTTACTCATATTTTTGGCATTTGCACTTGCTTTGCAGACAGTGAATTTATCACCGGCAACCCAAAGAACTCATGTATCTGTTGCTTCAGTAAATCGCACTATTGATTGACTCAGCCGTGTGTGTGTTGTCCCTGAACGCAACCGTACATCTGAGTGCGGCCGTGTGAGTTCAGGAGGTGTCCGGCTGAGCAGGTCGTGGAATGTTAGTAGTGCATTCGGACACGTGATAGTCCAACGAAGGTGTTGGGTGCGACCGGACTACTAACGCTGATTTTGGGCATCATTCAGAACCTAAGCTCAGCTGCCCCCAGTCCCTCTAATATCTGAGGATCGTCTGGAAAGCAAGGGGGTTTAGTTTCTGCCAAATTGCTCTGCCTCTTAACACAACAGAAGGGAAGGGAAGGGAAGGGAAGGGAAGGGAAGGGAAGGGAAGGGAAGGGAAGGGAAGGGAAGGGAAGGGAAGGGAAGGGAAGGGAAGGGAAGGGAAGGGAAGGGAAGGGAAGGGAAGGGAAGGGAAGGGAAGGGAAGGGAAGGGAAGGGAAGGGAAGGGAAGGGAAGGGAAGGGAAGGGAAGGGAAGGGAAGGGAAGGGAAGGGAAGGGAAGGGAAGGGAAGGGAAGGGAAGGGAAGGGAAGGGAAGGGTGCTGTGAGGGCTGACATTCACTGGGTCTCTCCATCCAGAAGATGATGCATCTCTTCTCCCAGGGCTATGGTGTTCACAAGGTGTTCAGCTTTACATGCAGGGAGAAGGCAGACACCTTCCGCAGGGCTTGCTCATGGAAAAGTATCATGGTGTCAACACACCATGAGAGGCAGGACAGGCTGTTACAGGTGACACTTCCTTGTCCAAACAGAATCCATTGTATAGCTTTAGTAAAAAGCCTTAGGCCGCAAGCTGTCATCTTTCACCTAGTTACTGGTGAACTTATACTAAACTCTTACTTAGTCACATGAGGGGAGGCTCCGAAACCAGTGTAAATTAGAAAGATAGGATAGCCACATCCGTCAGAAGAAGTTGCCTCCTGGAGAAAAGAAAAAGAACATCCCACCTGGAGACAGTGAAAGGATTCAATGAAGAACAAGGAGACCCCAGACCCAAATACCATCTCACGAGCGGAGGGGAACTTAGATTGTGAGGGTGTAATTGCCCAGAGATTCTGTTGTTTGAGGTCCCTCTCCAGAGGCACCCAGCTCAAGCTGTTCTTCACCACTGTACCACCTAATACAGTCGTCTGGCATACGTCATGTTGGAGATTCCAAGCTGTGTCAGGGCAGGTTCAGACTGGACATTAGGAAGCATTTCTTTATGGAGAGAGTGCTCCAACCCTGGAACAGGCTTCCTAGAGCGGTGGTCGGTGCCCCATGCTTGGCACTGGACAATGCCCTTAATAACATGCTTTAACTTTTGGGAAGCCCCGAAGTGGTCAGGCAGTTGGACCAGATGTCCTTGCAGGTCCCTTATGACTGAACAATTCTGTTCTGTTCTATTTTTCCCTCCATGCCTTTAGGTGAAGGGAGGCCACAGGGCAGGGTGTGAAGAGAGGAAGAGGAGCAGGAGGGAGGTGAGGCAAATACTTCCCTCAGGAAACCAGAAGAGCCTCTTCGCTCAGGCACTGCAGGTGCTCAACTTGAGCCAGGCAGAATAAAGAGGGAAAGCTCACCCGCTAAAACGAGGGTGCCCCTCTCAGCACACTGAGGACATGTACTCACTGCTGTTTATAAGGAGCCTTCCTCTTGCCATGGGCACTGCCCCTGTCTCCCCAGCCTCTCTCACACTCCTGCACCGAGCTCATACAGGACAGCTGAGTTTCTCCCTTGCAGAGTGCTCTCAACTTCTTCCACCAACCTTTCCAAGAAAGGCTCCCAACAAATTACAAGCTTGCTCATTGTTTTTTGAGACGAGGGTGCCCTCCTGTGAAGTAACATCAACAGTGAATGTGTTTGACATCACTTAATCCCCTGTGGAATGACATATTGAGGAACTGAGGCAACAACTTCATTTAAGTAGCCCCTGTTTATTCTTTATTCTGTGTGAAATTTCAAAAGAAAATAATTTCAGGAGAGAGTCTAATGTTGCCTTGGCAGTGATTTATAAAAACGAAGTGAAACAAGGGTCTAAAACAATTATAGGGTTTTAGCATGTGTCACAAACCAACTCTAAGTTTTGCAGATTTCTTAATATATGGAAGGTTATTGATTACATGATTAGTTTGACTTTAGTATAGAATTCTTTAGCCTAATTACTATGTGATTATGTTTAACGGCCTACACTCATAGTCCTTAGGCTGTGTTTCCTCAATGCTAACTTTGTACCTATGTGTAAACAGTTAATCACACGGAAAGCAGGCCTCATGAAAATTAAAACAAAGACAAGTTAAGAGCAAGGACTGAGAGATTAAAGAGAACAGAGCAGATATCTTCACCTTGATCACAGAGGCAGACTGGCAGGAGTGCTCAGACAAAGATGATAAGAAGCAACCGCTTGGCTGGACAACAGGAGGGGCAAACATCCAAGGAGAAGAAATTACCCTCAAGAGACCTGTGACCTTAAAAGGGAAAAAGGAGTAGGGGGCTAACTCCCCAAACGACCACCGACAACCACCTGAGATTCGTATGCACGCCTAGTGTAGTTTTGCAATGCCAGCATTATGTAAATGTAGTAGAGAAGCAGGGAGGCGGTGATTTCTTGCAAAATGTGTGAATATTCATGTCTTTAAGGTACATAAAGGATGAACTTTTGTTTCAGTGCACACATGTTAGGAGGAGAGATCCCCCACGCGTCCGGCATCGCAATAAACATACCGGCTTTATAACTCTTTTGAGTTGTGAAGTTTGTTTCCGCACGTCAATTTTGGAGACCCAGATGGGACCCTCTCTGCCTGGCTGTGAGACTGGCTGAGAGTGGGACTTCCTTGGAGCGCCCCGAGATTTCTCAGAGGACGTCCCTTGCTCGCCCGATCACTGCAGGGACAGACAAGGACCATCAGCGGGCCAGGTATGTTAATTTGTGAGGGGAACCTCTAAGTTGTGAGGAGACGTCCTACACGAGGTAAAGAACATTGGCGCTCCTCCTGGGTGGATAGGTTTCAAATCCAGTAGTGGCGTGGGAATCCCTGACTAGGGAAGCATGCGAACACGGGAATCCCTGATAAAGGGAAGTACGCGATGGGTGCTCTTTGCTGAAATTGCGGGAGTATGGGATGGGATAGCTATCGTTTGGACCAACTATTGTAACCCATGGGAATTGAAATTTATTATTATTGCGGCTATAATCGGGTTTTTGATGATAGTCATTGCAATCTGAATACTTAAGAAGTTTTGTGCTCGATACCATGTATTCTGTGAAAGTGCTTCATTGTAGAAGGAAGGTTGTTGCAAGTTGGATGAGTGTTTGAGTAAGTGAGATGCAGTTGGATTGCGGGGCGAGTGCGGAGTCCTGATCCGCAGTTCCGCGAGGAGAGCAGCTGGAGACAGACGAAGTGTATGACAGACTTTGGAACTGTGTTAGTTGAACCGATTGTTAACCCTTAATGCTCTGGTTGTAAACAGAACGTTTGAGTGTGGCTTGGGGATGATTTTTGGTGTGATGAATGTCAAGGAAACTGGTCTGACTGGGATAGGATTGAGTGTGGAGACTTAGAAGGTGTAAGAAATCAGTAAGAATGCCACTGGTATATGAGGGGAGATGTAGAACAGAGTAGTGACGAAAGGTTTATTTGGCGTGGAGCATGGATGAGTGCCTGTCCGCTTTGCCATCAGTGTTGCTTGTCTGTTCACGCTAAGTGTTTGGAGTATCATAAGTACATTATTTCTTTTAACGGCAGACAGGAGTTTCATCTCGACAATTGTCTTGAATTTAGGTGCATTCGCTGTGGGGCGAGTACGCCCTTGCATCTTTTGCCTTGGATAAGGTACTATTGTTGTCAATTCAATCAAGTTGTATTCTTAGGCTGAGAAATAAACCCCTGCGGGCAGGGTGTTCATTACGGGAGGTAAACAAAGTGGCGGAATATTGAAAAGGAGCCCTCTGGGCTGTATTTTAGCTCACTGGAAGGAGGTAGGAGAGCCGCCAGGAGGAAGCGTGAATAGAAAATTCTTAATTATTATAATCAGTGGTGGCCTCTCTGTAAGTTAGATGATGGAGAAAAATGGCCCTTTAATGGGACATTAAAATATAATACATTATTACAACTAATGTTGTTCCTTCGGAGAGAGGGAAAATGGGATGAAGTGTTTATGCAGATATGTTTTTCACAATGCGAAATCATCCAGAATGGCAGAAAGATTGTGGAATCAATATAGCCCCTTCAGAGCCTTTTGTCCTGGCTCTGGAGAAGGAAAAAGGGAAAGAACTGGGAAAATTAAAACACTGTCGTTCAGCATGTAGTACAGGACAAAGATGCCTTAAGTTAAAAGAAAAGGGAGAGTCAGAGGAAAGAAGGAAGATTATATTACACCACTGTTGGCTTCGGTGCCAGTCTCTCCCTCCCCCTTAAGGAATGCAGATACTTCCGATGAAGAATCTGCTTCTGCCTCTGGGAGTGCCGCTTCAGGTCCTGTAACCCGAGGCAGAGTCCAACTGAGGATACGAGGATACAAGGATACAACCCCCTCAGACAAGCTAATTATAGGGATGGCCCAATAGGGGTGGCAAAAGATTTGAATTGATAGTTAAAAAAATCAGGATCCTGACTGGAAAGGTATAATTTAATGTTAGATGCAATGATGGAAACAGAGAAATAGCTAGTGGTTAAAACTGCTCGAACACGTATAGAAGCCCTTATCACTGCAGGAACAGTGATACTGGTAGAGTAGATGATCATGTTCCTCTCACTGATCCGAACTGGGATCCTAATGATCGTATGGAATATAGACAATTGAAGTCATATCAAAAGTGGATAAAATTTGGACTAAAAAATGGAATTCCAAAATCAGTAAATTGGTCAAAAATTGTATGAGGTAAAACAAAGTCAGGATGAAACCCCCTCAGACTTTTTGGAATGGCTAAGGGAAGCCATGCATAAAAGTACAACTTTAGATCCTACCTCAGATGTGGGACAACAACAATTAGTTTTGTTGTTTTTAGGACAGTCATCAGAGGATATAAGGAGAAAGCCTCAAAAATTAAAAGTGTGAGGAACAGATGTGAGAAATTTAGAGAAATTGCTGGAGACTGCTTGGCAAGTGTATCGGAATAGAACCAGTCAGAGAGAGAGTAATGGGCAAAACACTTGCCAGTGCTACAGTGGTTTCTTTGCGCACTGCAGGGGCCAGGTAACCTCTGGGAACCCACCAGGAAACAACACGAATGGGAGGAGAGGAGCTATGAGAAGTAGCCCAAGTGCCCCATCTCAGGGAAATCAACCCCTCCCGAAAGATCAGTGTGTCTACTGTAAGCAAAGGGGGCACTGGAAAAAGGAGCGCCCGAGACTGAGCAAGTTGGTGATGATTACTGACCTGGAGGATAATTGACAGGGACCAGCGGAATCTTCCCCAACGGAGCCCTTGGTAAAAGTTCAGCTAGGGAAAGAAAGAAGTTCTAGGGAAAGAAAAAAGTTCAGCTAGAGAAACTTGTAGAATTTTTAATAAATACAGGTGCCACATTTTCACTATCAAATCAGACTTGTTACCTGTAAGTAGGCAAACTGTTAATATTGTGGAAGCAAGTGGATAGGCTGAGAACATGTTCTTTTTGAAACCACTAAAATTCAAAACTGGGAAAAGTGTAGGGATTCATAAATTCCTCTACCTGCCTGAGGCTCCTAAACCACTTTTGGGAAGGAACTTATTAGAACAATTGAATGCTGAAATAGGATTTAGAGATGGAGAAATTGAATTTAAAAAGCAGAAGAGAACTATGATGAATTTTTAAGTTTGGGTCTTACTGAATCCCAACTTGGGGAAGAAGAAATTATACAAGCAATAAAAGGCCAGGTATACCCAGGAGTATGGACCTCAGGAAAACCTGGAAAGGCTAAAAATGCAGAATTGGTTGTTGTTAAACTCAAAAAGGGAGCATGACCTGTTAGGGAAAAGCCTTGAAATTGGAAGACAGAATTTCCCTTGAAATTGGAAGACAGATGAAGAGTGAAAAGCATTATAGAAGAATATATAGAATTCAGATTATTAAGTGAATGCTCTTGAGAGTGTAACACTCCTATTCTGCCTATCAGAAAGCCCAATAGCAAAGCCTACGGATTGGCACAAGACCCATGGGCAATAAATAAGATAGTTGAAGATTTACACCCAGTAGTGGCAAACCCATACACCTTATTGACTAATTTAAAAGAAATGATTCACAGTATTAGATCTGAAAGATGCATTCTTTTGCCTCACTTTTGCCCCTGAAAGCTGCAATTTACTCATCTTTGAATGGGAAAACCCCGATTCGGGATGAAAACCCCAGCTACCCCAAGGATTTAAAAACAGCCCCACGATCTTTGGAAATCAATTAGCTAAAGAATTAGAGACCTGAGAAAGACCTCTGGGAAATGGGATTCTTTTGCACTATGATATTTTGATAGCCACAGAAAAGGATGAAGAATGTAAAGAATGGACTGTGAGTGTGTTGGATTTTCTTGGACTAAGTGGTTACCGAGTCTCATTACAGAGATGCCCAGATCTTGAAGAAAGAAGTAATATACCTGGGATTTGTGATTTCTAAGGGACAGAGGCAGCTCAGGCATGACTGAAAAGAAGTTATTTGCAGGACTTCAGAACCGACCATGGTAAAAGAGCTTCGAATCTTTTTGGGAATGACAGGTTGGTGCTGGTTATGGATCTATAATTATGTACTTTTGGTTAAACATCTGTATGAACTACTGAAAAATAGCCAGCCACAATTAATATGGGCTGATGAAGCCAAGAGGGCATTCAAAGCACTGAAATTAGAGCTAATGAGGGCTCCAAATCTGGGCCTGCCTGACATAATAAAGCCCTTCTGGCTGTTCTCCTATGAAAAGCAAGGGGTGGCTTTTGGGAATTCTAGCCCAGATGCTAGATCCTCATAATCGAGCAGTAATGTACTTGTTGCATTAAGAGGTCAGCATTAGTAGTCCGGTCGCACCCAACACCTTCGTTGGACTATCACGGGTCCGGATGCACTACTAACATCACACGACCTGCTCAGCCGGACACCTCCTGAACTCACACGGCCGCACTCAGAGGTACGGTCGCGTTCAGGGACAACACACACACGGCTGAGTCAATCAATAGTGCGATTTATTGAAGCAACAGATACACAAATTCTTTGGTTCGCTGGTGATAAATTCACTGTCTGCAAGCAAGTGCACTAAATTGATTACGGTCGGGTTACACACGCGTGGGGTGATGAAACAACTCTAGAGATTCCTAAAATTCCCGCAAATCCACTCAGGATAGCCGAGTGTTCGAATCTTACCCAAAGGTGTCCCGATGGGGGGGAAGAGAGGGTCAGCCCGTCGGCGGATCCTAAAAGTCAGGAGTGATGGTGTCTTCCCTGACATCCAGCTCTTTTCACACTATTTTATAGTGTTTTACTTTGCAGGTGGAGCTTGAGCGACTCTGGTCGTACGTACCTTTATCAGGGTTGGTTCAAAATTCTCTCGCTTCGCGTTTAAAGGTACAGACTAGGAAAAACTCAGTGCGCATGCTCATTGAGGGGTGGTCACACCTTGGGAGGTGGGTAATTTTGAGAGTGGTGTGCGTTTTAGTATTATAATGATATTATAATTAGCAAAGTTCACTCCAAGTACAGCATTTCATCAAAGTTGACAGGTCACTGACCCAGGGCATCGCAAGCGCAGTTTATCAATGTACACACTGTGTACCTTTAAATTCCCTTGTTCACAGAGCGTGGCCGCGAGGTCTCCACTCCGCTCCACCCTCCATGTAATCTCTCCCAGAGTCAGCACACCAAGTGCCCCTCATGTTGCCAACATCCAAGGCCGTCCAGGGAGTCTCCATGGCACAGACCCATTCTACAGGAGTGCTACGTTCCACCTGGTTTCAAGGCTGTTCTTAGAGGGTAAATTTCCAAATTGCCCCTCAGTGATTACTCTAAATTACTTTACCAAGCAATTGAATGAAGTCAGAAAAGGATGGCCAGGATGCCTTCAGGCAGTGACCACCGTTGTTTTGATCATTCAAGAAGCTTGAAAATTCACTTTGGGGCAAAAGATGATTGTAACTTCCCATGCTGTAACTTCTGTTTTGAAACAAAAAGGAGGACACTAGCTCTCGCCATCAAGGTTCCTGAAATATCAAGCAGTCCTGATAGAGCAGGATGACGCAGAAATTGTCACATCTACTGTTATAAACCCTGCTTCTTTTCTACAGTGATAAGCAGGAAATGGACTGTTGTGCATGACGGCATAGAAACCATCGAGATCGTGTACGTAAGCAGGCCTGACTTGAAGGAGGAGCGGCTGGAGGCAGCTGAACACACTTGGTACACCGATGGTAGTAGTTTTCTAAAGGATGGGTCTTGAATGGAATGAGGTATGCCGTGACCACCACAGACCAAGTGGTGGAAGCAAAGTCACTGTCTAAGGGTACATCTGCACAAAGAGCCAAATTAATTGCTTTAGAGCTTGCTGAAGGATTACGAGTGAACACCTGGACAAATTAAAAATATGTCTTTGGTGTAGTTCATGCCCATGGAACTACCTGGAAGGAACTGGGACTTTTGATGGCCCAAGGAAAACATATTAAGCCTGCTGACATGATCCTAAAACTTTTGGATGCCTTTGGCGGTTGCACTTATGCACTGCAAGGGGCACCAAAAGGGTAACACTGCTCGGGAAGTGGGGAATAAATTGGCAGATTATGAGGCAAAAAGAGCTGTGGAACAAGGTGAAGTGTTAAGTTTGAATCCTGAAAGAGCCTTGCCACTACCAGACTTGGTCGATTATGATGATTAATTAAAGATTTAGAAGCAGATGTTGAATAATCAGGTTGGGCAAAATTAAAAGATAACAGAATAATAGTTCCTTTTAGAATATTATGGAAACTGGTAAAAGCAGAACACAACAAGACTCATTGGGGAACTGAAGCCTTGTATAATTCCTTTATGAAGAAAATAGTGGCCAGAAATCTGTTTTAAACTGTAAAAAACTATGGTTAATAAATGTGAAATAAGTTAAAGAATAATCCAAAGGTAGAAAAACATGTAAAATGCAGAAGTATTGATAAAGGGAAAGTTCCAGGTCAAAAAAACTTTTCTGAACTCACAAGAAAAGGGGGTTTTGATATCTGTTAGTATTAACAGATACCTTTTCGGGCTGGCCAGAAGCTTTCCCTTGTAGGACTAATAAGGCTAGGGAAGTGACACGAGTACTTTTAAATGAGATTATTCCTAAATTTGGAGTACCAGCAGTAATATCTTCTGACAGGGGTACTCATTTTTGTGCACAAATAGTGCAACAAGTTAGTAAGTTTTTAGGGACTGACTGGCAACTACATACTCCATACCGACCACGGGCAAGTGGGCAAGTTGAGAAAATGAATCACTTAATTAAACAACAGCTAGCTAAAATCAGTCAAGAAGCAAATCTACATTGGTATCAAACGCTCCCACTAACCCTATTACGAATCAGGGTAAAACCAAGAACTAAGGAGAATTTAAGTCCATTTGAAATTTTGTTTGGGAGGCCGTACCAATACCAGTATCTCACCCAGTTAGGCGAAAATAATCTACAGAAGTATATAATAATATTAGGAAAACAACTTAATGAGGTAAACAAGAGAGTTTTAGGAACCAAATCTAAAGGTCTGGATTCCCCTATTCATCCTTTTAAGCCGGGAGACTGGGTTTGCATTAAGGCTTTTCCAGGTGAATCCTTGGAAGAGAAGTGGAACAGACCCTTCCAGGTGCTGCTAACAACCTTCACTGCTCTCAAGATTAAGGAGCAATTAGCGTGAATTCACTATTGAAGGATTAAGAAGGCTTCCCCTCCATGGGTGATAGAACAACAGGACTCTTTGAAGCTAAAGATAAAACGACAAAATGTGTAAATACGTTGTGTTTTTTGTAAATTTGATAGCCATGAGTCCAATTTGTGAAATGATTTACTGGGGTCAGAATACACATCTGACATTGACCCAGAGTGTTACCCAAATTCTAAACAAGAGTGATTGTTGGATGTGTACTGCAATGCCTAGAGATTCTAGACAGACATTACCTCTAATAGGCATTCCAGTTCTGGTTAACATCTCTCTATTTAATAACCCCCACTATGGGATAGGACATAATAAGAGTACTTGGTGGCCAAACCTTGCAAAAATTAAAAAAAAAAAATGGGAACAGGTTGAATTATCGGTCTCTATTATAAATCTTGATTCCAATTCTTCTATTTATATATATGGTCCAGGAAACAATTCCATCTCACATGATTTAAAGTCAGGAGACGATGGATGTGGTGATTATACATCTAAAGGAACCACTAGGTTCATAGGCTGTTTTCCTGGTTGTAATAGAATGGCTTCATACTGGAGACCAACAACACCCCATGTACCTAATTTTTCCGGACCGCTGGTTCCTGAAGGAACAGGATGGTCTTGACTATGTAATGATAAAGCTAGGGAAATTCTACCTCTAGACCGGCAAGGAACATGTACTTTAGCGGCCTTGGTTCCTAATATGACCATAGTAGATAAATTACATCAACAGAAAGGATGGATCAGAACTTTTCCAAGGAGAACGCCCAGGAGTCACAATGCAATTGCAGACAGACCCACGAAATTTCATGGTTTTGTAAGATGGTTCCTCCCCTGGCTTGGCGTGAGTGAACTGGAAAAGACTTTAGTGAACATTTCAGCAATAACAGAAATAATAGAGAAGAGGGCAATAAAAGCAATTCAAGCCCTTCAGAAAGAGGTTTCCAGCCTATCACAGGTGATACGTCAAAACCGAATGGCATTTAGATTTATTATTAACTTCACAGGGAGGTGTTTGTACCATCATAAACACTAGCTGTTGTATGTATGTTGATCAAAGCGGTCGAATATCAACAGACTTAGAAGAGATTTGGAAACAGACGAAGGTGTTACATAGAGTGGCTTTAGACGACACCTCTTGGGGATTTGGAGAAGTTTGGAGCAAATTAACCTCTTGGTTACCAAATTTTAAATCGATCAAAGAGCTCTTTGTACTCATATTAGTTGATAGCTTATTTGTTTTATGTACTTATTGTACGATTCGATGTTCAATATGGTGTTGTCAGAAGAACGTGAACGATTATGTTACCTGGAAAAAGAATAAGATCAAACATGAAGTCACAACAGGGAGGTATTTTAATCGATGGACGATTAATAACGGTATGTTATGAGGGATTGTGAAAGAATTTGCAAAGATAATAGAAAAGGGGGGAATGAAACAAGGATCTAAAAGAATTATAAGGTTTTAGCATGTGTCACTAATCTAAGTTTTGCAAATTTCTTAATATATGGAAGGTTATTGATTACATGATTAGTTTGACTTTAGTATAGAATTCTTTAGCCTAATTACTATGTGATTATGTTTAACGGCCTACACTCATAGTCCTTAGGCTGTATTTCCTCAATGCTAACATTGTACCTATGTGTAAACAGTTAATCACACGGAAAGCAGGCCTCATGAAAATTAAAACAAAGAAGAGTTAAGAGTAAGGACTGAGAGATTAAAGAGAACAGAGCAGATATCTTAACCTTGAGCATAGAGACAGACTGGCAGGAGTGCTCAGACAAAGATGATAAGAAGCAACCGCTTGGCTGGACAACCGGAGGGGCAAACATCCAAGGAGAAGAAATTACCCTCAAGAGACCTGTGACCTTAAAAGGGAAAAAGGAGTAGGGGGCTAACTCCCCAAACGACCACCGACAACCACCTGAGATCGTGTAGTGTAGTTTTGCAATGCCAGCATTATGTAAATGTAGTAGAGAAGCAGGGAGGCGGTGATTTCTTGGAAAATGTGTGAATATTCATGTCTTTAAGGTACATAAAGGTACTTCTGTTTCAGCGCATGCATGTTAGGAGGAGAGATCCCCCATGTGACCAAGTGCCGTAATAAACATACCTGCTTTATAACTCTTTTGAGTTGTGAAGTTTGTTTCCGCACATCAGAAGCAAACACCACCGCTTAGAAGGTAGATTATATCACAGAATCACAGAATGGCTGAGGTTGGAAGGGACCTCTGGAGGTCATCTAGTCCAACCCCCTGCTTAAGCAGCGCCACCTACAGCCAGTTGCTCAGGACTGTGTCCAGGCAGCTTCTGACTATCTGCAAGGATGGAGACTCCACCACCTCCCTGGGCAACCTGTGCCAGTGCTTGGTCACACTCACAGTGAAAAAGTGTTTCCTGATGTCCAGAGGGAACCTCCTGTGTCTCAATTTGTGCCCATTGCCTCTGGTCCTGTCACTGGGCACCACTGAGAAGAGCCCAGTAGCCATTCTCTTTGCACCCTCCCTTCAGGTATTTATATGCATTGCTAAGATCCCCCTAAGCCTTCTCTTCTCCCGATTGAACAGTCCCAGTTCTCTCAGCCTTTCCTCATAGAAGAGCTGCTCCAATCCCTTCATCATCTTTGTGGCCCTTCGTTGGACTCTCCAATATGTCCATGTCTCTCTAATGGGGAGCCCAGAACTGGACACAGCACTACAGGTGGGGCCTCACCAGTGCTTAGTAGAGGGGAAGGGTCACTGGGAACACTCCCCATGCAGCCCAGGACACCATTCACCACCTTTGCCACAAGCACACCCTGCTGGCTCATAGCCAACTGGGTGTCCATCATGCCCTCAGATCCTTTTCTGCTGAGCTGCTTTCCAGCTGTTCAGCACCCAGCATATATTGGTGCATGGGATTGTCCCTCCCCAGGGAAAGGACTTGGCACTTCCCCTTGTTGATCTCCATGAGGTTCCTCTCAGCCCATTTCTCCCAGCCTGTTGAGGTCCCTTGGGATGGCAGCCTGACTCTCTGACCTCTCAGACACCCCGCCCAGTTTGGTGTCACCTGCAAACTTGCTGAAGGTACACTCTGCCCCATCATCCAGATCATTAATGAAGATGTTAAACAGCACTGGACCCCGTACTGATGATGATTTTCTTCCCCTTCATGTGCCTGGAAACCCTTTCCAGGATTAGTTGTTTCATTGCTGGGTCCTTCTTGACCTTCTTGAAGGTAGGAGTCACATTTGGTTTTTTTCAGCCTTCGGGCACTTCTTCCAGTTGCAAAGGTCAATCAAAGATTATCGAGAGTGGCCTCACAATGACATCAGCCAGTTACCTCAGCCCTTACGGGTGCATCCCACCTGGGCCCATGGACCTATGGATGTCCCATTTGCTTAACTATCACCCAGAATCACAGAATCATTAAGGTTGGAAAAGACCTTTCAGATCAGCAAGTCCAACCATCAACCCAACACCACCATGCCCACTAAATCATGTCCTGAAATACCACATCCATTTGTTTTTTGAATACTTCCAGGGATGGTAACTCCACCAGCTCCCAGGGCAGCCTGTTCCAATATTTGAACACTCTCTCAGTAAAGAAATATTCCCTAATAACCAGTCTAAACCTCCCCTGAAGGCACAACTTGAGGCCATTTCCTGCCGTCTTCTCACTTGTTACTTGGGAGAAGAGACCAACACCCACCTCACCACAACCCCCTTTCATGTAGTTGTAGAGAGCAATAAGGTCTCCCCTCAGCCTCCTCTTCTCCAGACTAAACAACCCCAGTTCTCTCAGCCGCTCCTCAAAAGACTTGTGCTCCAGACCCCTCACAGGCATCGTTGCCCTTCTCTGGACACGCTCCAGCACCTCAACGTCCTTCATGTAGTGAGGGGCCCAAAACTAAACACAGTATTTGAGGTGCGGCCTCACCAGTGCCGAGTACGAGGGCACAATCATTTCCATGCTCCTGCTGTCTACACAATTGCTGATACAGGCCAGGACGCTGTTGGCCTTTTTGGCCATCTGGGCACACTGACGAATCATGTTCAGCCGGCTGTCAACCAGCACCCCCAGGTCCTTTTCCACTGGGCAGCTCTCCAGCCACTCCTCCCCAAGCCTGTAGCGTTGCATGGGGGTTGTTGTGACCCTACTGCAGGACCTGGCACTTGCCCTTATTAAAACTCATACAGCTGTCCTCAGCCCATCGATCCAACCTGTCCAGACACCTCTGCAGAACCCTCCTACCCTCCAGCAGATCAACACTTCCACCCAACTTGGTGTCGTCTGAAAACTTACTGAGGTAGCACTTCCCTTATCTAGATCATCGATAAAGATATTGAACAAGACCTCCTCCAAAACTGAGCCCTGGGGGACACCGCTTGTGACCGGCCACCAACTGGATTTAACGCCATTCACCACAACTCTCTGGGCACAACCGTCCAGCCAGTTCTTTACCTAACGAGGAGTACATCTGTCTAAGCCACGAGCCACCAGCTTCTCTAGCAGAATATTGTGGGAGACAAGTGTCAAAGGCTTTACTAAAGTCCAGGTAGATAACACCCACAGCCTTCCCCTCATCCACTACGTGGGACAACTGTTCATAGAATGAGATGAGGTTGGTGAAGCAGCACCTCCCTTTCATGAAACCGTGCTGGCTGGGCCTAATCCCTTGGTTGTCCTGCACATACCCTGTGAGCGCCCTCAAGATGAACTGCTCCGTAACCTTCCCCAGTAACAAGGTCAGGCTGACAGGCCTGTAGTTCCCGGGATCTTCCTTCTGGCCTTTCTCGTAGATGGGTGTCACGTTGGCAAGGCTCCAGTCATCTGGGACCTCCCCTGTTAACCGGGACTGCTGATAAATGATGGAGAGTGGCTTGGCAAGCTCCTCCACCAGCTCCCTCGGTACTCTTGGGTGGATCCCATCAGGCCCCATAGACTTGTGGGTGTCCAGGTGACACAGCAGGTCCTTAACTGCTTCCTCCTGGATTATGGAGATTTTATTGTGCTCTCCATCCCCGTCTTCCAGCTCAGGGGGCTGAATACCCTACGGATACCTGGACTGGCTATTAAGGACTGAGGCAAAGAAGGCATTAAGTACCTCAACTTTGTCGTCATCCTTGGAGATAATGTTCCCCGCCATATCCAGTAAGGGATGGAGATTCTCCTTGCCTCTCTTTTTCGGTGTTAATATATTTGTAAAAGAATTTTTTGTTACGCTTTCCAACCGTGGCCAGATTGAGTTCTAGCTGGGCTTTTGCCTTTCTAATTTTGTCTCTGCTTGACCTAACAAGATCCTTGTTCCCTTCTTGACTTGCCTTCCCCTTCTTCCAAAGCTAATAAACTCTCCCCCTTCCCGTGAGTCCCAGAAAAACCTCCCTGTTCAGCCAGGCTGGTCATCTTCCCCACCAGCTCATCTTGCAGCATGTGAGGACTGCCTGCTCCTGCACATTTAAGTCTCCCTTCTTGAAGACTGTCCAGCCTTCCTGGACCATTTTGCCCTTCAGGACTGCCTCCCAAGGGACTCTCTGAACCAGTGTCCTGAACACGCCGAAGTCTGCCCTCCAGAAGTCCATGGTAGCAGTTTTGCTGACCCCCCTCCTTACTTCACCAAGAATTGAGAATTCTAACATCTTGTGGTCACTAAGCCCAAGACGGCCTCCAACCACCACATTTCCCCCCAGTCCTGCTCCGTTTGAATGAAGCTGGGGGTATTGTTTAGTCCCTGCGAACAGTTAACAAGGTGCAACCTTGAGCGAAGGAACAAGATAATCACGAAAGGAACACAACTACTGAACCTTGAGTGAACTATCCTCATTAGCATCTAATTAACATATAATATACATAATAGAAACCTGCCCCTGGGAGAGGAAAGTCCCCTCTTCACAAAAGCCCCTTCCCCACTGAGCATGCCTAGAAAAAAAGCAGGATGCTGTGACTTGAAGTGGAGACGAGGCTTGTGAGAACCAATGGGAACAAGGGTAATGGAACCAGCTTTTAAAAAACACGTATAAATATTTTCTGTGTGTTAACTGAAGCATGCTAGCTTTGTGGGCCTACCAGCTCGCACCCAGCTCGGTGCAGATTTGGAATAAAAGCAAATATCTCAGCTCTGTGTATTTTTCAGCTCTCTGCACAGTGTGTGGAAGAACCCATATTTGGAACAACACTCATATTGTGTGCATTGGAGTAGATGCACTTGAGTTGGGATATCGATTTCATGCCCAACACCAGCATGCCACCCCAGGCTCATCTCTAGTGAGCCTAGTTTTATCCCCTTACCCCTTTGAATCTATTCACTGGCCTGATCCTCTTCCACCGAGGGTACGTATGCTTTGCTCCAGACATTCCCCTGCTGTCTGGGACCTGGGATTCGTGAAGGCCGGTCTTGCTTGCGGAGGCAAAGGCAGCATTCAGTGCCTCAGCCTTTTCCATGTCCTGTACAACTAAGTCCTCCACCTCATTCAGCAGTGGGCCCACATTGTACCCAGCCTTCCTTTTGTCAGCCTTCAGACTTATAGAAGAACATCCCTTCTGTACTTAGAGAAGCCCTTTTTGGTGTCTTGGACACCTCTGGACATATTCAAGCAAATTCATCTTTCCTAACCCCAGTCCTGGATGCTCAGACAACATCTCTGTATTCCTCCCAGGTTACCTCTCATTGCTTTCACCCTCTGCTTCCTTTCTGTGTTTGAGTTTGGCCAGGAGCTCCTTGCTCTTCCTGGCAGGTCTCTTGGCATTAACGTTTTGTTTTCTTCCTCCCTCTTTTGCCCCTTCCAGATCATCTTCATACCTGTGACGAATGCACTTGACCCCTTAACCAAACCAGCACTAGCCTGGCACAGGCTGCACAGCAGGTAAAGACCTAAACCATAACCGGGCCAAGAACTTCTCTAGTTTCAATCTGAAAAAATAAAAGTTGGAGGAAAAGATTGAGATGATGCTCATGCGGGCCCCACACCCCCCTAATCCCATGCAAACTAGGAAACTAATAGTGTCCCCAGCGGACTGGGATGGTGATATTTGGGGTGGTCCTGATGACCATGATGAGGGAAAGGTTAACCCCCTGCCCCTTTTGGACTCCTCTGAAGATAAGACTAGACCCATCATCAAAGCAGAATACTTTGGAGGGCCTTGGGGAGGTGGTCATACTGTGCAAAGCACTCCACGGGATTGACAAACTTACAAGGGGAATATGGCAGAAAGCCAGGTAAAACTGAAAAGCTGTGGCGTGTCTGCCTCAGCACTGGTGACCGAATAATGTTGCGTGGAAATGAAGCAAATGGTTAGTGGGGTGGGATCTAGGAGTTTTCTTAACCCTCGAACCAGACCTGGTAGATGAAGCCCATTCTATGACCAGTAGCGTAGCCTACTGGGCTGGTGGAATAGGTGCCTTGCATTGAGGTGAACCTTCTATCATTCCCATCCGTTCCTTAAGTGAACTCTCCGCTGCCGTGACCAAAGCTGCCTGCAGACAAGCTATGCTCAAATGTGGAGAGGCGCCCCAATATCTGCTTCTGTGGATTATGCTATGTTAAAGCCACTAACTAGAGGAGCCCTGGCAGTTCTCAAACCCTATTTAATTGCAAAACCAGACGACATTTTAACAGAGACACAGAGCACAATGAGGACTTAGGCAGTAACGACCCCACAGACAACTCCCTACCCAGGCAGAATTAATGCACGGTGTTGTAAAATGTCCCACGGCCATGAAATGGGGTGGGACAATCTGTTGACCGAGAAATCGGACCCAAGACCCGTGGCGGAAAACCACCGGGTGCGACCCATAACGCAAACACCCCCCCAAGCATTGAGAGGAAGACAAGCGGAACATAAAACCAAGTCCCGCGGGTAGAGTCTTGAGAAGGAAGAAATGGGTTATGGAGAAAAGCATTAGTGTTAGGTGTTCCAAAGATGGTAACAGAGGGACAACGGACAACTATAATACTAAGCTTGATACAAGCATTCCAACAACTGCGTGGAAACGGGGAAACTAAACAGCGCCCTGGTGTCCCACCAGGGGACTGACACAGACTCCACAGGGCAACCATCTTAGGTTTTAAACCTCTTAGGCGGGAATTGCAAACCTTGAAGTCAAAAAACAAACAGTACCAGGACGGCAACTGGGCCTGCCCACCCAGCGAGTGGAAGCTTACCAATGGCTGAATGAAGGAGGCCCTTACATTTTAATTCCAGTTTGTCCTCAACAACTGATAAAACTTCTAATAGATACGGGAACACAAATTTCAATACTAACACAACAGGGTGCCAAGGAGCTGGGCATGTGACCCGGACGGCAGAGTTAAAGTCATCAGAGTAAACGGAGCAAGTGCTATTTGCCAAACCGCAAACGTTAACTTATGGCTCCCAGGCAAGAAGCACATGTCGTCTACTCACTTTGTGATTAAAAAGCACAGTGAAAGCACAGTGAAAATATTTTGGCTTTTGATGTCTTAACCAGATGAACCTGGCACCTGCCAGACAGCAGCATGTGGTTCTTTGGTGCAAGTACTGACCCCAACCCTAGCAGAAATTGGGAGTCTACAGTACGTGTCCTCCATGCGGCCCCGGCACTCCCCAATGCAAAAATTACCAAGCTACCACAGTGTCCAATCCCTGCTGTGGCACAAACTGGAATTTCTGAGGTAATAGCAGACTTGGAAAAATGGCACATTATTTCCAGAACCCACTCCCCATGTAATTCAGCCGTCTCGCCAGTGGATGATTGCTCACTGAGTTTCAAAAGGCAATTTGAGATAATGCAATTCAATTTGAAAGGGATTTCCAACCTTGGTGCCATCTAGTTGCCTTGCTTTAGCCCACCTCTGGGCTGAAAGCTAGCCATTGTTCTATCACCCAAAAAACCCCTCTCAGCTGAGAAAGGGAAAGAAATTGGGGAAAGAAAGGAAACTCATGGGTCGAAGCAGGTTGAACTAGAAACAGATTTAATAAAAGAATAAACCTACTATTAATACCAAAGCAATATAAAGTACACGGAGTTATACTCAGCCCACAGAATGGTCGCGAGATGTGCGCTCCCAGCAGCGAATGCTGGTTGTTGAACACTGCGAGCAGCACAGCTCCAGTGGAGGGAGAATAGTCCTCAGGAGCAGCATGATGGGTGAGACCCTCCAGAGATGGCCGCCATTGAGAGAGAGAGAGCCATTCCCAGCAGAATCCCCGATTTATGGTAAGCGTGGATGTTGATGGTATGGAATGCTTCTGTTGGCCAGCCTGGGTCAGCTGCCTTGGCCTCTGTTCCTCCCAGCTTTAGCACCTGGCTGTCTCGAGACTGCTGGAGGCCTTGATCACTATGGACACCCACAGACCATGGCTGGCCATGAACTAAAACAGAGTGTCTTATCAACTTTGTTCTCACAGGAACGCGTGCTGCAGTCTTCTTAGAAATGCAGCTTTCTGGAACAGAAAACTGGTTTTATGGTTCTATCCCAACAAAGCCTGGACAGGTAAGCAAAAAAGCCTGGAGGGAGGAAGACTCTTCACTGGTCGACAAGGTTTGGGCTAGGGATCATTTGGCTGAACTGAACACTCACAAATCCATGGGCCCTGATGGGATGCACACCTAAGTGCTGCGGGAGCTGGCTGATGTTGTTGCAACACCTCTCTCCACCTTTTTTGAAAAATCATGGAGAATGGGAGAGGTGCCTGAGGACTGGAGGAAAGCCAATGTCACCCCAGTCTTCAAAAAGGGCAAGAAGGAAGATCCAGGAAACTATAGACTGGCCAGCCTTACCTCCATCCCTGGTAAGGTGATGGAGCAGCTCCTTCTGGAGGCCATCTGTAGGCACATGGATGAAAAGAAAGTTATCAGGAGTAGTCAGCATGGATTCACCAAGGGGAGATCGTGCTTGACCATCCTGATAGCTCTTTATCCAGAGGAGAGTTTAACCTAAGGCATGAGTCGCCAGCTTCTCTAGCAGAATGCTGTGGGAGATGGTGTCAAAGGCTTTACTAAAGTCCAGGTAGACAACATCCACAGCCTTTCCCTCAAGCACTAGGTTGTTGGGATCACCCTGCAAGGGCTCGACCTTAAGGAGGAGCTGTGGCATTGATCTGCACGGCTCGACTTTAAGGAGAAGGAGCTGTGGCTTTGAGAAGCTGGTAAGCAGCTGGATATCTGCACAGCTCGGCCTTGAGGAGAAGGAGCTGTGGCATTGAGAAGCTGGTAAACAGCTGAACACCTGCAGGGCTCAGCCTTGAGGAGAAGGAGCTGTGGTAAACAACTAAGAGGAAGTAAAGGAGCGCGTGGACACCTGCAGGCAGCGAATCCTGACTGTGGAGAAGTGCATGGACTGTGTGTGGTAACCAACCAGGACGTATTTTGTGGCGCGTGAAAGAGCCATAATTGCATAAGAAGCGGACACTTGTAGCAATAAAGGTCTTTGGCCTGAAACCCCAACAGAGTCCGTGCCGTTACTCCACACTAGGTGGGTCACATGGTCAGAGAAGGAGATCAGGTTGGTCAAGCAGGACCTGCCTTTCATGAACCTGTGCTGGCTGGGCCTGGTCCCTTGGACTACCCTGGACATGCCCTGTGAGCACTCTTAAGATGAACTGCTCCATAATCTTCCCCAGTAACAAGGTCAGGCTGACAGGCCTGTAGTTCCCAGGATCCTCCTTCCGGCCCTTCCTGTAGATGGGCGTCACACTGGCAAACCTTCAGCCGTCTGGGACCTCCCCTGTTAAGCAGGACTGCTGACAAATGATGGAGAGTGGCTTGGCAAGCTTCTCTGCCAGCTCCCTCAGTACTCTTGGGTGGATCCCATCAGGCCCCATAGACTTGTGGCTGTCCAGGTGACACAGCAGGTCCTTAACCGTTTCCTCCTGGATTACAGAGATTTTATTTTGCTCTCCATCCCTGTCTTCCAGCTCACGGAGGTGAATACCCTGAGGATACTGGCTATTGGATCCTGAGGAGGTCTGGCTATTAAAGACGGAGGCAAAGAAGGCTTTTTTGTGTCTTGGTGTCAACACCAACTCATCCCTTCTCTCCCCTCCCTTCCCCTCCCCTTCCCTGTGGACAACCAAGAACTTTGCAGTCTGCTGTGGATTTTCCATGGTTGGTTGTGACATCAGCCATTAGCATTGTGAAGACTTTGGAGAGCAGGAGAAGCGCAGCTCAAGGCAAGGACTGAGGTTTAGCACAGCTCTCATGGAGGACCCACGCGTGCAGGTGCTGGCAGAGGTGGGGGGGACATGGACACAGACACGAACACAGACAAACACAGAGTGTAGCTTTGCTGAAGGGGTTTATTGATCATTAGAGGGAAATGGTCCAGAGCTCCCAGGGGATCAGATGGGGTCACCCAGGGGTGATCATCTCCCCATGTTGCTGGAGGGGCACAGGACAAGGGTGTCACCACCAGCTCCAGTCCTGAAAGACAGAGCCCTAGATGAGACCCTGGTGTCAGCTGGGACATGTGAGGGGCCTTGCCTCCACCATGTCTCTCTGCAGAGACATGGGGAAGGAGCAGGGAATTGGAGTCCTCACTACACCCAGGATAGGACTTGGCTCTCCTGAGATCCACATGGCACCCGGAGCCCCTTATCCCCACAATGCCCCTAAATCTCCCAGAAAGCCTGCCCAGCCCGCATGGTGATCCTTGGGGTCCGTATGCCACCTGAGCCCCTGCCTGGCCTGCATGGTGTCCCTCCGGGTCCATAGAGCCCCACGGGGTGTAAGGAAAGGCGTGGAGGCAGCTCTGTCCAGCTCACCCTGGGACATGCATCATGGACAGATGCCTCTGTTTCCCTCTCCCAAACCCCTGTCCTGCCCATCAGGGACAGCTCAGGGGTCCCCCGGGGCCCAGGATCCTTGGTGGGGATGTTGTCCTGATGTTGCTCACCTAGACACCCACAGCTGCAGCCAGGCGTTTCTTGCGCAGAAGCCCTGGCAGATCATCATTCGTAAGGGGGTTCTGGGGAGAAAGGAAGGGTTAGAGACAGGCTTGCGTACACTGGGGTGTACTGGGAGGCTGGGGAAAGCAATGGGAGCCTTGGGGAAGGTGCCTCTGGGGAAAAATGAGGTACATGAATTTGTCTGGTGGTGCACAGCGAGCAATGGGGCTCCTGGGGAAGGGGCTCACGTGGGTGCGTGGCTGTGTACAGGGGCACCCTGGGGTGTACTGGGCTGTAATGGCATGGATGGGAATGCAATGTGGGCTCCCTGGGAAAACAGTGGGGTGCCGGGATGTTCTTGGGGTTGCACTGGGATGCCCTGGAGTGTCGTGGGAGGTACGGGTTGGGGGCCAGCAAAATGGTACTCACCTCGGCCCTCTTCACTCGCCCGAGTTTGTAGCCCACCTGTAGAGAGACCATGAGACCACACTGGTCACTGCAATGTCCCTGGTCGCAGCAAGGATGGGCGGACCAATGTGATCTCCCATTCCCCAGACTGGATGCCCACCAAGTCCACCCCACTACTTACATTCAGCTCATAACTTCCACTTGCTTCGAAGAATGCCTAGGGAAGGAGAGCAAAGGGGTGGTTTGGACTGGACCTTGTTGGGTCTGTGGGTGGGGCACAGGTGTCCAAAGTCCCCAAGGCCCATGGCCTCCCACTGGTCTGAGGGGTCAATCCTTTCTTCTTCCCCCAGCCCCATTGCTCAAAGTTTCACCTGGGGTACTTGTTCATGTAGGGACCAGGGGTGGGGATGGAGACAAGGATAGTGTGGGAATTCAGGAAGTCCAAAGAGGATGGGGGTGTGGGTGTGGGGGAACCCAAAGACAGGGCACTGGGCTGAATTAGCAGACCCCAAGGGACTGGTCTGGGGACACCGAATAGACAGGGCTGTGTGGGATGCAAGTGAGGGGTAAAGGAATTCAAGTGGAGGGCATTCAGGGACCTCAAGTCAGATGGTTGGTGGGGGCATCTGCAGAGGACCAAAGTGAGGGTCTTGGGAGAGCGTTTGGGAGTGGGGGTTCAAGGAATGGGATCTGGGGACACTGCTGTAGTGGACAGGATGGAAGGCAACAGACTGAGGGGAAAGACTCAAAGAAAGCTATTGGGAGTGATAAGAGGGAGAGCATTTGGAGTCCCTAGGTAGGACGCAGAGGAGATCCCGGACAGGAGATGCCTGAGAGGAGCAAAAGGATGGGACGGGGAGGCCAAAAAGGGAGGGGTGTGGGCGCACCGAGGCAAGAAACTAGCGTTTGCCTTCACAGGAGTTTGATGTGGACCCTGCCGGGAGGGGACAGTTTGGACCACTCACTGAGGAATCCGGGCTGTGGGCACCGGTTGATTGATTGTGGGGGAAGGAGGGAAGAGGGGGCATTGTGGGAGGGAGAAAGCTGCATTGCCTTGGGCTGGAGGTGCATGGGAGCGTGGTGGAGCCCCTTGCTTGGGAAAGGGAGAGGCCAAGTCAAGGGGTTTCATGTTCATAAACACAATTTCACTCTGCAGGAGTGCGGATGTCCATCAGCCAAGACCCATCCCCAACCTTGAGCCCCTCCCCGTGGCCTTGGGGACTCACCTGAGCATCTTCCGGGGTGCACAGCAGGATGGTGAAGAGCAGGGCCACGCTGAGGACTGCGACCTTCATCTTCGTCTGCGGTGTGGCAAGACCTGGGTGAAGGTGGAGAAGGTGAGGGGCAGATTTATGCGTCCCAGGACTCCTCCTTGCCCCTCCCTGCCCCGAGAGCCCACAGGGCAAAGCCAGGCTTGGCAAAGACACCAGCCCTAGCAACAAACCCAGCCGTGGCACCGAGTCACCCCTGCCTCGGGCACTGACCCAACCACCTTACCCGGCATCAGTCCAGCTTCCTGCGTGGGGCACCTGCACGGGGAAGGGCCCAGGCACCCACGGGTCGTGAGGGAGGGAGGGCAGTGCACTCCTGACAGCTGGACACCCTATGGTGATGACCCACTGCTCCAACATGAAACTAGCCCCCAACAGCTCCCCAGAGCCAGATCCCCCCACCTCCCAGTGCCCCTCACCTCCCAGCACCGCCATCTCCCAGTGCTGCTCGCCTCCCAGGCCAGGCTTTCCCTCCAGGACTCCCCCAGAGATGACACCAGCCTCAAACCAGGCGTGTCTGAGCCGAATTGTCTCTGACTCCTCTCCAGCCCCCTGGGTAAATGAGGGGCTGGGACTGAACCCTCTTCTTGGGGTACCAAGGATGCTGGGATTGGGGAATACTTAGTGGTGGGAGGACAATTGGGATGAAAGCAATCGGGACAGCCGGGGGACTGGGATCTTCAGTTGCTGGTGGCACTGGCAGTGGGGAGCACGGGTGAATGCTGGGCATCGGGAGTCAAGGGCTGTGCCCAGGGATTGGGTCCCAGTGACCCTGTCCCCAACAAGGCTCTGGCTCCAGCCACGTCCCTGGCTGGGACTTGGCCACAGCTCACCAAAGGGCCTTGTCCCCACGTAGTGTCCTGTCAATGTCCTCATCCTTGGCCCAGGCCATTGCTGTCCCTGAGCAGGATGTGGCTGTCCAGAGGGACAGCATGAAGTGGGTGCTTGTCCCCAGGCAGGCACTCGGAGCTGATTGCGGATATGGAGCAAGAGGAGGGATGTTTGTCCCCCGCAGCATCTCTGATAAGCCATGTTTGTCCAGGGCCTGTGGCACAAGGATCCCGTTCAGCAGGTTTGTCCTTCCTGAGAGCGCTCCATCGGGGGCGTCTGGGGGTGGTTAAAGCAGCCTGGAGGCCTGGGCTTCCTTCAGCCCTGGCAGTGGGCAGAACCTGCAGAGGAGGGCAACGCTGGGGGAAGGGGTGAGGATCCGGTCCTGGGGCACTCCGCACGCCTGGGGCTTCCTCACTCCCCTGGGGACAGGCTGGAGCCCAGAGGCAGGTGCAGTCCCCGGGGAGCAGCCTGACACTCGCGGGGGTGTTGCTGCCCTTTGGGCAAGCCGGGTGGCAGGGGAGTGCCGCAGCAGCGCGGCTTAGAGCAGCATGGGTGATGGGGCTTGCCTCCCGAGCAGCACTGCATCCCTCTCCCTTTCTCCCGCTGCCTGCCCTGCAGTTTGCCCTGGCGTTCCAGGGTGGTTTCCTTCACCGCACCCCTGGCCCAAGCATCACCACCCTGGGGGCCCTGGGCAGCATCACCTGGCCAGTGTGGGTCTATTTTAGGCCTCTGTCTGTGAGGGTGTGAGGATAATTTGTTTCTATGAGACTCAAGCTGGGGATCAAAGGCTGGTGGCAAAAATCTGGTTTAGGATTTGACGTCACTGGGAGGTTTGCCTGAGTTTCAGTGGTCCTAAGGTGTTGATGGTTTTGCTCCCACGGTGGTACAGAATCTTGTCAGGGCTTCAAAGAAATAAAAATGCACTGATAAGTGGCTCACAGGAACTGTAAATGGCTCAGATTCTTCATTGACGTTATATGCCGTTTTTAAGGGTTATGGATACGGTTATATCTTTACAGGACACTAACTATAAATAAGAGATCAGCTGTGGAGCAGCTGTGAAAAGATTTAAGGCAATTGACTTGAATATTTGCTTTGGAAATTGCCCAAAGAGCAGGCAGTCACCTGGAGGATTTTCATTTTGACTGCTTCTGCTTTGTGCACTCTTGATTGGAGAGCTAACTTGCCCAGAGTTGAATTATTTACCGTATTTAAGTACGCTGTGGCGTTATTTGTATTCTGAAGGTATTTGGAAAAGAACGGATGAATTGTACACACTGTCATAACTGAGGGATGTTTACGTAGGAGAGGTCAAGGCTGCCTTTGAGATAAATGCAAATGAGGTGGATGGCATTTGCTAGCCACTTAACGCATGCCAATACCCTGGTGCTAATGAACTGGACAGATGTGGAGGCATCAGCTGTGGATGGATTGGCCAGCCAACTCCAGCAACTGAAACGGCATCTCACTTCCTCCCTGTGGGCCTGCGTCCCAGCTGTGGAGGAACTGTCCCAACAATTGTCCCAGCATTTAACAAGGATGCCTTCCTGCCTCCTACCGACCACTATCTCAGCTGTTACACGTCAGCCTTTTTCTGCTCAAGGGAAAGTGTGCCAGTGGCACACACACCATGCCACCCTGTGGTTCTCTCTTTGTGACTAGGGGAGGCCACGAGGAAGTGGGATGGTGAACCTACCTGGAGACTAGAAGCCCAGCTACAGGAACTGCAAGAAAAAACAACAGCCAACAGGCGCCCACCCAGGAGAGCTACTGCTCCAGCTTCTGTTGGGCAGAGTAGAAGGGCTGATCTCACTTTCAACCCTGATGAAGGGACTTCTGCTTTGCAGTTACAAAAAGCCAATAATGAATATGCTGACCAGGAATGAAGTGGCCCTGTTTTCCAGCCAGGCAGAGGAAAGGGACAACTGAGTTGACTGGACTGTGTGGGTTCGATGGCCTGCCGCATCAGCCCCACAGGAGTATAAAGCTCTGGTGGACGCTGGTGCACGGTGTACCCCAACGCCACCTTTTTCGAAAGGGGCAAAATCCACCTGTATTTCTGGAGTGACAGGAGGATCCCAAGAGCTGTCTGTGTTGGAGGCTGAGGAAAGCCCAACTGGGAAAGAGTGACCAAAGCAGCCTACTGTGCGTGGTCCGGAGGCTCCATGCATCCTTGGCATAGACCACCTCTGGAGAGGGTACTTCAAGGACCAGAAAGGGTATTGGTGGGCTTTTGGTATAGCTGCCTTGAGCATGGAGAAGATTGAACAGCTGTTTAGCTTGCCCGGTCCCTCAGAGGAGGCTTCTGTTGTGGGGTTGCCGGGGGTGGAAGAACAGCAGGTGCCATTTGCGATATATTGATGATATCATTGTGTGGGGCACCACAGCAGAGGAAGTGTGTGAGAAAGGGAGAAGGACAATCCAGATACTTCTGAGAGCTGGTTTTGCCATAAACCAAAGGAAGGTCAAAGGACGTGCACAGGAGAGGCAGTTTTTAAGAATAAAATGGCGAGATGGATGTTGTGAGATCCCACCGGATGCGATCAGTAAAATAACAGCTATGTTGCCACCCACTAACAAAAAAGAAGTACAAGCTTTCCTAGGTGTTGTGGGTTTCTGGAGAATGCATTTCCAGTCCACTCTCTGGGCTGAGTGTAACTCCATGTACTTTGTATTGCTTTAGTATTAATAGTAGGTTTATTCTTTTATTACATCTGTTTCTAGTTCAACCTGCTTCGACCCATGAGTTTCCTTTCTTTCCCCAATTTCTTTCTCAGCTGAGAGGGGTTTTTGGGTGATAGAACAATGGCTAGCTTTCAGCCCAGAGGTAGGCTAAAGCAAGGCAACTAGATGGCACCAAGGTTGGAAATCCCTTTGAAATTGAATTGCATTATCTCAAATTGCCTTT
The DNA here is from genome assembly GCF_964289735.1 of Phaethon aethereus. Classification (NCBI taxonomy): domain Eukaryota; kingdom Metazoa; phylum Chordata; class Aves; order Phaethontiformes; family Phaethontidae; genus Phaethon; species Phaethon aethereus. Next base: position 716,653 of record NC_138606.1, read on the forward strand.
CGAAACTCAGTGAGCAAAGTGCTGTCATCACCTTCCCTTATGCTTTCTGTCACACTACATTGCAGCCACATGCATGGTGCAGAAGGTACTATAGTTACCATATGGATTAGCATAAATCAATGGAGCGAGGGCCTCCACCCTGTGAGCTGGGTATGTCAACATGTGAACTGTATTTGGTTCATGCTGGCAATGATTACTGCACCGAGAAGGATAAGCAATCCTCCAGTGCTTAAGCTGTTCTGCAGGGGCGGTGTGCTGGTATCATTCCCGGTATTGTTCCTGGAAAGGGAAAACAACACAAGGCTTGGCAGGGTTTTTCCGGACAAGTGACCCCTTAGTGGCTCAACTTGTTTACGTGTGTGGACTAAAGACAAAAGTTTTCCCATTTTTCCACTTGGAACAACTCTGTTCTGCAACTAAAATGCAGTTGAGCTAAATGTTAAAGTCCCTTTTGGCCTCTTTTGTACGCTTTGATGTAGATTGCAGCCATTACAGAATCACAGCCAATATGCCCACCGGACCCAACCCAGAGGGAAGTCTGCTGCCTCCCCGGGGCCTGGGTGAGAGACGTCACCAGGAAACTCCTTGGTCTAGTTTGACCCACTGATTACTACCCACTGTTGGTCCTGCAGTTTGGCAATGATGAGGTTGCACTAAGAAGCCCAAAGGCAACTGAAAGGGACTTCAGAGCGCTGGGGTGACTGATCGATGAAGCAGGAGCACAGGCAGTGTTTTCGTCAATCCCTTCAGTGGCAGGGAGGAACGCTGAAAGGAACAGGAAAGCACACTTTGTAAACACATGGCTCAGGGGCTGGTGCCGTCAGCAGAATTTTGGGTTTTTTGACCATGGGCCATTACACGGCACCGGGCCTCCTCGCAGCAGATGGAGTGCAACTGACTCCAAGGGGCAAAAGGATTCTTGCTTACGAGCTGGCAGGCCTCATCGAGAGGGCTTTAAACTAGATTTGAAGGGGGAAGGGGATAAAACCAGGCTCACTAGAGATGAGCCTAGGCATGGCATACAAATGTTGGGGGAGAAATCCATAGCCCAGCTCAAGTGCATCTACACCAATGCACGCAGCTTGGGCACCAAACAGGAGGAGCTGGAAGCCATTGTGCAGCGGGACAGCCATGACTTAGTCACCATCAAAGAAACATGGTGGGATGACTCTCATGACTGGAGTGCTGCAATGGATGGCTACAAGCTCTTCCGAAGGGATAGGCAAGTAAGGAGAGGTGGTGGGGTGGCTCTGTATGTTAGGGAGTGTTTTCATTGTACAGAAATCAAGGATTGTGATGACTGAGTGCTTATGGGTAAGGATGAGGGGGAAGGCCAACGAGGCAGATACCCTGCTGGGAGTCTGTTATAGACCACCCAACCAGGATAAAGAGGCAGATAAAGCATTCTATAAGCGACTGGCAGAAGTCTCACAATCGCTAGCCCTTGTTCTTGTAGGGACTTCAATTTACCAGACTTCTGCTGGAAATATAACACAGAAGAGTGGAAACAGTGTAGGAGTTTCCTGGAGTGTGTGGAGGATAACTTCCTGACACAGTTGGTGAATGAGCCCACCAGGGGAGGTGCCCTGCTTGAGATGCTGTTTACAAACAGAGCAGGACTCGTGGAAGATGTGCTGGTTGGAGGCCGTCTTGGGCTTAGTGACCACAACATGATAGAATTCTCGATTCTTGGTGAAGTAAGGAGAGGGGTCAGCAAAACTGCTACCATTGGACTTCAGGAGGGCAGATTTTAGCCTGTTCAGGACACTGGTTGAGAGAGTCCCTTGGGAGGCAGTCCTGAAGGGCAAAGGGGTCCAGGAAGGCTGGACATTCTTCAAGAAGGGAGACTGAAATGCGCAGTAGCTGGCAGCCCCCACGTCCCACAACATGAGCTGGTGGGGAAGACATCAGTCCTGGCTGAACAGGGAGGTTTTTCTGGGACTCAGGGGAAAGAGGAGAGTTTATCACCTTTGGAAGAAGGGGAAGGCAACTGAAGAAGAGGACAAGGTTCTTGTTAGGTCAAGCAGAGACAAAATTAGAAAGGCAAAAGCCCAGCTAGGACTCAATCTGGCCACGGTCGAAAAAGATAACAAAAAATGCTTTTACAAATATAGTAACACCAAAAAGAGAGCCAAGGAGAATCTCCATCCCTTACTGGATGCGGGATGGAACATTGTCACCAAGGATGAGGATCAGGCTGAGGTACTTAATGCCTTCTTTGCCTCAGTCTTTAATAGCCCGACCAGGTAGCCGGAGGTTAGTCAGCCCCCTGAACTGGAAGATGGGGATGGAGAGCACGATAACCCACCCATAATCCAGGAGGAAGCAGTTAAGGACCTCCTAAGCCACCTGGACACCCACAAGTCTATGGGGCCTGATGGGACCCACCCAAGAGTACTGAGGGAGCTGGTAGAGGAGCTTGCCAAGCCACTCTCCATCATTTATCAGCAGTCCTGCTTAACAGGGGAGGTCCCAGATGACCGAAGCCTTGCCAATGTGACACCCATGTAGTGATCAAGCATTGGAACAGGCTGCCCAGTCAGGCAGGAGTCACCATCTGTGGAAGTGTTCAAAAAACGGGTGGACATGGCGCTTCAGGACATGGTTTAGTGGCCATGGTGGTGTTGGGTTAAAGGTTGGACTTGATGATCTTGAAAGTGTTTTCCAACCTTATACAATTCTGTGGTCCTGTGATTCTTGTGGAGACAATTAGCAATTCTACTTCTGCCTCCGAAAGGCTTTTTATGGAGGAAATGCAGAATGGCACCTTTGCTACCCCCTATCATAATGTTTCCTCCTTCATCCCAATAACTTTTCAGTATTTTGAACACCCTTGGGTAGTTAAAATACCTCTATTGCTACTTCTGGGGAACATTGTTTTGGTTTTGTGTAAGGTTAGCAAGCAATTTAAGAACATCACCCAGAGGTCTTCCCCAAGGCTGGATACTTATGAATGGCAGAGTGTGTGGAACAGCATGGGCAAATGCCTGGGGTGGTGGGCACCTCCGGTGTTGTGGAACTTCACTCCCGAACAAGTGCAGAATCCTGATAAACTAGCAGAATATTTGGAAGAAGTATGCTGTCAGCCTGGCAGCTCCAAGGAGACACAAATCATTGCCATGTGCTGGGGCCTGGCCCATGCCTACCGAGCTCTATTTAACACTGTGCAAAGGGGAGAGAGGCTCTCTGGATCTGATGGCAATGTGGCAGGCACTGCCACTACTCCAACCCCGTGACATGCACTCCCGCTACTCCAACCCCCGTGACAGGCACTGCCACTACTCCAACCCCCGTGATGGGCACTGCAACTACTCCAACCCCCATGATAGGCACTGCCACTACTCCAACCTCCGCAATGGGCACTGTAGCTACTCAGACTGTTGCAGCTGAACCAGAGAACCAGCCCGTCCCGGTATTAGTCACCCCTGTACATCCTGGAAGCGGAAGTCAGCTCGTTTAGTAAGGGACGAGGAAGATTCTTCTAAGAAGAAGCCAGAGGAAGAGAGTGAGGAGGCAGAGTGCTCTGAAGCAGGGCCATCACGAGGACGGAAGAGGGAAGAGAGCGAGTCATCGCTTGAAGAGGAGGAAGAGGAAGAACTCATAAAAGAGATGGTAACTACCCGATCTCCATCCCTGAGTGAATTGCGAGATATGCGAAAGGATTTCAGCCGTCGTCCAGGTGAGCACATTGTCACCTGGCTGCTCCGATGCTGCAATAACGGGGCCAGTAGTCTGGAATTAGAGGGTAGGGAAGCCAAGCAGCTGGGATCCCTTTCTAGAGAAGGGGGCATTGACAAAGCAGTTGGAAAATGTGCACGAGTCCTCAGCCTCTGGAGGCAATCAGGTGTGAAGGAAAGGTATCCCTTCAAGGAAGATGTTCTATGTCACCCAGGCAAGTGGACTACCATGGAGAAAAGTATCCAGTACCTGAGGGAGCTAGCTGTGCTGGAAGTGATTTATGGTGACTTGGGCAATGGACAATCATCCGAAGATCCAGATGAAGTCAATTGCACGCAACCTATTTGCAGGGAAGGCGCCCGGCCTGGCTGAACAGGGAGATTTTACTGGGACTCAGGGAAAAGAGGAGAGTTTATCATCTCTGGAAGAAGGGGCAGGCAACTCACGAAGAGTACAAGGATCTCGTTAGGTCAAGCAGCTACAAAATTAGAAAGGCAAAAGCCCAGCTAGAGCTCAGTCTGGCCACAGTCGTAACGGATAATAAAAAATGTTTTTACAAATATGTTAACAACAAAGAGAGAGGCAAGGAGAATCTCCATCCACTACTGGATATGGCAGGGAACATTGTCTCCAAGGACGAGGACAAGGCTGAGGTACTTAATGCCTTCTTTGCCTCAGTCTTTATTAGCCAGTCCAGGTATCCACAGGGTATTCAGCCCCCTGAGGTGGAAGATGGGGATGGAGAGCACAATGTACTCCTCATAATCCAGGAGGAAGCAGTCAAGGACATGCTGAACCACCTGGACACCCACAAGTCTATGGGGCCTGATGGGATCCACCCGAGAGTAATGAGAGAGCTGGCGGAGGAGCTTGCCAAGCCACTCTCCATCATTTATCAGCAGTCCTGGTTAACAGGGGAGGTCCCAGAAGACTGGAGGCTTGCCAATGTGACGCCCGTCTACAAGAAAGGCTGGAAGGAGGATCCTGGGAACTACAGGCCTGTCAGCCTGACCTCTGTACTGGGGAAGATCATGGAGCGGTTGGTCTTGAGAGTGCTCACCGGGCACCTGCAGGACAACCAAGGGATCAGGCCCAGCCAGCATGGGTTCATGAAAGGCAGGTCCTGCTTGACCAACCTGATCTCCTTCTATGACCAGGTGACCCGCCTAGTGGATGAGGGAAAGACTGTGGACGTTGTCTACCTGGACTTTGGTAAAGCCTTTGACAGCGTCTCCCACAGCATTCTCCTGGAGAAACTGGCAGCTCGTGGCTTAGACGGGTTTACTCTTCGCTGGGTGAGGAACTGGCTGGATGGCCGAGCCCAGAGAGTTGTGGTGAATGGCGTTAAATCCGGCTGGCGGCCGGTCACAAGCGGTGTTCCCCAGGGCTCGGTCCTGGGGCCGGTCTTGTTCAATATCTTTATTCATGATCTGGATGAGGGGATCGAGTGCTCCCTCAGTAAGTTTGCAGACGACACCAAGTTGGATGGGAGTGTCGATCTGCTGGAGGGTAGGAGGGCTCTGCAGAGGGATCTGGACAGGCTGGATCGATGGGCAGAGGCCAACTGTATGAGGTTTATTAAGGCCAAGTGCCGGGTCCTGCACTTCGGCCACAACAACCCCATGCAACGCTACAGGCTTGGGGAGGAGTGGCTAGAGAGCAGCCCGGCGGCAAGGGACCTGGGGGTGCTGGTTGACAGCCGGCTGAACATGAGCCAGCAGTGTGCCCAGGTGGCCAAGAAGGCCAACAGCGTCCTGACCTGTATCAGAAATAGTGTGGCCAGCAGGAATAGGGAAGTGGTTGTGCCCCTGTACTCGGCACTGGTGAGGCTGCACCTTGAATACTGTGCTCACTGTTGGGCCCCTCACTACAAGAAGGATGTTGAGGTGCTGGAGCGTGTCCAGAGAAGGGCAACGAAGCTGGTGAGGGGTCTGGAGCACAAGTCTTATGAGGAGCGGCTGAGGGAACCGGGGTTGTTTAGTCTGAAGAAGAGGAGGCTGAGAGGAGACCTTATCGCTCTCTACAACTACCTGAAAGGGGCTTGTGGCGATGAGGGTGTTGGTCTCTTCTCCCAAGTAACTAGTGATAGGACAAGAGGAAATGGCCTCAAGTTGCGCCAGGGGAGGTTTAGATTGGATATTAGGAAAAATTTCTTCACTGAGAGAGTGGTCAGGCATTGGAACAGGCTGCCCAGGGAGGTGGTGGAGCCGTCATCTCTGGAAGTGTTCAAAAAATGTGTGGATGTGGCACTTCAGGACATGGTTTAGGGGACATGGTGGTGCTGGACTAATAGTTGGACTTGATGATCTTAAAGGTCCTTTCCAACCTAATGATTCTGTGATTCTGTGATTCTATGTGGTGGACGTTTCTATGGAGTGCAACCATCATCATATGCCAACTCATTAGCAGTAATGGCCTGGAAAGACAGAGAGAGACCAACAGTGGATGAATAGGATGGCCAACTCCGGCAATATGAAGAAAGTCTCTCTTCCTCCCTATGGGCCTGCAGCTCTGCTGTAGAGAAACTATCCCGGGAGTTCCGGCAATTCAAAGAGGATATGCCCTACCCTCCACGCATAAGGACCAGTATCTCAGCTATTAGGAGTAAGCACTCTTCTGCTCAAGAGAGAGGATATAGAGGATACACACCGCGAGCCACTCTGTGGTTTCAATTGCGTGACTACGGAGAGGACATGAGGAGGTGGGATGGAAAACCTACCTCAACCCTAGAGGCACGAGTACGTGAGCTGCAAGGAAAAACAATTACAAAGGGGGGTTCAGGTTCCTCCAGAAAAATTGTCGCTCCACTTTCCAGTGGGCAGTTCCCCAGAAAGAATAGAAGGGTTGATATTGTTATAAATGATTTAGTCCCAAACAGGATTCCAATTCAAATTTACAATTTGTTAAGCGAATAGAGGCAAGCAAACAGCGCTGGGTGCGCCGGGAGTCTCTGCTCCACCAAGACGCACGCGGTTCAGTTCCTGCTCCTGGTTTATATCCTGTCCGTTAATACATATTCATGAATAGGCGTGTCTTCTTTGGCGCATGCCCTCTTCTCCTTCTAGAATCTTCTCGACTCTTCCTCAGCGTGATCCTGTTTGCCAATACATATTCATGAATAGGCATGTCTTCTAATACATATTAATGAACAGGCGTGTCTTCTTCAGCGCATGCCCTCTTCTCCTGCTAGAGTCTTCTCGAATCTTCCTCGGCATGCCCCCAGGATGACCCCAAACCTTATGCATGCACTTTCTTTACACAATACTATGTGGTCAGTGGTCAAACTGGTTTGAGCTGATATACCAGCAAAATAGTTTAACTTTCTCCTGTAAAATACCCCTTTTTATGGTGCAGGAGAAATCCATAAAAGTACAGAAGATTACACTTCATCACACGAATCAGATAAACATATTTCACAGTCCCCCATCTTTTTCTTTATAGTATTGATTCGTGTTTTCATTTCCAATTGAGTATAACCGAGTAGATTAATCTAGTAACAATCCCCCACATATCCTCAATACAACTATCCCCATTTTAGTAAGCCGATCACCACCCACAAAATCTCCCCAAAATCCTATTCCATTCCAAGTTTGTCTCTCAGGAGGCCATTCGTTCTCCCTAATTTATGGGTAACAGGAAAAAACTAGGTTTTATTGTTGATTACAGTTATGCGCTGTACAATTAGAGAAGGTCCTCACTTTTTCCATTTTTCTGGGGTAAAGTCCAGCTGGACTTGTTCCAATATTGACTACAGTTATTTGCCATAGTCAGAGTCCAAGGAACTCACCCCCAAGTAGAACTAGAAGAGGTCCGGTCAGGGCCATAGTGATCGGCGGTCACAGCCCGAAGGGGTTGCAGCCCTTGGCAGACCCTTTTTAAGCCGCAACACCAGTTCCCCTCCGGTCTTGCCCTCTTCTTTCCTTTAAGGGGGTGCTTTCTTAGTACCCAAATTAATTGAGCACTGCTTGTGAAGGCCAGAGCTTTGCTAGATCAGTGGTTTGTCCAGACCTGAGCAGTTGCCCGAGCCTGGCAATCCTCTTTATTTGCAAGGCTTTATGGCTACAGAAAACTGCCAGTTAACGTGCAACACTAATCTTACAAATACACACCACCTTCTACACAAAGGACAAATTCTAGTTCCAGCTCCTTTTTCCTGTTCTTCTTTTGCCAACAACTCCTTCCGATTATACTCGTTTGGAGTACCCATTGTTGTTTCCTATTACCCTTTCCCATCGTTTTCCAAACTTGGGGATTACTTACATTCCTCTCCATAGCTTCCCATGGCCATCGTTCACCTTGATTTGTTCCACCACAAACGTAACAAATAGTTATATTCAATGACTTTACAAATAGATTTTTAGCAACTGTGGGAATTGCATGTTTCACTCCTGATTCTATTACAGGAGTAGCCGCAGTAAAATTCCCACAGCAATTTAGTCAGATGTGACCTTCCACTCCTTCACTGGACCTTTCACTCGCGACACATGTGTCCATCCTTTTTCAGCAGTTCTCACAGCTGTTTCTGTAGTTAATAAAACAAGGAAAGGTCCTTCCCAGAGGGGAGATAAGTTTCCTTCTTTCCATGTTTTTATCAGAATTTTATCTCCTGGTTCTAACTGATGAATTGCAAATCCTAAAGGTGGTGTTTGGGCCACCATCCCAATCTCTCTTAATTCTTTTAATCTTTTTCCAAGGGTAATTATATATTGTTGGATACTATGATCCTCAATTACATTGTTCCCCAGAGGCATTCCTTGAAAATAAGGCATGCCATATAACATTTCATATGGCGATAATCCAGTCTCACTGTATGGTGTAGTTCTTACGTTTAGAAGTGCCAATGGTAAACATTTCGTCCAGGGCATTTGCGTCTCAATCATTAATTTAGCCAATTGTTGTTTTATTGTTTGATTCATTCTTTCTACCTTCCCCGAGCTTTGTGGGTGCCATGGAGTGTGGTATTCCCACTGCATACCTAATGATTGACATAATAGTTTTATTATTTTAGAAGTAAAATGTGTGCCCTGGTCAGAATCAATGTACTGGATTATCCCATATCTAGGTATCAAATGTTCCAATAAAATTTTTACCACCATCTGTGCCGTAGCTCGTGCTACAGGGTACGCTTCTACCCACTGTGTTAAATGATCTACTATTACCAATAAATAGTTTATCCTCCCTCCCTTAGGCAATTCAGTGAAATCGACTTGTACTTTCTCAAAAGGTCTGTAAGCTGTTTTTCTCCCTCCCGTGGCTGTTTGTCGAAACACTGTCTTATTTACCTTTTGACAGGTTAAGCAACCTTGTGTAATTTGCTTTGCTATTTCAAAAATTCCAATACCACCAAATTGTTTAAGAAAATGATCACTTAACGCTTTTGTACCCCAATGTGTTTGCACACGCAAACGTTCTAATATTCGCCTGGTGTAGGCTTTTGGCAGCATTTCTCGCCCATCGGGCAGTGTCCATTTTCCTTGTTCTAATTTAGCTCCTATTTTCTCCAATTTTGTTTGTTCTTCTGGCGTAAACTTCTTCTCTCTTTCCTCTCGTTCTTCTTTGCTGGTGTCCTCCTTTGTTTGTATGACATTAATTTTGGCAACTTTAGCCCTCAAGACTGCTTCCTGGGCCTCTTTATCTGCTAAGTTATTTCCTCTAATTCAGTAATCTAATCCCTTTTGGTGTCCCCTCACATGTACCACTGCTCTCTCCTTTGGTTCTCTTAACGCCTTCAAAATCTTTACTATTAATTCTTGATGTATTAAATTCCTCCCTTGAGTATTAATCAAACCTCTTTCTTCCCAAATTTTTCCAAAAGTGTGGACCACCCCACATGCGTATTTAGGATCTGTAAATACAGTCCCACTTCTTCCTTTTAATAATTCCAGGGCCCTACATAGGGCATACAGCTCACAAGCCTGAGCTGACCATGATGGACTCGGAGGTCCTGATTCCACAAGTTCCAAGTCCTTATTAATTACTGCATAACCCGATTTTCTCTTCCCTTCTACCACTCGGGAGGAGCCATCTATAAACAGCGCTTCTCCATTTTCCAACTCAGCATCTCTTAAATCTGGTCTCACCTTTGTCTGGGTCTCAATTACCTCTAAACAGTTATGTTGTAATTCCTCTGATGGTTCTCCAAACAAAAATTGTGCTGGACTCTGAGCAGAAGTCACGCTTAGTTCTAAGTCAGGGGAGTCTATTAGTATTGCTTCATACTTTAGGATTCGGCTGTCCGTTAACCATTTTTCCGCTTTTTGTTGTAAAACATTTCTGACATTGTGTGGGGTATACACTTTTAAAGGAACACTAAAGGTAATCTTCCTAACTTCCTCTATTACTATAATTTTCAAGCCATGGTCTACAATATCCTAATAATCCCAGTATTTGCCTAATTTCCGTTTTAGTTTGGGGGGGTCTTAAGGATAGAATCCCAGATACCCTATCAGGATCTAACTTCTTCCTTCCCTTACTCAGCCAACGTCCTAAGTATTTTACTTCTTGTTCTACAAACTGTAGCTTTGATCGGGACACCTTTAATCCCTTTTCCCCTAGAAAATTTAACAATTTAATGGTGGCTTTTCGGGTCCCCTCTTCAGTTTCTCCTGCTACTAATAAATCGTCCACATATTACAATAATTTTACCTCCTTAGGTATTGTGAAATCTTGTAGAATTTTTTCTAAAGTTTGTCCAAATAGATTTGGTGACTCTGTAAATTGGATTTGGTCCAATTTTTCAGCTACTCCGAGGGGATCATCTAATAGGGTCCCCATTTCTTTCTTGAAATTTCTTACATCTGTGGTATTTAATGGGACTGCCACAAACCCGATGCCTCCCTGATTGCCTCCGAGGGGTACTTCTCGTAAGGGATATAGAGAAGCTCCCTCAGATACAGCAGTCCTACTTCTCGTACATGCAGCCGGAGGTCGATCTAATTCCGCTGCTGTTGGTGGTGGAGATACTACAGCCACCGGAGGGGGAGCCGCCGCCGGAGATGGATTATTAGAATATGGAGGCGGTAGGTTATCCAGTGGCTCCCATTTATCATCTTTTTCCTTTTCACTTTTCCCCTCTTCTTCTTCCTCAAACTTTTCATCTGATTTTAATGTAAGTATTGAGGCTGGAAAAGAACGTAAAGTTCTGTCCCATAATCCTGCATAGTCACTTTCCTCCTGACTAAAAGGTTCCTTTGAATTAACATATATATTTAACTAATTTTAATTTACTTTTTCCTTTTCTGGGGCCCCTATCATTCCAATTTTTAATCATTATTCCTAATGGACTCTCCGGAGGTATTTCTAGTAATTCGCTCCCTTTCTTCTGGTCCTGGGTTCTCGATTTCGTCTGACCCATCTAGGAATTTTTACTGTGGCAATTCCTACAGCCCTTGGCTACCAGTAAGAGTGTCTTGCAGGGGGTTTAGGACCTATCACCCACCCACGAATCCTATAAGAATCGCTTCGGTCCTTCACTGGCCAAGTCCCTCGCGGGAGATTGGAACCGTGGTTAGCAGACCTCCACAATCGCTTCGGAACTAGGTTCCGTCTCAGTCACACTCTTACACACACAGGCAAGCGAATCCTACCCAACCGAACGGTATACACCTTAAATACTTACGACTCCGTCGTCTTCGTTCGGATCTTCACGCGCAGAATTACAGGCAAAATAAATGCTGCAGCCGGCAAGGGAGCTCATAAAAAATCAAATTCTTTGCTTGCCCCTATTCAGGTTCAGGATGGCGTTAGTCCCGACCCGACCCGATCAGGAGCCACCAAAAGGTGGGGCGCCCCTCCTAGATCAAGTCAGAATTCAGGAACCAAGACCCTCCCGGACGAGCCCCCAATTGTTATAAATGATTTAGTCCCAAACAGGATTCCAATTCAAATTTACAATTTGTTAAGCGAATAGAGGCAAGCAAACAGCGCTGGGTGCGCCGGGAGTCTCTGCTCCACCAAGACGCACGCGGTTCAGTTCCTGCTCCTGGTTTATATCCTGTCCGTTAATACATATTCATGAACAGGCGTGTCTTCTTTGGCGCATGCCCTCTTCTCCTTCTAGAATCTTCTCGACTCTTCCTCAGCGTGATCCTGTTTGCCAATACATATTCATGAATAGGCATGTCTTCTAATACATATTAATGAACAGGCGTGTCTTCTTCAGCGCATGCCCTCTTCTCCTGCTAGAGTCTTCTCGAATCTTCCTCGGCGTGCCCCCAGGATGACCCCAAACCTTATGCATGCACTTTCTTTACACAATACTATGCGGTCAGTGGCCAAACTGGTTTGAGCTGATATACCAGCAAAATAGTTTAACTTTCTCCTGTAAAATACCCCTTTTTATGGTGCAGGAGAAATCCATGAAAGTACAGAAGATTACACTTCATCACACGAATCAGATAAACATATTTCACAATGTCAACTCTGATCCTCTTGAAGGGACTTCTGATTCCGATTTACAAGAAGTGGGTAACGAGTACTATGTGCAGGACTAGAGGGGCCCTGCCTCCAGCCAGGCGGAGGAGAGGGACAACCGAGTTTATTGGACTGTGTGGATTAGACGGCCTGGCACATCAGACCCACAGGAATATAAGGCTTTAATGGACACGGGTGCACAATGTACCCTGATGCCATCAAGCCATATAGGGGCAGAACCCATCTGTCTTTCTGGAGTGACAGGGGCACCCCAACAGCTGACTGTGCTGGAGGCCCAAGTGAGCCTAACTGGGAATGAGTGGCAGAAGCACCCCATTGTGACTGGCCCAGAGGCTCCGTGCATCCTGGGCATAGACTACCTCAGCAGAGGGTATTTCAAGGACCCAAAAGGATACCGGTGGGCTTTTGGTATAGCTGCCTTGGAGATGGAAGAAATTAAACAGCTCTCCACCTTGCCTGGTCTCTCAGAGGACCCTTCTGTGGTGGGGTTGCTCAGGGTCAAAGAACAACAGGTGCCGATCGCTACCACAACAGTGCACCGGCGGCAATATCGCACCAACAGAGACTCCCTGATCCCCATCCATGAGCTGATTTGTCGGCTGGAGAGCCAAGGAGTGATCAGCAAGACTCGCTCACCCTTATTCACTTATTCACTTTAGGAATAAGATGGCAAGATGGTCGTCGTCAGATCCCAATGGATGTGATCAACAAAATAACAACTATATCTCCACCAACTAGCAAAAAAGAAAATAAAGCATTTTTGGGCGTTGTGGGTTTCTGGAGAATGCATAATCCAAATTACAGTCTGATTGTAAGCCCTCTTTATCAAGTGACCCGGAAGAAGAATGGTTTTAAATGAAGCCCTGAGCAATGACAAGCCTTCGAACAAATCAAACAGGAGATAGTTCATGCCGTAGCCCTCGGGCCAGTCCGGGCAGGACAAGACATTAAAAATGTGCTCTACATGGCAGCCGGGGAGAATGGCCCTACCTGGAGTCTCTGGCAGAAGGCACCAGGAGAAACTCGAGGTCGACCTCTAGGGTTTTGGAATCAAGGATATAGGGGATCTGAGTCCCGCTATACTCCAACTGAAAAGGAGATATTGGTAGCACATGAAGGAGTTCGAGCTGCCTCAGAAGTGGTTGGTACTGAAGCACAGCTCCTCCTGGCACCCCGACTGCCGGTGCTGGGCTGGATGTTCAAAGGGAGGGTCCCCTCTACACATCATGCGACTGATGCTACGTGGAGTAAGTGGGTCGCGCTTATTACACAGCGGGCTCGAATAGGAAACCTTAATCGCCCGGGAATCTTGGAAGTGATCATGGACTGGCCAGAAGGCAAAGATTTTGGAACATCACCAGAAGAGGAGATGGCGTGTGCTGAAGGGGCTCCACCGTATAATGAACTGCCAGAGAACGAAAGGCAATATGCCATGTTTACTGATGGGTCCTGTCGTATTGTAGGCAAACATCGAAGGTGGAAAGCAGCTGTATGGAGCCCTATATGATGAGTCACAGAAGCTGCTGAAGGACAAGGTGAATCAAGTCAGTTTGCAGAGGTGAAAGCCATCCAGCTGGCTTTAGATATTGCTGAATGAGAAAAATGGCCAATACTCTATACTGACTCATGGATGGTGGTAAATGCTCTATGGGGGTGGCTACAGCAATGGAAGCAGAGCAACTGGCAATGCAGAGGCAAGCCCATCTGGGCTGCTGAATTGTGGCAAGATATTGCTGCCCGATTAGAGAATCTGGTCATAAAAGTAGGCCATGTAGATGCTCATGTACCCAAGAGTCGGGCCACTGAAGAACATCAAAACAACCATCAGGTGGATCAGACTGCTAAGATTGAAGTGGCTCAGGTGGATCTGGACTGGCAACATAAGGGTGAATTATTTATAGCTCGGTGGGCCCATGACACCTCAGGCCATCAGGGAAGAGATGCAACATACAGATGGGCTCGGGATCAAGGGGTGGACTTGACCATGGACGCTATTGCACAGGTTATCCATGAATGTGAAACGTATGTTGGGATCAAACAAGTCAAGCGGTTAAAGCCCATCTGGTATGAAGGACGATGGTTGAAATATAAATATGGGGAGGCCTGGCAGATTGACTATATCACACTTCCACAAACTTGCCAAGGCAAGCGCTATGTGCTTACCATGGTGGAAGCAACCACCGGATGGCTGGAAACATATCCTGTGCCCCACGCCACCGCCCGGAACAGTATCCTGGGCCTTGAAAAGCAAGTCTTATGGCGACATGGCACCCCTGAAAGAATTGAGTCAGACAATAGGACTTCTTTCCAAAACAACCTCATAGACACCTGGGCCAAAGAGCACAGCATTGAGTGGGTGTATCATATCGCCTATCATGCACCAGCTTCCGGAAATATTGAATGATACAACGAACTGTTAAAGACTACATTGAGAGCAATGGGTGATGGGACATTCAAACATTGGGATAAACATTTAGCAAAAACCACCTGGTCATCAGTCAACACTAGGGGATCTACTAATAGAGCCAGCCCTGCCCAATCAAAACTTCTACGTACTGTAGAAGGGGATAAAGTCCCTGTGGTGCATGTGAGAAATATGCTGGGGAAGACAGTTTGGGTTACTCCTGCCTCAGGCAGAGGCAAACCCGTTCGTGGGATTGCCTTTGCCCAGGGACCTGGGTGCACTTGGTGGGTAATGCGGAAGGATGGGGAAGTCCGATGTGTGCCTCAAGGAGACTTGATTTTGGGTGACAATAGTCAATGATTTGAATTGTATTAAGTTAATTGTTATACAATACAGTATGACATTACTACTGTGGTTGCTATCTACCATATCGATGGTATTACAGTAAGAATCACCCAGACTGATGAAGAATGAGCTTCACTGAAACCAAGCAACGTGCAGTGGTGATGGAACCAGAACTGGCTTCAGCAGTTTGCACCCAACACTTGCCTTGAGATTGACATCTTTGACCTGCAGTTCATGGACATGGACTGTGCCAGATGACAATCCAACACCACATACCATCTCCCCTGCCCTGAGAGACTGCTATGATGGATGAAGCCCAGAGTCATGGACCAAATGAACTCCACAGACATTTTAAAGTGATGGTCCATGGACTAAGAAAGTGATGTCGGTGTGTATATATTAAAAGACAGGAAGAGTAATAATGAATATTTGGAATGTATTGAAAAGTGTAGGACCCAAGCATGACGTAACTGGTATGGAATAAGGGGTGGATACTGTCCTGGTTTCAGCCAGGATAGAGCTGGTTTTCTTCACAGAAGCCAGTGTGAGACTGTGTTTTGGATTTGGGGTGAGAAACTGTTGATAATGTGCTGATGTTTTGGGTTGTTGCTGAGCAGTCAAGGACAGTCCAGCTTCTCATGCTGGCCTGCTAGGGGCTGGGGGTGCACGGGGAGCTGGGAGGGGACACAGCCAGGAGAGCTGACCCAGGCTGGCCAAAGAGATATTCCCTACCATACAACGTCATGCCCGGTACATAAACTGGAATTGGCCGGGGGGTGAAAATCACTGCTCGGGGACGGGCTGTCG
The DNA here is from genome assembly GCF_964289735.1 of Phaethon aethereus. Lineage (NCBI taxonomy): Eukaryota > Metazoa > Chordata > Aves > Phaethontiformes > Phaethontidae > Phaethon > Phaethon aethereus. Next base: position 732,320 of record NC_138606.1, read on the forward strand.
ATCGCCGGGTGGTGAGCAATTGCTGTATTGGGCATCACTTGTTCTTGTGCATTCCTTTGTCAATATTATCGTTGTTGTTATCATTGCTGTTTCTTTCTCTCTTTCTGTCTGATTAAACAGTTTTTATCTCAACCCAAGAGGTTTTTTCCCAATTCTCTCCCCTTCCCACTGAGGGAGGGGGAGTGAGCGAGTGGCTGCATGGTGCTTAGTTGCCAGCTGGGGCTAAACCACGACAAGTACACGGAGTTATACTCAGCCCAGAGAGTGGTCGCGAGATGTGCGCTCCCAGCAGCAAATGCTGGTTGTCGAACACTGTGAGCAGCACAGCTCCAGCGCAGGGACAGTAGTCCGCAGGAGCAGCGCGATGGGTGAGACCCTCCAGAGATGGCCGCCATTGAGAGAGAGAGAGAGACGTTCTAAGCAGAACCCCCGATTTATGGTGAGCGTGGATGTTGATGGTATGGAATACTCCTGTTGGCCAGCCTGGGTCAGCTGCCTTGGCCTCTGTTCCTCCCAGGTTTAGCACCCGGCTGTCTCGAGACTGCTGGAGGCCTTGATCACTATGGACACCCACAGACCATGGCTGGCCATGAACTAAAACAGAGTGTCTTATCAACTTTGTTCTCACAGGAACGCGTGCTGCAGTCTTCTTCGAAATGCAGCTTTCCGGAACAGAAAACTGGTTTTATGGTTCTACCCCAGCAAAACCAGGACAGTATCGCTATACTTCTTCTACACCATTTTGGTCACACTCAAGTCACTACCACTTTTCCCATCTCTCTCTCTATATACACCCTATATCATTCCCTTCGTCTATGGGCCATTCCTCGAAAGAGTTCATTTACTCCAAAACAGTGGGTACTGTGCTTCGGTACCAACTACTTCTGAAGTGGCTCAAAGCCCTTCATACGCTGCTTATATTTCTTTTCCAAATGGAATGTAGCGGGCCTCCAGTCCTTGATAACCCCAGCTCCAAAAGCCTAGACCTCGAGTCTCTCCATGTGCTTTCAGACAGAGGCTCCAGGTGGGGCCGTGGTCCCTGCCTGTGGAGTAAAGCATGCTTTCCACAGCTTGTCCTGTCCACACTGGCCCAAGGGCTACCGCACAAATTGTCTCCTCTTGCACTTGTTCAAAGCCTTGCCGCTGCTCAGGGCCCCATTCAAAACTGTTCTTCTTCCTGGTCACTCGATAGAGAGGGCTTGTGATCAGACGGTAACCTGGAAATGCATTCTCCAGAAACCCACAACACCTAGGAAAGCTTGTACTTCTTTTTTGTTAGTGGGTGGCAACATAGCTGTTATTTTACTGATCGCATCCGGTGGGATCTCACAACATCCATCTCGCCATTTTATTCTTAAAAACTGCCTCTCCTGTGCACGTCCTTTGACCTTCCTTTGGTTTATGGCAAAACCAGCTCTCAGAAGTATCTGGATTGTCCTTCTCCCTTTCTCACACACTTCCTCTGCTGTGGTGCCCCACACAATGATATCATCAATATATCGCAAATGGCACCTGCTGTTCTTCCACCCCCGGCAACCCCACAACAGAAGCCTCCTCTGAGGGACCGGGCAAGCTAAACAGCTGTTCAATCTTCTCCATGCTCAAGGCAGCTATACCAAAAGCCCACCAATACCCTTTCTGGTCCTTGAAGTACCCTCTCCAGAGGTGGTCTATGCCAAGGATGCATGGAGCCTCCGGACCACGCACAGTAGGCTGCTTTGGTCACTCTTTCCCAGTTGGGCTTTCCTCAGCCTCCAACACAGACAGCTCTTGGGATCCTCCTGTCACTCCAGAAATACAGGTGGATTTTGCCCCTTTCGAAAAAGGTGGCGTTGGGGTACACCGTGCACCAGCGTCCACCAGAGCTTTATACTCCTGTGGGGCTGATGCGGCAGGCCATCGAACCCACACAGTCCAGTCAACTCAGTTGTCCCTTTCCTCTGCCTGGCTGGAAAACAGGGCCACTTCATTCCTGGTCAGCATATTCATTATTGGCTTTTTGTAACTGCAAAGCAGAAGTCCCTTCATCAGGGTCGAAAGTGAGATCAGCCCTTCTACTCTGCCCAACAGAAGCTGGAGCAGTAGCTCTCCTGGGTGGGCGCCTTTTGGCTGTTGTTTTTTCTTGCAGTTCCTGTAGCTGAACTTCTAGTGACGTGCGGAAAACAGAGTCCACCATCTGTAAGATTGTAAAGTATGTATGTTTATTCAGCGCTGGGCAGCACGGGGGGGTAGTCCCACCAAAAACCGTGCGCACCTCAACGCGGCACTTACTTCAAATATATACAGCAAAGTCTTGCATGTACATAAAGTTTCGCAATATGCCTATGCATATGCATGATCTGTCCCCGCTTCATATTGAAATGAGTTTCAAGACATTATTTCCATGAACTCCTCCTATCTGTGCTTGTGCAGTGCCTTCTGGTGGTGGTCGCTGAGGGTCGTGAGGGTGAAGGCCGGTGGCTCCTCTTTGTCACCACTAGTAACCCCTTGTTCTTACGCAGACTCAGTTGCTCTTTGGTTTTCGACCAAACCACAAGGTCAGTTTCAGCCGGTTCTTGAGGCACTCTCCTGGTTCTTATCAGGGACCGTCCTTGTGAGGAGCCACAAGTCTTCTCACTCATGTCAGTTTATCAGGAACTGTCTTTGTAAGGAACTACAGATCTCCTGCTTTAGTTACTTTACGCAATAGATAACAAGATTTCAAACCTTATCTACTAATTAACTGCTAAGATTCCCTTAACCCCTTCTCTCACTAGTCTCTGGGTAGGTTCACCATCCCACTTCCTCGTGGTCTCCCCTGGTCACAAAGAGAGAACCGCAGGGTGGCATGTGGCATGTGCCACTGGCACACTTTCCCGTGAGCAGAAAAAGGCTGACGTGTAACAGCTGAGATAGTGGTCGGTAGGAGGCAGGAAGGCATCCTTGTTAAATGCTGGGACAATTGTTGGGACAGTTCCTCCACAGCTGGGACACAGGCCCATAGGGAGGAAGTGAGATGCCGTTTCAGTTGCTGGAGTTGGCTGGCCAATCCATCCACAGCTGATGCCTCCACGTCTGTCCAGTTCATTAGCACCAGGGTATTGGCATGTGTTAAGTGGCTAGCAAATGCCATCCACCTCATTTGCATTTATCTCAAAGGCAGCCTTGACCTCTCCTACGTAAACATCCCTCAATTATGACAGTGTGTACAATTCATCCGTTCTTTTCCAAATACCTTCAGAATACAAATAACGCCACAGCGTACTTAAATACGGTAAATAATTCAACTCTGGGCAAGTTAGCTCTCCAATCAAGAGTGCACAAAGCAGAAGCAGTCAAAATGAAAATCCTCCAGGCGACTGCCTGCTCTTTGGGCAATTTCCAAAGCAAATATTCAAGTCAATTGCCTTAAATCTTTTCACAGCTGCTCCACAGCTGATCTCTTATTTATAGTTAGTGTCCCTTAAAGATATAACCGTATCCATAACCCTTAAAAACGGCATATAACGTCAATGAAGAATCTGAGCTATTTACAGTTCCGGTGAGCCACTTATCAGTGCATTTTTATTTCTTTGAAGCCCTGACAAGGTTCTGTACCACCGTGGGAGCAAAACCATCACCACCTTGGGACCACTGAAACTCAGGCAAACCTCCCAGTGACGTCAAATCCTAAACCAGATTTTTGCCACCAGCCTTTGATCCCCAGCTTGAGTCTCATAGAAACAAATTATCCTCACACCCTCACAGACAGAGGCCTAAAATAGACCCACACTGGCCAGGTGATGCTGCCCAGGGCCCCCAGGGTGGTGATGCTTGGGCCAGGGGTGCGGTGAAGGAAACCACCCTGGAATGCCAGGGCAAACTGCAGGGCAGGCAGCGGGAGAAAGGGAGAGGGACGCAGTGCTGCTCGGGAGGCAAGCCCCATCACCCATGCTGCTCTAAGCCGCGCTGCTGCGGCACTCCCCTGCCACCCGGCTTGCCCAAAGGGCAGCAACACCCCCGCGAGTGTCAGGCTGCTCCACGGGGACTGCACCTGCCTCTGGGCTCCAGCCTGTGCCCAGGGGAGCGAGGAAGCCCCAGGCGTGCGGGGTGCCCCAGGACTGGCTCCTCACCCCTTTCCCCAGCACTGCCCTCCTCTGCAGGTTCTGCCCACTGCCAGGGCTGAAGGAAGCCCAGGCCTCCAGGCTGCTTTAACCACCCCCAGACGCCCCCGATGGAGCGCTCTCAGGAAGGACAAACCTGCTGAACGGGATCCTTGTGCCACAGGCCCTGGGCAAACACGGCTTATCAGAGATGCTGCGGGGACAAACATCCCTCCTCTTGCTCCATATCCGCAATTAGCTCCGAGTGCCTGCCTGGGGACAAGCACCCACTTCATGCTGTCCCTCTGGACAGCCACATCCTGCTCAGGGACAGCAATGGCCTGGGCCAAGGATGAGGACATTGACAGGACACTACGTGGGGACAAGGCCCTTTGGTGAGCTGTGGCCAAGTCCCAGCCAGGGACGTGGCTGGAGCCAGAGCCTTGTTGGGGACAGGGTCACTGGGACCCAATCCCTGGGCACAGCCTTTGACTCCTGATGCCCAAAATTCACCCGTGCTCCCCACTGCCAGTGCCACCAGCAACTGAAGATCCCAGTCCCCCGGCTGTCCCGATTGCCTTCATCCCAATTGTCCTCCCACCTCCCAGTGTTCCCTAATCCCAGGGTTCCTGGCACCCAAGAAGAGGGTTCAGTCCCAGCCCCTCATTTACCCAGGGGGCTGGAGAGGGGTCAGAGACAATTCGGCTCAGACACGCCTGGTTTGAGGCTGGCGTCATCTCTGGGGGAGTCCTTGAGGAAAAGCCTGGCCTGGGAGGCGAGCAGCACAGGGAAATGGCAGTGCTGGGAGGTGCGGGGCACTGGGAGGTTGGGGGACCTGGCTCTGGGGAACTGTTGGGGGATAGTTTCATGTTATAGCAGTGGTCATCACAACAGGGTGTCCAGCTGTCAGGAGTGCACTGTACGCCCCACCTCACGACCCGTGGGTGCCTGGGCCCTTCCCCGTGCAGGTGCCCCACGCAGGGTAAGGTGGTTGGGTCAGTGCCCGAGGCAGGGATGACTCTGTGCCATGGCTGGGTTTGTTGCCAGGGCTGGTGTCTCTGCCAAGCCTGGCTTTGCCCTGTGGGCTCTCGGGGCAGGGAGGGGCAAGGAGGAGTCCTGGGAGGCATAAATCTGCCCCTCACCTTCTCCATCTTCACCCAGGTCTTGCCACACCGCAGACAAAGATGAAGGTCGCAGTCCTCAGCGTGGCCCTGCTCTTCACCATCCTGCTATGCACCCCAGAAGACGCTCAGGTGAGTCCCCAAGGCCACGGGGAGGGGCTCAAGGTTGGGGATGGGTCTTGGCTGATGGACATCCGCTCTCTTGCAGAGTGAAATTGTATTTGTGAACATGAAACCCCTTGACTTGGCCTCTCCCTTTCCCAAGCAAGGGGCTCCTCCATGCTCCCATGCACCTCCAGCCCAAGGCAATGCAGCTTTCTCCCTCCCACAATGCCCCCTCTTCCCCCCTTCCCCCACAATTAATCAACCGGTGCCCACAGCCCGGATTCCTCAGTGAGTGGTCCTACCTCTCCCCTCCTGGCAGGGCCCACATCAAACTCCTGTGAAGGCAAACGCTAGTTTCTTGCCTTGGTGCACCATCCCATCCTTTTGCTCCTCTCAGGCATCTCCTGACCGGGATCTCCTCTGTGTCCTACCTAGGGACTCCAAATGCTCTCCCTCTGATCACTCCCAATGCCTTTCTTTGAGTCTTTCCCCTCAGTCTGTTGCCTTCCATCCTGTCCACTACAGCAGTGTCCCCAGATCCCATTCCTTGAACCCCCACTCCCAAACGCTCTCCCAAGACCCTCACTTTGGTCCTCTGCAGATGCCCCCACCAACCATCTAACTTCAGGTCCCTGAATGCCCTCCACTTGAATTCCTTTACCCCTCACTTGCATCCCACACAGCCCTGTCTATTCGGTGTCCCCAGACCAGTCCCTTGGGGTCTGCTAATTCAGCCCAGTGCCCTGTCTTTGGGTTCCCGACACCCACACCCCCATCCTCTTTGGACTTCCTGAATTCCCACACTATCCTTGTCTCCATCCCCACCCCTGGTCCCTACATGAACAAGTACCTCAGGTGAAACTTGGAGGAATGGGGCTGGGGGAAGAAGAAAGGATTGACCCCTCAGACCAGTGGAAGGCCATGGGCCTTGGGGACTTTGGACACGTGTGCCTCACCCACAGACCCAACAAGGTCTAATCCTGACTACCCCTTTGCTCTCCTTCCCTAGGCATTCTTTGAAGCAAGTGGAAGTTATGAGCTGAATGTAAGTAGTGGGGTGGACTTGGAGGACATCCAGTCTGGGGAATGGGAGGTCACATTGGTCCTCCCATCCTTGCTGCGACCGGGGACATTGCAGTGACCAGTGTGGTCTCATGGTCTCTCTACAGGTGGGCTACAAACTCGGGCGAGTGAAGAGGGCCGAGGTGGGTACCATGAGTTCTGCTGGCCCCTGACCCACTCCTCCCACAGCCACGACATTCCAGGGCATCCCAGTGCGCCCCAGTGCACCCTACTGCAACCCCAAGAACATCCCGGCACCCCACTGTTTTCCCAGGGAGCCCACATTGCATTCCCATCCACGGCACTACAACCCAGTACACCCCAGGGTGCCCCTGTACACAGCCACGCACCCACGTGGGCCCCTTCCCCAGGAGCCCCATTGCTCGCTGTGCACCACCAGACAAATTCATGTACCTCATTTTTCCCCAGAGGCCCCTTCCCCAAGGCTCCCATTGCTTTCCCCAGCCTCCCAGTACACCCCAGTGTACGCAAGCCTGTCTCTAACCCTTCCTTTCTCCCCAGAACCCCCTTACGAATGATGATCTGCCAGGGCTTCTGCGCAAGAAACGCCTGGCTGCAGCTGTGGGTGTCTAGGTGAGCAACATCAGGACAACATCCCCACCAAGGATCCTGGACCCCGGGGGACCCCTGAGCCCTCCCCGATGGGCAGGGCAGGGGTTTGGGAGAGGGAAACAGAGGCATCTGTCCATGATGCATGTCCCAGGGTGAGCTGGACAGAGCTGCCTCCATGCCTTTCCTTGCACCCCGTGGGGCTCTATGGACCCAGAGGGTCACCATGCAGGCCAGGCAGGGGCTCAGGTGGCATACGGACCCCAAGGATCACCGTGTGGGCTGGGCAGGCTTTCTGGGAGATTTAGGGGCATCATGGGTATAAGGGGCTCCGGGTGCCATGTGGATCTTGGGAGAGACAAGTCCTATCCTGGGTGTAGTGAGGACTCCAATTCCCTGCTCCTTCCCCATGTCTCTGCAGAGAGACATGGTGGAGGCAAGGCCCCTCACATGTCCCAGCTGACACCAGGGTCTCATCTAGGGCTCTGTCTTTCAGGACTGGAGCTGGTGGTGACACCCTTGTCCTGTGCCCCTCCAGCAACATGGGGAGATGATCACCCCTGGATGACCCCATCTGATCCCCTGGGAGCTCTGGACCATTTCCCTCTAATGATCAATAAACCCCTTCAGCAAAGCTATGCTCTGTGTTTGTCTGTGTTCGTGTCCGTGTCCATGTCCCCCCCACCTCTGCCAGCACCTGCACGCCTGGGTCCTCCATGAGAGCTGTGCTAAGCCTCAGTCCTTGCCTCTGAGCTGCACTTCTCCTGCTCTCCAAAGTCCTCACAATGCTAATGGCTGATATCTCAACCAACCATGGAAAATCTACAGCAGACTGCAAAGCTCTTGGTTGTCCACAGGGAAGGGGAGGGGAAGGGAGGGGAGAGAAGGGATGAGTTGGTGTTGACACCAAGACACAAAAAAGCCTTCTTTGCCTCCGTCTTTAATAGCCAGACCTCCTCAGGTTCCAATAGCCAGTATCCTCAGGGTATTCAGCTCCCTGAGCTGGAAGATGGGGATGGAGAACACAATAAACTCCCCATAGTCCAGGAGGAAGCAGTTAAGGACCTGCTATGTCCCCCACAAGTCTATGGGGCCTGATGGGATCCACCCAAGAGTACTGAGGGAGCTGGCGGAGAAGCTTGCCAAGCCACTCTCCATCATTTGTCAGCAGTCCTGCTTAACAGGGGAGGTCCCAGACGGCTGAAGGTTTGCCAGTGTGACGCCCATCTACAGGAAGGGCCGGAAGGAGGATCCTGGGAACTACAGGCCTGTCAGCCTGACCTTGTTACTGGGGAAGATTATGGAGCAGTTCATCTTGAGAGTGCTCACAGGGCATGTCCAGGGTAGTCCAAAGGATCAGGCCCAACCAGCACAGGTTCATGAAAGGCAGGTCCTGCTTGACCAACCTGATCTCCTTCTCTGACCAGGTGACCCCCCTCGTGCTTGAGGGAAAGGCTGTAGATGTTGTCTACCTGGACTTTAGTAAAGCCTTTGACACCATCTCCCACAGCATTCTGCTAGAGAAGCTGGTGGCTCATGACTTAGACAGGTTCACTCTCCTCTGGATAAAGAACTGGCTGGAGGGTTGCACCCAGAGAGTTGTCGTGAATGGCGTTAAATCCAGTTGGTGGCTGGTCACAAGCGGTGTCCCCCAGGGCTCAGTTTTGGAGGAGGTCTTGTTCAATATCTTTATCGACGATCTAGATAAGGGAACCGAGTGCTCCCTCAGTAAGTTTTTAGACGACACCAAGTTGGGTGGGAGTGTTGATCTGCTGGAGGGTAGGAGCGTTCTGCAGAGGTGTCTGGACAGGTTGGATCGATGGGCTGAGGTCAGCTGTATGAGTTTTAATAAGGGCAAGTGCCAGGTCCTGCAGTAGGGTCACAACAAACCCATGCAACGCTACAGGCTTGGGGCGGGTGGCTGGAGAGCTTCCCGGCGGAAAAGGACCTGGGGGTGCCGCTCGACAGCCAGCTGAACGTGAGCCAGCAGTGTGCCCAGGTGGCCAAGAAGGCCAACAGCATCCTGACCTGTATCAGAAATAGTGTGGACAGCAGGAGCAGGGCAGTGATCACGCCCCTGTACTCGGCGCTGGTGAGGTTACACTTCAAATACTGTGTTCACTGTTGGGCCCCTCACTACAAGAAGGACGTTGAGGTGCTGGAGCGTGTCCAGAGAAGGGCAACAAAGCTGGTGAGGGGTCTGGAGCACAAGTCTTGTGAGGAGCGGCTGAGGGAACTGGGGGTGTTCTGTCTGGAGAAGAGGAGGCTTAGGGGAGATCTCATTGCTCCCCACAACTACCTGAAAGGGGATTGTGGTGAGGTAGGTTTTGGTCTCTTCTCCCAAGTACCTAGAGATAGAAGAAGAGGAAATGGCCTCAAATTGCACCCTCAGGGGAGGTTTAGACTAGAGACCAGGAAAAATTTCTTTATGGAAAGAGTGATGAAGCATTGGAACAGGCTGCCCAGGGAGGTGGTGGAGTCACCATCTCTGGAAGTGTTCAAAAAACGTGTGGACGTGGCAATTCAGGACATGGTTTAGTGGGCATGGGGGTGTTGGGTTGATGGTTGGACTTGCTGATCTGAAAGGTCTTTTCCAACCTTAATGGTTCTGTGATTCTGGGAAGGGAAGGGAAGGGAAGGGAAGGGAAGGGAAGGGAAGGGAAGGGAAGGGAAGGGAAGGGAAGGGAAGGGAAGGGAAGGGAAGGGAAGGGAAGTGTGCTGTGAGGGCTGACATTCACTGGGTCTCTCCATCCAGAAGATGATGCATCTCTTCTCCCAGGGCTATGGTGTTCACAAGCTGTTCAGCTTTACATGCAGGGAGAAGGCAGACACCTTCCGCAGGGCTTGCTCAGGGAAAAGTGTCATGGTGTCAACACACCATGAGAGGCAAGACAGGCTGTTACAGGTGACACTTCCTTGTCCAAACAGAATCCATTGTATAGCTTTAGTAAAAAGCCTTAGGCCGCAAGCTGTCATCTTTCACCTAGTTACTGGTGAACTTATACTAAACTCTTACTTAGTCACATGAGGGGAGGCTCCGAAACAGGTGTAAATTAGAAAGATAGGATAGCCACATCCATCAGAAGAAGTTGCCTCCTGGAGAAAAGAAAAAGAACGTCCCACCTGGAGACAGTGAAAGGATTCAATGAGGAACAAGGAGACCCCAGACCCAAATACCGTCTCACGAGCAGAGGGGAACTTAGATTGTGAGGGTGTAATTGCCCAGAGATTCTTTTGTTTGGGATCCGTCTCCAGAGGCACCCAGCTCAAGCTGTTCTTCACTGTACCACCTAATACAGTCGTCTGGCATACGTCATGTTGGAGATTCTGCTTCGGGAAACCTCAGGTTGAGGAAGAAGGAAGAGGAAGCACCCGAGAGTGAGTGTGTGTGTGTGAGGAGTTGAAAGGGGCACCCATTGGCTCACTGGAGTTGCCCACTCTGAAGGGACTCTGGCCCTAGCAGTTAAAGTCTTGGGTGTTGTGTGTGCGACTCCTCGATGAGTGTGTGAATGCCCAGGCAGCAGCTTCTCCCTTAACAATTTGAAGAGACACACAAACATTGGAGGAGTCCTTTCTTCTTGCGCCACCCTCATTCCATCTTGAAATGCTTTCCGCGGAGCCAGTTCTGCCCGTGGGTGGGAGGGGAGCGTGGCAGGGCCCCCAGTCCAGAGGCTGCTGCTCTCCATCCCATGGGGGCAACCAGGAAAACCCAGCTTCCTGGGTGCGGGTGGGAGCAGGAGGATGGGCAGTGCTGTGGAGGAAAGCTACCCTCCTGCCTGGCCAGCATCCGCTGCAGTAACAGCTGCTTTTCTCTCACAGAATCATAGGATGGTAGGGGTTGGAAGGGACGTCTGAAGATCATCTGGTCCAACCCGCCTGCCAAGGCAGGATCACCTAGGGCAGATTGCACAGGAACGTGTCCAGTCAGGTTTTGAAGGTTCTCCAGAGAAGGAGACTCCACAACCTCGCTGGGCAGCCTGTTCCAGTGCTCCATCACCCTCACAGTAAAGAATTTTTTTCATCATGTTGAGGTGGAGCTTCCTGTGCTGCAGTTTGTGCCTATTGCCTCTCGTCCTATCACTGGGCACCACTGAAAAGAGACGAGCTCCATCCTCCTGACAGCCCCCCTTCAGATATTTATAGACGTTCATAAGGTCCCCTCTCAGCCTTCTCTTTTCCAGACTAAACAGTCCCAGGTCTCTCAGCCTTTCCTCATACAAGAGATGTTCCAGTCCTTTAATCATCCTTGTAGCCCCCGTTGGACTCCCTCCAAATGTTCCCTGCCTCTCCTGAACTGGGGAGCCCAGAATTGGACACGATACTCCAGCTGAGGCCTCACCAGCGCAGACTAGAGGGGGAAGATAACCTCTCTCAACCTGCTAGTCACACTCTTCTTAATGCACCCCAGGATACCATTGGCCCTCTTGGCCACCAGGGCACATTGCTGTCCCATGGATAACTTCTTGTCTGCCAGGACTCCAAGGTCCATCTCCATGGAGCTGCTTTCCAGCAGCTCAACCCCTAACCTGTGCTGGTGCATGGGGTTGTTCCTCCCCAGGTGCAGAGGTCTACACTTGTCCTTGTTAAATTTCATAAGGTTCCCCTCTGCCCAACTCTCCAGTCTGTCCAGATCCCGTTGAACGGCAGCACAGCCTCCTGGTGTACCAGCCACTCCTCCCAGTTTTGTATCGTCAGCAAACTTGCTGAGGGTACATTCCAACTCCTCATCTAGGTCATTGATGAAGATGTTGAACAAAACCGGGCCTGGTACTGATCCCTGGGGAACACCACTAGCTACAGGCCTCCAACTGGACTCTGCACCGCTGACCACAACCCTTTGAGCTCTGTTGCTTAGCCAATTCTCGATCCATCTCACAGTCCACTCATCCAAACCATACTTCCTGAGCTTCACTATGAGGATGTTATGGGAGACAGTGTCAAAAGCCTTACTGAAGTCAAGGTAAACCACAACCACTGCTCTCCCTTCATCCACCCAGCTAGTCACTCCATCATAGAGGGCTATCAGGTTGGTCAAGCACGATCTCCCCTTGGTGAATCCATGCTGACTGCTGCTGATAACTTTCTTTTCATCCATATGCCTACAGATGGCCTCCAGAAGGAGCTGCTCCATCACCTTACCAGGGATGGAGGTAAGGCTGGCCAGTCTATAGTTTCCTGGATCTTCCTTCTTGCCCTTTTTGAAGACTGGGGTGACATTGGCTTTCCTCCAGTCCTCAGGCACCTCTCCCATTCTCCATGATTTTTCAAAAAAGGTGGAGAGAGGTGTTGCAACAACATCAGCCAGCTCCCGCAGCACTCGTGGATGCATCCGATCAGAGCCCATGGATTTGTGAGTGTTCAGTTCAGCCAAATGATCCCTAGCCCAAACCTTGTTGACCAGTGGAGAGTCTTCCTCCCTCCAGGCTTTTTTACTTACCTGTCCAGGCTTTGTTGGGATAGAACCATAAAACCAGTTTTCTGTTCCAGAAAGCTGCATTTCTAAGAAGACTGCAGCACGCGTTCCTGTGAGAACAAAGTTGATAAGACACTCTGTTTTAGTTCATGGCCAGCCATGGTCTGTGGGTGTCCATAGTGATCAAGGCCTCCAGCAGTCTCGAGACAGCCAGGTGCTGAAGCTGGGAGGAACAGAGGCCAAGGCAGCTGACCTTAGCAGCTGACCTTGACAGCTGGCCAACAGGAGTATTCCATACCATCAACAGCCACGCTCACCGTAAATCAGGGATTCTGCTGGGAACGGCTCTCTATCTCTCTCAATGGCTGCCATCCCTGGAGGGTCTCACCCATCGCTCTGCTCCTGAGGACTACTGTCCCTGCGCTGGAGCTGTGCTGCTCGCAGTGTTCAACAACCAGCATTCGCTGCTGGGAGCGCACATCTTGCGACCACTCTCTGGGCTGAGTACAACTCCATGTACTTTATATTGTTTTGGTATTAATAGTAGGTTTATTCTTTTATTACATCTGTTTCTAGTTCAACCTGCTTCGACCCATGAGTTTCCTTTCTTTCCCCAATTTCTTTCTCAGCTGAGAGGGGTTTTTGGGTGATAGAACAATGGCTAGCTTTCAGCCCGGAGGTGGGCTAAAGCAAGGCAACTAGATGGCACCAAGGTTGGAAATCCCTTTCAAATTGAATTGCATTATCTCAAATTGCCTTTCGAAACTCAGTGAGCAAAGTGCTGTCATCACCTTCCCTTATGCTTTCTGTCACACTACATTGCAGCCACATGCATGGTGCAGAAGGTACTATAGTTACCATATGGATTAGCATAAATCAATGGAGCGAGGGCCTCCACCCTGTGAGCTGGGTATGTCAACATGTGAACTGTATTTGGTTCATGCTGGCGATGATTACTGCACCGAGAAGGATAAGCAATCCTCCAGTGCTTAAGCTGTTCTGCAGGGGCGGTGTGCTGGTATCATTCCCGGTATTGTTCCTGGAAAGGGAAAACAACACAAGGCTTGGCAGGGTTTTTCCGGACAAGTGACCCCTTAGTGGCTCAACTTGTTTACGTGTGTGGACTAAAGACAAAAGTTTTCCCATTTTCCCCCTCGGAATAGTTCTGTTCTGTTCTTTAAATGCAGCTGAGCTAAACGTTAAAGGCCTTTTTGGCCTGTTTGGTACCTTTGGTGTAGATTGCAGTAAGGACCATGTTCTGCAAAACCCCATTCTACTCTAATAGGGTCACAGGGGTGTCCTGGCTCCAGTGACTGGTTTGTCTTTAAATCTGGTGTTAGAATTTTGACTGCTGCTTCATGTTCTGGGTTCCATTTCCATAGTTTTCCCTTGTGTAAAAGTGAGTACATTGGCCAGGCAATGATGAAAAACCCAGGTATATGTTTCCTCCAGTACCTGAAAGTACCCATAAGCTGTTGTAATTCTTCCCTAGATTGAGGCATCTGCAATTGTTCTATTTTATTCAGGTGTCCAGAGGAATTACTGCACTACCTGCAATCCCCCAAGTACTAAAGCATTTTACTTCCCTACTTGGTCCCTGACATTTTTGATGTGGAATCTCACCTTCTGCTTTATATAGTGCTTGCCACACTGCTGCCGCCGCTTCCCCTCCCTTTTCAGGGGAAGTCCCCCCAACTAGAATACCATCTATGCGTTGGTACAGTTTTGCATCTTGAGGGAGTGAGACTGCCTGGAATTGTTCAGCAAACGTGGCATGAGCAGCTGTAGGTGAATGTTTATAGCCCTGTGGGAGTCTGTTAATGGTATATTGTATACCTCCCCAAGTAAGAACAAATTTCTCTTTGTCCTCCTCCTGCCAGAGGACCGTAAAGAACATCTCTCTGGCATCTAGCGCTGTCATCCATGGATGTGTGGCTGCTTGTTGTACGGTTGTTAAAGGTGCATTATTTGGTACTGCAGCTATTAGCGGAGCTATATAGGCATTTAGGTGCCAATAATCAATTGTTGGATGCCATGTCCCATCCAGCTTTTGGACTGGCCAGACTGTTGAATTATATGGGGAGTGAGTTCTGGAAATAATGTGCCATTTTTCCAAGTCTGCTGTTACCTCAGAAATTCCATTTTGTGCCACAGCAGGAACTGGACACTGCACTACCTTGGTAATTTTTGCATTGGGGAGTGCCAGGGCCGCATGGAGGACATGTACTGTAGACTCCCAATTTCTACTAGGGTTGGGGTCAGTACTTGCACCAAAGAACCACATGCTGCTGTTTGGCAGGTGCCAGGTTCATCTGGTTAAGACATCAAAACCCAAAATATTTTCACTGTGCTTTTTAATCACAAAGTGAGTAGACGACATGTGCTTCTTGCCTGGGAGCCATAAGTTAACATTTGCGGTTTGGCAAATAGCACTTGCTCCGTTTACTCTGATGACTTTAACTCTGCCGTCCGGGTCACATGCCCAGCTCCTTGGCACCCTGTTGTGTTAGTATTGAAATCTGTGCCCACCTATCAGCAGGACCTCCCTTTCATGAACTGTGCTGGCTGGGCCTGATCCCTTGATTGTCCTGCAGGTGCCCTGTGAGCGACCTCAAGATGAACCTCTCCATAATCTTCCTCAGTAACAAGGTCAGGCTGGCAGGCCTGTAGCTCCCAGGATCCTCCTTCTGGCCCTTCTTGTAGACGGGCATCACATTGGCAAGGCTACAGTCATCTGGGACCTCCCCTGTTAACCGGGACTGCTGATAAATGATGGAGAGTGGCTTGGCAAGCTCCTCCACCAGCTCCCTCAGTACTCTCGGGTGGATCCCATCAGGGCTCACAGACTTGTGGGTGTCCAGGTGACTTAGGGGGTCATTAACTGGATTATGGGGGATTTATTCTGCTCTCCATACCTGTCTTCCAGCTCAGGGTACTACCCACCACACTGACAGAGGGGGAAATAAAAATCCTTCTCCACCTCCTGTGTTTGTTAAACAATTTCCCGTGGCACTGGCTATATGTCACTGCTGATGACAAGGACCTGCTTGCTTGTGCTTCGATCTGACCCCAGAGAGCAGCTCTTTGCAATGGGAGCGGGAGACAGGCTGAGGACCGGTGCCAAAGCTTGACCCTGACACCAAGCATCTCTCTGCATGCCTAGGTGAAATACTGAAACCTGTCCTGAGCTGGAGGTGCTGAGGCTGGGGCTGTGTGTGCTGGAGCAGGGGGAGGTGGGAGGCAGGAGGGGCTCAGCCAGAGCGGGAGCACAGCTGCAGGTTCAGGGCAGGATGCTCAGTGCAGACTGAGAAGAGGGAAGGGTCAGGCTGACAGCGTGGCAAAGGCTCCACCTGGGCAGGAGGAGGAAGAGAGGAAAGCAGCTGTTACTGCAGCGGATGCTGGCCAGGCAGGCGGGTGGCTCTCCTCCCCAGCATTGCCTGTCCTCCTGCTCCCACCCGCGCCCGGGAAGCCGCCTGAATCAATATTTGGCATACAAACCATGATAGCCCGTCTACAAGTACATTTCTAAAGCAGTTCAGATGAAGGGTGGTCTTGCAGAAGTTGCCCTTTGTATCTGTGGGTGGCATGGACACTGCTGATTTCCCTCTCCAGAGTAGCAGAGGCTGGATCTCCTTCTAAGGACAGACTCCCTGCCAGGAAGACTCAGCCATGTGGGAAGTTCATCTGGTTTTTACTGTCCGTTCACTCAGCAGCCATTTTGATGTATTTGGTGCTTTTCTGTGGCTATTCTTTCTGCACAGAATATCGTAAAAAGCCAGGCATGTCCCTGCTCATTGCAGGTGGGTTGGACTAGATGACCTTTAAAGGTCTCTTCCAACTTGAACTATTCTACGATTCTATGATTGTATGATGCCTTTTTAGAGGAACATTGCCTAGTTCCTCTGAGGCATCTCTCAGGTGTTTCCCTGTTGGTTCCTAACATACCAGCAGTGCCTGACTCTACTCTGTTCCTCAAATAACTCATCCCCCACTAAATCTATGACATTTTTCACTCTATATGTCAGTAGAGATCTCTAATGCAAATTACAAAAATACATTTCCCACCACCACTTTCCTGAAGAAACTGAGTTCTCTGGAGAAATTTACACTGATGCATTTCCCATCTCTACATATTACATTTCACATCTACATTCCATATCAAAAAAGAGCTGGGAGGAATGAAGATCGTCTAATCAGGGTCTAAGCAGGCTGGTCTTCAGAACTGAGGAAAAAATAAGAATTTCTCAAGGTACTGCTCCTAGCACTAAGAAAAAATGCACTGCAATGTACATGTTCTTTATGATGATGATCTAAAGTACTTTAATTTTGTTTCTCTTGTTAACTCTTAGTTGAAAAAAGAGAAATTGCGGTGTAATTTTTCAATATTTTCTCTCTTTTGTGTAATTTTTAATTAGTGACTTTTTTCTATTTCTTTGCTGTCCAGAAATTGATACATATGACTTTCATCATGTCTTCCTTGTTCATTCTCTGCTGTTTTTAGTGTTGTTGGGGCTTTGCTGTGTTTGTATTTGACCACTGAGGGCCAAGGGACAGATCCAAGTGGTGCAAAAAAACATAAAGAAAAGCACAAGCTAAATGCTTACACATCAGTCTATGGGCGTACAATGATGTAATACCATGATGCTCTAAGAGCCAGACCCTAAGCCATACAGAGGGTCTCAGGGCACACCATATCTCTGCAGTACTTTCATGGCCAGGCCCAGAAGGGCAGTCATCCTGCCACAGCCAAAGCCGGGCAGCTGAAGGGGGGTCCCTTCAGTTTATGTGTGATCTTTGACAGAGATGGGATTCATCCTACCTAATTCTAAGGGCTGGACCAAGTCACCTGGACTGAATTATTTACATTTGCATGGCTATTTATCAAAGACCTTGTACATGGGTCACTGTCTTGAGACACTGCAGCTGTGAGCTGCAACTCCCTCAGCCAGAACTCATTCTGGGACCATAACTTGCTTCCTGCTTGGTGACGGCATTACACAGCCATTTTTAATACAAACCTTGGTAACAGATGATCTCCTGTCCAAGCTTTGCACAACCTTTGGAACTCCAAGAGCACTGGGGTACTCTCCTGAAGCAAGGAGATGCTGGTGTGTTACGATACCAGTGAGAAAGACATTCAGACTCTGTGAAGTATCACGTAAAATGCCATTTATGAGAGCTAACACTAGGGTTTGGACGAGACAGATTTTGAAACCTTCCAGAGTTGGAGACGACACTCTGTCTCTAGGAAATCACTTTCACTGATTGGCTTTCCTCCTGGGGAAAGAGTTTCTCCTTATCTGCTGTCTGAACCTCTCTTGTTTGCTCCCTCTCAGCCTCTGGCCATGCACCATGGTGAAGAGCCCTGCTCATTCGTCCAGAAGATCTTTTTACATCTGTTGGAAAGCTGCTATCAGTCTCCTCAAAGCTGCCCCATCTCCGGGCTGAACAATCCCACCTCTCTCAACCTTATCTCACAAGCTAAGTACTCCAACACTGAGGATCCTGGAACCTGTCAGCCTCACCTCTGTGCCTGGGAAGATCAGGGAACAGATCTTCCTAGAAGCTCTGCTAAGGCACATGGAGGGCAGGGAGGTGATTCAAGGCAGCCAGCATGGCTTCACCAAGGGCAAGTCCTACCTGACCAACCTAGTGGCCTTCTAGGATGGACTGACCACAGCAGTGGACAAGGGAAGAGCTACGGACGTTGTCTATCTGGACTTCTGTAAGGCCTTTGACACGGTCCCCCACAACATCCTTCTCTCTACATTGGAGAGAGATGGATTTCATGGGTGGACTGTTGGGTGGATAAGGAATTGGCTGGATGGTCACATCCAGAGGGTAGTGGTCAACGGCTCAATGTCCAGATGGAGATCGGTGACGAGTGGTGTCCCTCAGGGGTCTGTACTGGGACCAGTACTCTTTAATATCTTCATCAGTGACATAGACAGTGGGATCGAATGCACCCTCAGCAAGTTTGCAGATGACATCAAGCTGAGCGGTGCAGTTGACATGCCTGAGGGATGGGATGCCATCCAGAGGGACCTGGACAAGGTCAAGGAATGGGCCCATATGAACCTCATGAGGTTCAACAAGTCCAAGTGCAGGGTCCTGCACATGGGTCAGGGCAATCCCCACTATGAGTACAGGCTGGGGGATGAAGGGATGGAGAGCAGCCCCAGGGAGAAGGACTTGGGGGTCCTGGTGGACGAAAAGCTGGACATGAAGGTCAGGTTGGATGGGGTGCTGAGCAACCTGATCTAGTTGAAGATATCCCTGCTCATTGCAGGGGGGTTGGACTAGATGACCTTAAAAGGTCCCTTTCAAGCCAAAGATGCTATGGTTTTATGATCTTGGTGAGCCTCTACTGAACTCTTTCCAATGCCGATGTCTTTCTTGCATTGCAAGACCATTTGCATAGACCCAAACCTTGGCAGATTTCTAGACATGGTCTTATGAGTACTGAGGAGAGGGGAATGATTCCCCCTCTTTGTCTGCTGGCTACAGTCCTCTTCATACAGCCCAGGATGCTTTTGGTCTTCCTCACTACTGGCTCATGTTTTGCTTAATGTCTACCAAGATTACCAGGGCCTTCTCTGCAGAGCTGTTTCCCAGCCAAGTAGTCCCAAGCCTGGTTCATTTAAGGAGGTTTATCTGTCCCAGGCACAGGATGCTGGATTATTCCTGGCCAGATTTCATGAGACTCCTATTGGCCCATTCCTCCAGCCTCTCTAGGTCACACTGCATGGCAGCCCTGCCCTCCAGTGTATCAGCTGGCTCTTCCATGGTTTGGTGTCATCTGCAAACCTGAGAAGAGTGCATTCCATCAATTCCTCCACATCATTGATAAAGATGTTAATCAGGACAGATCCCAGGATGAACCCATGCAGTACTCCATGTGTTATTGGTCTTCAGGCACAGAACCACTCATTCACCATGACCCTTTCAACCCCACCGTCAAACCAGGCTTTTTTTCCATCTACAGCCATCCAGACAGTAATGTCCCTAACTTGGATACAAGAATACTCAAGAATGTGGGGTGGGGATGGTGTTGAAAGCCTTGCTCAGATCCAGATAAATGACACCCACTTCTCTCCTCTCATCCAGAAATGGAATCCTTTTCATCACAGAAAGATGTGAGGATGGTCAAGCATGATCCACCCTTGGTAAATCAAGTCACTCTCCCTTTCAGGTTCCCAGAAATGGGATTCAAAAGCTCTGTGATGCAGTCTTCACCAAAGTGCGGCTCTATTTCCCTAGATCATCCTTTGGGCCTTGTTGGAAGATGCATGTAACATTTGTTCTTTACATGTCATTAGTGACCTACCCCAGTCTCCATGACAATTCCAAGATGATACAGTGTCTTTGCTATGACATTGGCTTGCTCTCTCAGCACTCTTGGATGCAGCCCATCCACCCAACGGAGTCTGAAGGGGTGAGGCTGCTTAAGTAGTCCCTGACTTGATCCTCATCCACTGCTGGTTTTTCTCCTCCTTGAGTCTTGCATCAAGGCACAAAGGACTTGGAGACCTTGCTGGTGAAGGCAGAGGAAAAGGAGACATGCTTCTCATGACTGGAGTGCTGCAATGGATGGCTATAAGCTCTTCCGAAGGGATAGCCAGGGAAGGAGAGGCGGTGGGGTGGCTCTGTATGTTAGGGAGTGTTTTGATTGCATAGAAATCAATGATTGTGAAGACCAAGTAGAGTGCTTGTGGGTAAGGATGAGGGGGAAGGCCAATGAGGCAGACATCCTGCTGGGAGTCTGTTACAGGCCACCCAACCAGGATGAAGAGACGGATGAGACATTCTATAAGCGATTGGCAGAGGTCTCGCATTCACTGTCCCTTGTTCTTGTGGGGGACTTCAACCTACCGGACATCTGCTGGAAGTATAACACAGCAGAGAGGAAACAGTCTGGGAGGTTCCTGGAGTGTGTGGAGGATAACTTCCTGATGCAGCTGGTGAGTGAGCCCACCAGGGGAGGTGCCTTGCTGGACCTGCTCTTTACAAACAGAGAAGGACTGGTGAGAGATGTGGTGGTCAGAGGCCGTCTTGGGCTTAGCGACCACAACATGATAGAATTCTCGGTTGTGAGGGAAGTAAGGAGAGGGGTCAGCAAAACTGCTATCATGGACTTCCGGAGGGCAGACTTTGGCCTGTTCAGGACACTGGTTGAGAGAGTCCCTTGGGAGACAGTCCTGAAGGACAAAGGGGTCCAGGAAGGCTGGACAGTCTTCAAGAAGGAAATCTTAAAGGCGCAGGAGCAGGCGGTCCCCATGTGCCGTAAGAAGAGCTGGCGGGGAAGGCGACCGGCCGGGCTGAACAGGGAGATTTTGCTGGGACTCAGGGAAAAGAGGAGAGTTTATCACCTCTGGAAGAAGGGGCAGGCAACTCACGAAGAGTACAAGGATCTCGTTAGGTCAAGCAGGGACAAAATTAGAAAGGCAAAAGCCCAGCTAGAGCTCAGTCTGGCCACAGTCGTAAGGATAATAAAAAATGTTTTTACAAATATATTAACAACAGAGAGAGGCAAGGAGAATCTCCATCCCCTACTGGATATGGCGGGGAACATTGTCTCCAAGGACGAGGACAAGGCTGAGGTACTTAATGCCTTCTTTGCCTCAGTCTTTAATAGCCAGTCCAGGTATCCACAGGGTATTCAGCCCCCTGAGCTGGAAGACGGGGATGGAGAGCACAATGTACTCCTCATAATCCAGGAGGAAGCAGTCAAGGACATGCTGAACCACCTGGACACCCACAAGTCTATGGGGCCTGATGGGATCCACCCGAGAGTAATGAGAGAGCTGGCGGAGGAGCTTGCCAAGCCACTCTCCATCATTTATCAGCAGTCCTGGTTAACAGGGGAGGTCCCAGAAGACTGGAGGCTTGCCAATGTGACGCCCATCTACAAGAAAGGCCGGAAGGAGGATCCTGGGAACTACAGGCCTGTCAGCCTGATCTCTGTACCAGGGAAGATTATGGAGCGGTTGGTCTTGAGAGTGCTCACCGGGCACCTGCAGGACAACCAAAGGATCAGGCCCAGCCAGCATGGGTTCATGAAAGGCAGGTCCTGCTTGACCAACCTGATCTCCTTCTATGACCAGGTGACCCGCCTAGTGGATGAGGGAAAGACTGTGGACGTTGTCTACCTGGACTTTGGTAAAGCCTTTGACAGCGTCTCCCACAGCATTCTCCTGGAGAAACTGGCGGCTCGTGGCTTAGACGGGTTTACTCTTCGCTGGGTGAGGAACTGGCTGGATGGCCGAGCCCAGAGAGTTGTGGTGAACGGCGTTAAATCCGGCTGGCGGCCGGTCACGAGTGGTGTTCCCCAGGGCTCGGTTCTGGGGCCAGTCTTATTCAATATCTTTATTGATGATCTGGATGAGGGAATTGAGTGCTCCCTCAGTAAGTTTGCAGATGACACCAAGCTGGGTGGGAGTGTTGATCTGCTGGAGGGTAGGAGGGCTCTGCAGAGGGATCTGGACAGGCTGGATCGATGGGCAGAGGCCAACTGTATGAGGTTTAATAAGGCCAAGTGCAGGGTCCTGCACTTTG
Organism: Phaethon aethereus; assembly: GCF_964289735.1. Classification (NCBI taxonomy): domain Eukaryota; kingdom Metazoa; phylum Chordata; class Aves; order Phaethontiformes; family Phaethontidae; genus Phaethon; species Phaethon aethereus. The sequence continues at coordinate 754,207 of NC_138606.1, forward strand.
GCCACAACAACCCCATGCAATGCTACAGGCTTGGGGAGGAGTGGCTGGAGAGCAGCCCGGCGGAAAGGGACCTGGGGGTGCTGGTTGACAGCCGGCTGAATATGAGCCGGCAGTGTGCCCAGGTGGCCAAGAAGGCCAACAGCGTCCTGGCCTGTATCAGGAATAGTGTGGCCAGCAGGAGTAGGGAAGTGATTGTGCCCCTGTACTCGGCACTGGTGAGGCTGCACCTTGAATACTGTGTTCAGTTTTGGGCCCCTCACTACAAGAAGAATGTTGAGGTGCTGGAGCATGTCCAGAGAAGGGCAACGAAGCTGGTGAGGGGTCTGGAGCACAAGTCTTATGAGGAGCGGCTGAGGGAGTTGGGGTTGTTTAGTCTGGAGAAGAGGAGGCTGAGAGGAGACCTTATCGCTCTCTACAACTACCTGAAAGGGGCTTGTGGCGATGAGGGTGTTGGTGTCTTCTCCCAAGTAACTAGTGATAGGACAAGAGGAAATGGCCTCAAGTTGTGCCAGAGGAGGTTTAGATTGGATATTAGGAAAAATTTCTTCACTGAGAGAGTGGTCAGGCATTGGAACAGCCTGCCCAGGGAGGTGGTGGAGTCGCCATCTCTGGAAGTGTTCAAAAAACGTGTGGATGTGGCGCTTCAGGACATGGTTTAGGGGACATGGTGGTGCTGGATTAATGGTTGGACTTGATGATCTTAAAGGTCCTTTCCAACCTAGTGATTCTGTGATTCTGTGATTCAGACCTAGCCACATCTACCCTTCCTCAATTCAGCAGTGGCCCACTTTACCTTTGTTTTTTTTAACTATTAAGGAAGTAGTAGTAGCTGATCTTGTTGCCTTTGACATACCTTGCAAGTGAGAATCCTAGAGGAGCTTTGACTCTGAACATAATTCTTATTTCTACAGACAGCATTTATAAACTCGGCCTTTGAAGCCTATGCCTGCTTCCACCTCCTCTGTGCTGCCTTTTGGCACTGGAACTGATCCATGAGGTTTCTTCTAGCACAGCCTGTTTCCTGAGGTGAATGGTTGCTTTCCTGAGTATCAGGACAGACCCTTCCTGTGCTTGAAGGAAGTTGTCCTTAAAGACCTCTCGGCTTTCCTGAGCTCCTTTACCTTTCAGAGCTGCCTCCCCATGGGATCCCGCACCACCAGAGCCTTGTGCAGGCTAATGTCTGCTCCTCTGAGATCACAAGTCTCTGTTACTCTCCTGCCTCACTTCCCTTGGGAACTGGGACACCACGATTTCAAGGTCACCACAGCCAAGGCTGACACTTCAAAGTCTCTGACCACTTCTGACTTACCCTCTTGGCCCACCTGGCAGCTGTGATAAGGAATTGACCCTGAGACTCTTCAGAAACCTAGGGGACTGTTTGCACCCAATCAGTTTGCCATCTGTCCCCGTGGTGATCTGACTGAGAACGGGAGTCTCTCTGGAAAAGATCTCCGGGGGTACCCAAGAGATTCCCACAGAGGATGTCCCATCTGGGTTGCCAAATGATTCAAAGAAATTCAAACTTAAGAAATTTAAACTCAATAACACCGAAGTGTCATTAAGCAGACATCTTTATTGCAGCACTGGATGCATGGGGGATCTCTCCTCCTAACATGCGTGAGCTGAAAGGAAAGCTCATCCTTTATATACCTTAAAGACATGAATATTCACACATTTTCCAAGAAATCACCGCCTCCCTGCTTATTTATTACATTTACATAATGCTGGTGTTGCAATACTACACTACACATATGCGGTGGTCTCGGGTGGTCATTGGTGGTCGTTGGGGGAGTTAGCTCCCTACTCCTTTTTCCCTTTTATGGTCACAGGTGTCTTGAGGATAATTTCTTCTCCTTGGACGTTTGCCTCTTCTGTTGTCCAGCCAAGCGGTTCCTTCTTATCATCCTTGTCTGAGCACTCCTGCCAGTCTGCCTCTGTGATCAAGGTGAAGATATCTGCTCTGTTCTCTTTAATCTCTCAGTCCTTGCTCTTAACTCTTCTTTGTTTTAATTCTCATGAGGCCTGCTTTCCGTGTGATTAACTGTTCACACATAGGTACAATGTTAGCATTGAGGCAAATGCAGCCTAAGGACTATGAGAATAGGCCGCTAAACATGATCACACAGTTATTAGGCCAAAGAATTCTATACTAAAGTTAAACTAATCATGTAATCAATAACCTTCCAGATATTAAGAAATTTGCAAAACTTACAGTTGATTAGTGACACATGCTAAAACCTTGTAATTGTTTTAGATCCTTATTTCAGTGGGAGGATTTTTGTGTGGAGGAGGAAAATGTGCTGCCTCTGTGTGAGGCAGAGAGAGGCTGATGGGAGTCTTGGGTGGGAGGATGCTGAGAGCTCACTAGGAGAGAAACCTTCACAGCCTGCTAAGCAGTAAGTCTCTGGATGCAGGACAACGCAGATGAGTATCCTGGAGGGTTCTCATAAAACTCATACATCCCACAGCCTATAGGAACTTTCAAAAGAACTTTCACAGTTTTCCCAGTGTAGAAGAGAAGGACACGCTCCAGAGCAGGGTTTCCCTGCTGCACCACCACGGGAAATGGGGCATGACAGCTGCCTTCTCCCGGGGGTGGCTGCAGGGGTGTGAAGCCAGGTGTGCAGCCAGGGGTGCCCAGGGCTGTTTTTCCGAGCAGTGTCCCTGTGCCCTAGGGGACTGTGTGCCACAGTAGGGGCAGCACTCAGCCTGCCTGGGGAGCTCCCCATGGCACTGTGGGGAGAAGCTGTGGGTGGAAGGAGTGACCCCCAGCAGGGCAGGGTCCTTGTGCTGTCAAGAGTGTGCTGCATGGATAAGGAGTCCTGTATTATGTTTGTGTAGCAAGGTTTTGGTAGAGGAGGGGGCTATAAGGGTGGCTTCTGTGAGAAGCTGCTAGAAGCTTCCCAGTGTCTGACAGAGCCAGTGCCAGCTGCCTCCAAGATGGACCCACTGCTGGCCAAGGCCAAGCCAGTCAGTGATGGTGGTAGCACCTTTATGATAACATATTTAAGAAGGGGAAAAAAATCTAGCATGCAGCATTTACAACCAGAGAGAGGAGTGAGAATATGTGAAAACAACTCTGCAGATGCCCAGCTCAGAGCAGGAGGGGCAGGAGGGCTCCAGGTGCCGGAGCAGAGGGTCCCCGGCAGCCCCCGGGGGAAGCCCACGGGGAGGCCGTCTGTGCCCCTGTGGCCATGGAGCTCCACGGGGGAGCAGATCTGCACCCACACCCGGGGAGGGCCCCACGCCAGAGCAGGGGGATGCCTGAAGGAGGCCATGACCCCGTGGGCAGCCCGTGCCGGGACCGGCTCCTGGCAGGGCCGGCGGCCCCGTGGGGAGAGAGAGGAGCCCCAGCTGGAGCAGGTTTGCTGGCAGGACCTGGGACTCCACAGGGGCCAGGCTGGAGCAACCTGTTCCTGAAGGACGGCACCCATGGGGGGACCCAGGCTGGAACAGCTTTTGAAGAACTGCAGCCTGTGGGAAGGACTCACATTGGAGAATTCTGACTGCCTTAGGAGGGACCCCACGCTGGAGCAGGGGAAGAGTGTGAGGAGTCCTCCCTCTGAGGCAGAAGGAGCGGCAGAAACAACATGTGATGAACTGACTGCATCCCATATTCCGTGTCCTTCCCTGTCCTCCTCAGAGAGAGGAGGTAGAGAAAATCGGGAGCAAAGTTGAGCCTGGGAAGAAGGGAGGGGTGGAGGAGAGGTGTTCTAAGATTTGGTTTTATTTCTCATTACCACATGAGATTCTATGAATCTAAGTCTGCCCATGGCCTTGGTACCACATCTGAAGGGCTGCAGCAAATGTGCACCACAGTGAACAGCCTGGAGCACAGACATGAGGAGCCCCATATGCCACCACAAAGCTGTGACTTCAGTGCAGTAAGAGCTGAGGTGGGGAAGGACAGCTCCCATGACTTTTGTGGTGAATGGAGATACAGCATCTTGAGGAGCAAGGGAAGAGTGTGAGGAGGAAGAAGCTGCAAGAAACAACATGTGATGAACTGACCGCAACCCACATTCCCCATCCCCCTGTGCTGCTTGGGCTGAGGAGGTAGAGAAAATCAGGAGAAAAGCTGATTCTGGGAAGAAGGGAGGGGTGGGGGGAAGGTATTTTAAGATTTGGTTTTATCCTACCCTGATTTGATTGGCAATAAATTAAATTAATTTCCCCAAGTCGAGTCTGTTTTGCCTGTGGTGGTAATTGCTGAATGATCTTCCTGTCCTTATCTCAACACACAAGCCTTTCATCGTATTTTTCTTCCCCTGTCCACCTGAAGAGGGGAAGTGATAGAGCGGCTTTGGTGGGCACCTGGCCTGTGTCCAGGGTCAATCCACCACAGGTTCTCACAGCTCTAAATCACCACAGGACATTTCTGAGGGAACTTTTCAAGGGGAAGGTCAAAGCAGGGATTGGTATTGTGGAATATGTTCCTCTGATTCGTGTGATGAAGTGTAACCTTCTGTACTTTTATGGATTTCTCCTGTACCATAAAAAGGGGTGTTTTACAGGAGAAAGTTAAACTACTTTGCTGGCATATCAGCTCAAACCAGTTTGACCACTGACCAATGCATAAAGTTTGGGGTCATCCTGGGGGCACGCTGAGGAAGATTCGAGAAGACTCTAGAAGGAGAAGAGGGCATGCGCCGAAGAAGACACGCCTATTCATGAATATGTATTAACGGACAGGATATAAACCAAGAACAGGAACTGTACCGTGTGCGTCTTGGTGGAGCGGAGACTCCCGGCGCACCCAGCGCTGTTTGCTTGCCTCTATTCACTTAATAAATTGTAAACTTGAATTGGAATCCTGTTTGGGACTAAATCATTTATCACAACTGGGGGCTCATCCAGGATGGTCTTGGTTCCTGAATTCTGACTTGATCTAGGAGGGGCGCCCCACCTTTTGGTGGCTCCTGATCGGGTCGGGTCGAGACTAACGCCATCCTGAACCTGAATAGGGGCAAGCAAAGAATTTGATTTTTTATGAGCTCCCTTGCCGGCTGCAGCAGTTTATTTTGCCCGTAATTCTGCGCGTGAAGATCCGAACGAAGACGACGGAGTCGTAAGTATTTAAGGTGTATACCGTTCGGTTGGGTGGGATTCGCTTGCCTGTGTGTGTGAGAGTGTGACTGAGACGGAACCTAGTTCCGAAGCGACTGTGGAGGTCTTCTAACCGCGGTTCCAATCTCCCGCGAGGGACTTGGCCGGTGAAGGACCGAAGCGATTCCTATGGGATTCGTGGGTGGGTGATAGGTCCTAAACCCCCTGCAAGACACTCTTACTGGTAGCCAAGGGCTGTAGGAATTGCCACAGTAAAAATTCCTAGATGGGTCAGACGAAATCGAGAACCCAGGACCAGAAGAAAGGGAGCGAATTACTAGAAATACCTCCGGAGAGTCCATTAGGAATAATGATTAAAAATTGGAATGATAGGGGCCCCAGAAAAGGAAAAAGTAAATTAAAATTCATTCAATATTGTATGGTAGAACGGCCAAAAGAACCTTTGAGACCACATGTTTTTTGGCCTGTTTTTGGATCTTTTGAAGACTGGGTCTGCCAGGCCTTAAATATATATGTTAATTCAAAGGAACCTTTTAGTCAGGAGGAAAGTGATTATGCAGGATTATGGGACAGAACTTCACGTCCTTTTCCAGCCTCAATACTTACATTAAAAACAGATAAAAAGTTTGAGGAAGAAGAAGAGGAGGAAAGTGAAAAGGAAAAAGAAAAAGATGATAAATGGGAGCAACTGGATAACCTACCGCCTCCATATTCTAATAATCCACCTTCGGTGGTGGCTCCCCCTCCGGTGGCCGTAGTACCTCTATCTGTACCACCGTTGCCCCTACCTCCACCACCAACAGCAGCGGAATTAGATCGACCTCCGGCTGCATGTACGAGAAGTAGGACTGCTGTATCTGAGGGAGCTTCTCTATATCCCTTACGAGAAGTACCCCTCGGAGGCAATCAGGGAGGCATCGGGTTTGTGGCAGTCCCATTAAGTACCACAGATGTAAGAAATTCCTAGGCCCCAGTACTTATACCTGGGAAGAAATACAGTCCATTTTAGGGATCCTATTCACTGTTGAGGAAAGGGGAATGATTAGACAAGCTGGAATGAGAATTTGGGAAAGACAGAATCAGGCAGGACCCCGGGAGATCAGAAATGGCCAAATGTGGATCCCCACTGGGATCATCAACAACCCCAAGGAAGACAAAATATGAGGGATTTGAGAATGTTAATCATACAGGGAATAAGGGAAGCGGTTCCCCGAGGGCAAAACATTACTAAAGCATTTAATGAACAACAAGGGAAAGACGAATCTCCAACAGAATGGTTGGAGAGGTTGAGGAAAATCCTACAAATGTATTCTGGACTTGATCCGAATACAGTGGCTGGGACCGCACTCCTTAAAACACAATTTGTAGCTAAATCCTGGGGGGGATATAAGAAGGAAATTAGAAAAATTGGAAGATTGGCAAGAAAGAGGATTAGAGGAGTTACTTAGAGAAGCCCAGAAAGTCTATGTTAGGAGGGACAAAGAAACGCAAAAAGCAAAAGCAAAAATTTTTGTAGCAGCAGTAAGGGAAAGTCAGAAAAATAAGACGACTCCTGGAGAGAAAAGGGAAAAAAGAATAGAGCAGACACCCCGGGGACAGCCTTATCGAGGAAGATTTACAATTCCCGTCTGTTACTACTGTAACAAGAGGGGACATGTTCAGAAGAACTGCCGTAAGCGGGAACAAGATGAGAAGATGTTCAAAGAAGACTAGGGGTGTCAGGGGCTCTATCTTCTGGGGACTTCAACATCAACAGAATCCTTGATAAAATTATTAATTGGCCCCCATAAAGAGGAAGTTTTATTTTTAGTGGATACAGGGGCCAAAAAGCCAACCATTCAAAAACTTCCAAAAGGAATGGAAAAAGGGAAGAGTTACGTGTCAGTAGTAGGAGCAAAAGGAGAGCCTTTTAAAGTAAGTATATTGAAAGATGTAGAGGTAGAAACGGAAAAGAAAATTTGTCTTAATGATTTACTTTTGCTCCCTGAAGCGGAATACAATTTATTAGGAAGGGATTTGATTTTGAAGTTAAACTTGAGCATTCAGAGTCAAGGGGACAAATTGCAGATTAAATTATACACTTTAACACAAGAGGATGAAGAAGCTATTAACCCCTCAGTGTGGTATAAGGAAGGGGAAACTGGAAAGATAAAAATGGACCCCATAAGCGTTCAAATAACAGATCCGCACCACCCAATTAGAATCAAGCAATACCCTATACCTATGGAGGGTCAAAAAGGATTAAAACCTGTAGTTGACAGACTTTTGGAAAAAGGAACCCTAGAACCGTGTATGTCACCTCATAACATGCCCATTCTTCCCGTAAAGAAACCGGATGGGTCATACAGGATGGTGCAGGACTTAAGAGCTGTAAATCAGCGAACAATCACTAAATTCCCTGTGGTGGCAAATCCTTATACTTTCATATATCTCCCAAACATACTTGGTATAGTGTAATAGATTTGAAAGATGCTTTTTGGGCCTGTCCTCTGGATGAGGGATCCAGAGATTATTTTGCCTTTGAGTGGGAGGACCCGAAACAGGACGAAAACAACAATTAAGATGGACTGTGTTACCACAAGGGTTTACAGAGTCACCAAATCTATTTGGACAAACTTTAGAAAAAATTCTACAAGATTTCACAATACCTAAGGAGGTAAAATTATTGTAATATGTGGACGATTTATTAGTAGCAGGAGAAACTGAAGAGGGGATCCGAAAAGCCACCATTAAATTGTTAAATTTTCTAGGGGAAAAGGGATTAAAGGTGTCCTGATCAAAGCTACAGTTTGTAGAACAAGAAGTAAAATACTTAGGACGTTGGCTGAGTAAGGGAAGGAAGAAGTTAGATCCTGATAGGGTATCTGGGATTCTATCTTTAAGACCCCCCCAAACTAAAACGGAAATTAGGCAAATACTGGGATTATTAGGATATTGTAGACCATGGCTTGAAAATTATAGTAATAGAGGAAGTTAGGAAGATTACCTTTAGTGCTCCTTTAAAAGTGTATACCCCACACAATGTCAGAAATGTTTTACAACAAAAAGCGGAAAAATGGTTAACGGACAGCCGAATCCTAAAGTATGAAGCAATACTAATAGACTCCCCTGACTTAGAACTAAGCGTGACTTCTGCTCAGAGTCCAGCACAATTTTTGTTTGGAGAACCATCAGAGGTATTACAACATAACTGTTTAGAGGTAATTGAGACCCAGACAAAGGTGAGACCAGATTTAAGAGATGCTGAGTTGGAAAATGGAGAAGCGCTGTTTATAGATGGCTCCTCCCGAGTGGTAGAAGGGAAGAGAAAATCGGGTTATGCAGTAATTAATAAGGACTTGGAACTTGTGGAATCAGGACCTCCGAGTCCATCATGGTCAGCTCAGGCTTGTGAGCTGTATGCCCTATGTAGGGCCCTGGAATTATTAAAAGGAAGAAGTGGGACTGTATTTACAGATCCTAAATACGCATGTGGGGTGGTCCACACTTTTGGAAAAATTTGGGAAGAAAGAGGTTTGATTAATACTCAAGGGAGGAATTTAATACATCAAGAATTAATAGTAAAGATTTTGAAGGCGTTAAGAGAACCAAAGGAGAGAGCAGTGGTACATGTGAGGGGACACCAAAAGGGATTAGATTACCGAACTAGAGGAAATAACTTAGCAGATAAAGAGGCCCAGGAAGCAGTCTTGAGGGCTAAAGTTGCCAAAATTAATGTCATACAAACAAAGGAGGACACCAGCAAAGAAGAACGAGAGGAAAGAGAGAAGAAGTTTACGCCAGAAGAACAAACAAAATTGGAGAAAATAGGAGCTAAATTAGAACAAGGAAAATGGACACTGCCCGATGGGCAAGAAATGTTGCCAAAAGCCTACACCAGGCGAATATTAGAACGTTTGCGTGTGCAAACACATTGGGGTACAAAAGCGTTAAGTGATCATTTTCTTAAACAATTTGGTTGTATTGGAATTTTTGAAATAGCAAAGCAAATTACACAAGGTTGCTTAACCTGTCAAAAGGTAAATAAGACAGTGTTTCGACAAACAGCCACGGGAGGGAGAAAAACAGCTTACAGACCTTTTGAGAAAGTACAAGTCGATTTCACTGAATTGCCTAAGGGAGGGAGGATAAACTATTTATTGGTAATAGTAGATCATTTAACACAGTGGGTAGAAGCGTACCCTGTAGCACGAGCTACGGCACAGATGGTGGTAAAAATTTTATTGGAACATTTGATACCTAGATATGGGATAATCCAGTACATTGATTCTGACCAGGGCACACATTTTACTTCTAAAATAATAAAACTATTATGTCAATCATTAGGTATGCAGTGGGAATACCACACTCTGTGGCACCCACAAAGCTCGGGGAAGGTAGAAAGAATGAATCAAACAATAAAACAACAATTGGCTAAATTAATGATTGAGACACAAATGCCCTGGACGAAATGTTTACCATTGGCACTTCTAAACGTAAGAACTAAACCATACAGTGAGACTGGATTATCGCCATATGAAATGTTATATGGCATGCCTTATTTTCAAGGAATGCCTCTGGGGAACAATGTAATTGAGGATCGTAGTATCCAACAAGATATAATTACCCTTGGAAAAAGATTAAAAGAATTAAGAGAGATTGGGATGGTGGCCCAAACACCACCTTTAGGATTTGCAATTCATCAGTTAGAACCAGGAGATAAAATTCTGATAAAAACATGGAAAGAAGGAAACTTATCTCCCCTCTGGGAAGGACCTTTCCTTGTTTTATTAACTACAGAAACAGCTGTGAGAACTGCTGAAAAAGGATGGACACATGTGTCGCGAGTGAAAGGTCCAGTGAAGGAGTGGAAGGTCACATCTGACTAAATTGCTGTGGGAATTTTACTGCGGCTACTCCTGTAATAGAATCAGGAGTGAAACATGCAATTCCCACAGTTGCTAAAAATCTATTTGTAAATCTTGCTGAAAACATTGATGTTTGTGGTGGAACAAATCAAGGTGAACGATGGCCATGGGAAGCTATGGAGAGCAATATAAGTAATCCCCGAGTTTGGAAAACAATGGGAAAGGGTAATAGGAAACAACAATGCCTACTCCAAACGAGTATATTTGGAGGGAGTTGCTGGCAAAATAAAACCTCAAAAAAGGAGCTGGAACTAGAATTTGCCCTTTGTGTAGAAGGTGGTGTTTATTTGTAAGAGTGCATATTATCTCCCCAAGAGGAGGACAAGAACATAGTAATCAAGTAGTTTTTCTTTTTCTCTCAATTAATTTGGGTACTAAGAAAGCACCCCCTTAAAGGAAAGAAGAGGGCAAGACCGGAGGGGAACTGGTGTTGCGGCTTAAAAAGGGTCTGCCAAGGGCTGCAACCCCTTCGGGCTGTGACCGCCGATCACTGTGGCCCTGACCGGACCTCTTCTAGTTCTACTTGGGGTGAGTTCCTTGACTCTGACTACGGCAAATAACTGTAGTCAATATTGGATAGAGATGAAGAAGATTAATTGGAACAAGTCCAGCTGGGGTTTACCCCAGAAGTGTGTAGGAACTAACTAGAGGTAAAAATGGAAAAACTGAGGACCTTTTCTAATTGTACAGCCCGTACCTGTAATACCAAATGGTTGGCCAACTCCTGAATGACATTATTGGATTTGTGGCAAGCTAGCATATGCATATTTGCCAAAGAATTGGAACAATAAAACCTAGTTTTTTCCTGTTACCCATAAATCGGGGAGAGCGACTAGAATTCCAGGTGTATAACGAATGGCCTCCTGAGAGACAAACTTGGAATGGAGTCAATCTAGGAGGATTTTGGGGAGATTTTATGGGTGGTGATTGGCTTACTAAAATCAGGATAGTTGTATTGGGGATATGTGGGGGATTGTTACTAGATTAATCTACTCGGTTATACAAGGAATGCAGATATCTGCAGTACTCGATTGGAAATGAAAACACGAATCAATACTATAAAGAAGAAGATGGGGGACTGTGAAATATGTTCATCTGATTCGTGTGATGAAGTGTAATCTTCTGTACTTTTATGGATTTCTCCTGCACCATAAAGAGGGGTATCTTACAGGAGAAAGTTAAACTACTTTGCTGATATATCAGCTCAAACCAGTTTGATCACTGACCGATGCATAAAGTTTGGGGTCATCCTGGGGGCACGCTGAGGAAGATTCGAGAAGACTCTAGAAGGAGAAGAGGGCATGCGCCGAAGAAGACACGCCTATTCATGAATATGTATTAGCAGACAGGATATAAACCAAGAACAGGAACTGAACTGCATGCATCTTGGTGGAGCGGAGACTCCCGGCGCACCCAGCGATGTTTGCTTGCCTCTATTCGCTTAATAAATTGTAAACTTGAATTGGAATCCTGTTTGGGACTAAATCATTTATCACAGTATAAAGATAAGAAACTTTTTTGAGTCTTTTTAAAAAAAAATTGTACTTCTGAGGGAAAGGGAATGGGAAGGGGGTGGGACAAATGGAAAAGGAGCTGTCAAGTTTGAACAAGTCAGTGAGACTCCTGAACTGCAACTTTCAGTGATCTGTCCATCTGCCCGCAGGTCCCTAAAGTGCCTTCAGCCACTCCCCTGGCTATGGACAACACCAGCACCACCTGGTGGTGCAGCCATCAGCATCCATCAGGTTTTTCTGACCTACCCTTTTCCAGCTGCAAACAAAAACATGCACACAGCCAGTGTCCTGCAAATGGGCAGGTTTCTGTAGGGCAAAAGTGTGTGCACAGAGATTGGGATGGGGTCTGTGAGCACTGACAGGGAAAAGACATTGCACAGGGAAACACTTCCCAGGAAGAAAATCTCCAGGCAGCAGGAATACTGTCAGGGAATGAGAGAAACTAAAACCAGAATGTTGTTGGAGGGAGAATTCAGAAAACTCCTTGTGATCCCCTCCAATGCAGACCTCCTTCCTCTGAGCAAGACCCCTTGCCTCCAATCCCACCCAGCAAAGCCCCTGCCCTCAGGGCCATGGGATCCAAGGCATGAACCACCTCCTCCGCAGCCAGAGCTCCAGCAGAGCCATGGGGCTCTCCAGCCACATGTCCGCTTCCCTCTGCAGAGCACAGGGGCTGAGAGCAGCTGCTCGGCAGTGTTGATGTCTGGGAAGTGGTCTGAGCAGTTAAGGGTTATGCTTTCCTGAGTACCCAGCTGCCTCTGCCCCTGCCTCTCTCAGCCAGACCCTCACTGTATTTTTCCTTACTTCTACATTTGTCTGCATTACTGTTATTGTTATCTTTCTCTTGCTCTTACACTCTCTGGGGATGGGAGTTTCAGCTGCAGAGTGCTGCGTGCTGATCCTGTGGGTCAGGCATGTCCATGGGAACAAGTGATTGAATATCTTTCATAAGTGTTAGAAAATCAGATATTTACTACATAGATATAGGGTTTTTTTAATAGAAAATGCATCTATTTATTTATACCTTACTTCTGTCAGTTCATCTGCTCCTTGAAGCACACTCAGGTAGCACCAACCAGAACTCCAGCCACAAAGCTGAAGGAAGGTCTCCTAGAAAAGGAAAAGGGGTTGTGTTTAGCAGGGGGAGGATCTAAGAGAAATGCCTTTCATTTTGCTTAGAGAATTGTCCCCTAATTCTTCACTGCCTTTTCCTCCTTGGACAATGCTCCATGCCCAGAGACAGCAGATGTGCAATGTCAGCTCCATCACCGAGTTCCTTCTCCTGCCATTTGCAGACAGGGGGGAGCTGCAGCTCTTGCACTTCGGGCTCTTCCTGGGCATCTACCTGGCTGCCTTTGGGGGTAATGGCCTCATCATCACCATCATTGCCTGTGACCACCATCTCCACACCCCCTTGTACTTCTTTCTCCTCAACCTTTCAATCCACCTCTATCCTCAAAGCCCTGGCAAAAAGCCATGACCAAAGGGCCTCCCAAAAGGACCCCACAGTCCTCTGGTGCAATCTTTCCCTGCTCTGTGCAACAGGGGCAGGTAGATTTCACCCAGGATTGACAGCTAGCAGGTTGGCAGTTGTGCACCCACTACAGGAGCCTCTGAGTATGAACTATTTTCCCCTTGTTCTTGTGAGAATCTGGTCCTAAACCTTTTGAGAGATGACCACAATTAACCCTCTCTAATGGATACAGCGGCAACATTTTCTGCCTTAAATCAGTACACCTATTCATCTGGACTCCCAATACCTTTTTGCATTTACCTGGGAAAGATACATCTAACATGGACAAGGCTTTGCTGGGTCCTCTGTTATTTTTTCTAAAAAATGTAATAAAAGATTTGCAGGACGTTGTGATTAAAAACGGATATGTTTTCATACCATATGTTAACAGCTTCTTGGTAACCAAGGAATCTTACATAGGTGGCACCTGTACCTGAATGTTCGCCTTGGCTGAGAAGGACCATCGGGCTTCTCCACTTCTCCACTTCTCCAATTTTTGTAAGAGAAGTGTAAAATACCTGGGTTACATTCTCCAACAAGGGAAGGGTCGTTTATCCAAGGGCTGTATGGAAGCCATTCAAAATGTTCCTCAACCTGTTACTAAAGGGAAATGAGAGCCTTTTCAGGAGATGTAGCATTCTGCCACCCCTGGATAGCTGCTTCAGGGGAAATGCCAAAACCTCTGATACAGACTGCTGCTCAAGATGCTGGAGAGCCCCTTCACTGAACAACAAATAAGGTAAAGGCATTTGAGCTTCTGAAGAAAGCATTGGCGCCTGCGCCTGCCCTGGGATTGCCAGGCTCTGGTAAGCCAATTCCCTTCTTTGGACATGAAGAAATGTGAGAACCCCAGTCAAAACCAGTCCAGCCTGGCAGCTCAAGGATGCTTCGCCTGTGTCCTTAGGACAGCTGCTGCAGCACTCCTGGTTGAACATCCTGAAAATGTGGTGCTCGGATACCCTCTAGTGGTACAAGGACTACATGAAATTAAAGTGCTGCTGTCACAGCACCTCAACCCAGGCAATGTCACTACAGCCAATACATCATTATGAGGTGATTCTCTTAATGATGGAAAACATAACAATTAAGAAATGTAATATGCTGAACCCTGCTACTCTACTCCCTCCTCCCAAGGAAGAAACTCCACATCATGATTGTCTCTTAGCAACCCATGATGCCAAAAAGACTCAGAACTGTTTAACGGATGTGCCATTGCCATATCCTGATCTTGAACTATGTGTAGCTGGGTCCTCATATGATCTGACAGTAAAAGGGTTACAGGTTATTCTGTGCATGGTAAGATGGCCTCTGCATCTTCAGTGATATCTGCACCTGCAATGGCATCTGCTCCTCCTATTGTACCTGCATCTGACTTTGCATCAGCAATAACATCTGCGGCAGTTGCTACAACGGTATCAGCCTCTGAAATGGCGTCTGCATCTGCAGTGGTATCTGCATCTGCTATGGCATCAGCAGCGCAATCTGCGTTATCAATAGCATCTATCAAAAGTGTTATAGTCAATGGCTCAGTGTCCAAGTGGAAACGAGTAATGACTGGTGTCCATCAGGGGTCTGTGCTGGGATGAATACTATTTAATATCTTCGTCAATGGCACAGCGGGATTGAGTGCTTCCTCGGCAAGTTTGCAGATGACGCCAGGCTGAGTGGTGCTGCTGATTCACTGGAGGAAAGGGATGTCCTCCACAGGGACCCTGAGAGGCTTGGGCAGTTGGCCCATGTAAACCTCATGAAGTTCAACAAGGCCAAGTGCACCTGGGTTGGGGCAATCCCCACTATCAGTACAGGCTGGGGGATGAAGGGATTGAGAGTAGCCCTGTGGACAAGGACTGGGGGGTACTGCTGGACAAAACGTTGGACAGGAGCTGGCAATGCACGCTCGCAGCCCAGAAAGTCAGTCTGTGCTGCACCAAAAGAGTGCTGGGCTGCATCAAAAGAAGCGTAGCCACCAGGTGAACGGAGGTGCTCCTCTGCCTCTCCTCTGCTCTCGGGAGACACCACTTGGAGCATTTTGTCCAGTATTCCCTGGCAGTCAA
The DNA here is from genome assembly GCF_964289735.1 of Phaethon aethereus. NCBI lineage: Eukaryota > Metazoa > Chordata > Aves > Phaethontiformes > Phaethontidae > Phaethon > Phaethon aethereus. Next base: position 769,262 of record NC_138606.1, read on the forward strand.
CCCTGCTGAAGAGATGAAATCACAGAATCATAGAACCGTTTAGGTTGGAAAAGACCCTTAAGATCACCACATGCAGGGAGTGAGCGAAAAATTCCTAATGTAAATGTTGGTGGTGGGTGGTGATTCAGTGCATGCCTGGAGAGACGAAACCACAGCCAAGAGATAATGAACACAAAATCCTGCAAAGCTGGGCCACACACGATGGGGGATGGAGGGAGGTCTGTCCAGCATCTAGTACCCATGACCTGCCTTCCTGGCCTGTGATGGGGCGTGCCCCAGAGAACGGTGTGGTCTGGGAGTCCAGGAAGCCACATGGACTCTGCAGTGGGGGCTATGAAATCTCCTGTGAATCCCGCAGTGCTGAGTCCATGCGACAGGGAATCACCGCCCCTGCCGGAGCGGGGCAGAGGACCCAGGTGTTGGGGCTACCTGTCTGCACTCCTCACCTGCCCCAGCACCAGATTGTGCTGTTTGAGGGATGGTGCTCACTAGAGCCCTGGTAAGAACCTGTTACCCGCGGTGCCTCCAACACACCGGGTGCCCCAAGGGCTGGCACCGTCTGCCCCTTGCCTCTCCAGCCTCCTGGGGGACACTCCAGTTTGCCCTAGCCTGCCCTTACGTGGAGGCACACGGTGGGTGGCAAGGGGATGTCCTTGACAGAGACCTCCCAGGTACCTGGGCTCCCTCAGCCACTCTGCTCTCACAGTGGTGCAGCCAGAGAGGACCAAGGAATGCAGGCGCCGGCAGAGGCGGAGGGATACGGACACGGACACGGACACGGACACAGTCACACGCAGAGCAAAGCTTTGCTGAAGGGGTTTATTGATCATTAGAGGGAAATGGTCCAGAGCTCCCAGGGGATCAGGTGGAATCATCCAGGGATGATCATCTCCTCATGCTGCTGGAGGGGGACAGGACAAGGGTGTTACTACCAGCTCCAGTCCTGAAAGACAGAGCCCAAAATGAGATCGCTGGTATCAGCTGGGACATGAGAGAGGCCTTGCCCCCACCGTGTCTCTCTGCAGAGACACGGAGAAGGAGCAGGGAATTGGAGTCCTCACTACACCCAGGACAGGACTTGGCTTTCCTGAGATCCGTATGGCACCTGGAGCCCCTTGCGCAGTGTGTCATTAGCCCACGATGCCCCTAAATCTCCCAGAAAGCCTGCCCAGCCCGCACGGTGATCCTTGGGGTCCGTATGCCACCTGAGCCCCTGCCTGGCCTGCATGGTGACCCTCTGGGTCTGTAGAGCCCCAAGGGGTGCAAGGAAAGGCATGGAGGCAGCCCTGTCCAACTCACCCTGCGACATGCATCATGGACAGTCCCCTCTGTTTCCCCCTCCTAAATCCAAGTTTTGCCCACCCCAGAGGGCTTAGGGATCCCGTGAGGTGCAGGAACATTTGTTGGGCTGGAGAACCCATGATGCTGCTCACCTAGACATCAACGGCAGCCATGCGTTTCTGGCGCACAAGCTCCACCTCATCAGCCACAGGGGGCTAGAGAGAAAGGGAGGGTTAGGGCCACGCTTGGGTTGCACTGGGGTGCACTGGGATGCTGTGGAAAGCAATGGGGGCCATGGGGAAGTTGCCTCTGGAGAAAAAAGTGGTACATGAATTTGTCTGGTGGTGCACAGAAAGCAGTGGTGCTCCTGGGGAAGGGGACTGCTTGGGTGTGTGGCTGTGTACTGGGGCATCCTGGGGTGTACTGGGTTGTAGTGGCATGGATGGGAACGCAATGGGGGCCCTGGGGAAGGAGGCCTCTCTGCGAAAACACAGGGGTGCATGGGCGTTCTATGGGTTTGCAGTGGGATGCACTGTGTACATTAGGTGTACTGAGGCATACTGGGATGCCCTGGAGTGTCGTGGCCGTGGGATGGGAGGGTCTGGGGACAGCAGAACGCATAGTACCCACCTCAGCCCTCTTCACTCGCCCAAGCTTGTAGCCCACCTGTAGAGAGACCATGAGACCACACTGGTCACTGCGATGTCCCCGGTCCCAGTAAGGAATGGGAGGACAAGTGTGACCTCCCCTTCCCCAGACTGGATGCCCACCAAGTCCACCCCACTACTTACATCCAGGCAATAACTTCCACTTGCTTCAAAGAATGCCTAGGGAAGGAGAGCAAAGGGTGGTCAGGATTAGACCTTGGTGGGTCTGTGGGTGGGGCACAGGTGTCGCCAGTCCCCAAGGCCCATGGCCTCCCACTGGTCTGAGGGGGACAATCCCTTCTGCTTCCCCCAGCCCCATTGCTCCAAGTTTCACCCGGAGTACTTGTTCATGTAGGGACCAGGGGTGGGGATGGAGACAACGATAGTCTGGGGAATTCAGGGAGTCCAAAGAGGATGGGGGTGTGGGTGTGGGGGACCCAAAGACAGGGCACTGGGCTGAATTAGCGGACCCCAAGGGACTGGTCTGGGGGCACTGAATAGACAGGACTGTGTGGGATGCAAGTGAGGGGTAAAGGAATTCAAGTGGAGGACATACAGGGACCTCAAGTCCTCAAGTGAAAGGCAACAGACTGAGGGGAAAGACTCAAAGAAAGGCATTGGGAGTGTTCTGAGGGAGGGCATTTGGGGTCCCTAGGTACGATGCAGAGGAGATCTCGGAGAGGAGATGCCTGAGAGGAGCAAAAGGATGGGACAGGGAGGCCAAAAAGGGAGGGGTGTGGGGGCACCCAGGCAAGAAACTGGTGGGGGCCCTCACAGGAATTTGCTGTGGACCCTGCCGGGAGGGGACAGGTCAGACCACTCACTGAGGAATCCGGGCTGTGGGCACCGGTTGATTAATTGTGGGGGAAGGAGGGAAGAGGGGGCATTGTGGGAGGGAGAAAGCTGCATTGCCCGGGGCTGGAGGTGCATGGGAGCGTGGAGGAGCCCGTTGCTTGGGAAAGGGAGAGGCCAAGTCAAGGGGTTTCATGTTCACAAATACAATTTCACTCTGCGGGAGAGCGGATGTCCATCAGCCAAGACCCATCCCCAACCTTGAGCCCTTCCTTGTGGCCTTGGGGACTCACCTGAGCATCTTCCGGGGTGCACAGCAGGATGGTGAAGAGCAGGGCCACGCTGAGGACTGCGACCTTCATCTTCGTCTGCGGTGTGGCAAGACCTGGGTGAAGATGGAGAAGGTGAGGGGCAGATTTATGCCTCCCAGGACTCCTCCTTGCCCCTCCCTACCCGAGAGCCCCCAGGGCAAAGCCAGGCTTGGCAGAGACACCTGCCCTGGCAGCAAACCCAGCCGTGGCACAGAGTCATCCCTGCCTCCGGCACTGACCCAACCACCTTACCCGGCATCAGTCCAGCTTCCTGTGTGGGGCACCTGCACGGGGAAGGGTCCAGGCACCCACGAGTGGTGAGGGGGGGCAGGCAGTGCACTCCTGACAGCTGGACACCCTATGGTGATGACCCACTGCTCCAACAGGAAACCATCCCCCAACTGCTCCCCAGAGCCAGATCCACCCACCTCCCAGTGCCCCTCACCTCCCAGCACCGCCATCTCCCTGTGCTGCTCGCCTCCCAGGCCAGGCTTTCCCTCCAGGACTCCCCCAGAGATGACGCCAGCCTCAAACCAGGCGTGTCTGAGCCGAATTGTCTCTGACCCCTCTCCAGCCCCCTGGGTAAATGAGGGGCTGGGACTGTCTCCTCTTCTTGGGTGCCAGGAACCCCGGGATTAGGGAACACTGGGAGGTGGGAGGACAATTGGGGGCGTGGGCAATGAGGACAGGCAGGGGACTGGGATCTTCAGTCACTGGAGGCAATGGGGACCGCTGGGGAGCGCTGGTCACCAGGAGACGAGGGTTTGGCTTGGGGGAAGTGCTGTGGTGGTCGCGGTGCCCAGCTCCAGCCCACCCCTTTTCCCTTGCGCTGCAGGCTCCAAATTGGTCCAATACCCTCCTATGGCCTCCCCAGAGCAGAGAACAGAGGGGAATTCCCCTGCCCTGGCCCTCACCTGGCCAGTGCCTGGAGCCACCGTGCCCTCCCAGGCCACCTGGGTCCCACTCTGCAGAGCTGTCCCCGGATGGTGGATCCTAGTGACCCTGCCCCAACAAGGCTCTGGCTCCAGTCCTGTCCCTGGCTGGGACTTGGCCACAGCTCACCAAAGGCTCTTGTCCCCACACAGTGTCCCTTCAATGCCCTCGTCCTCAGCCCAGGCCAGTGCTGTCCCTGAGCAGGATGTGGCTGTTCAGAGGGACAGGATGAAGCGGGCGCTTGTCCCCAGGCAGCCACTCAGAGCTAATTGTGAGGACAGAGCTCCCCTGGCAAGAGGAGGGATCTTTGTCCCCACAGCATCTCTAATGAGCCGTGTTTGCCCAGGGCCCGTGGCACAACGAACCCATTCAGCAGGGTTGGTGCTTCATGAGGGTGCCTGACTAGGGAAGGCTGGGGGTAGTTAAAGTGGCCTGGATGCCTGGGCTCCCTCCAGCCCTGGCAGTGAGCAGAGTCCACAGAGTAGGGCAGTGCTCGTTGGACTGGTGAGGAGCAGGTCCTGGGGCACTCCATGCACTGGAGGCAGTCCCCGGGGAGCAGCCTGACGCCCGGGGCTATTGCCCTCCCTTGGGAACGCCTTATGGCAGAGGAGTCCTGTGGGAGCAGAGCTTAGAGCAGCATGGGTGATGGAGCTGTCTCCCCAGGGTCACAGAAGGAATAACCCAGCCTGTCTTTCCCAGCCAGTTCCTTATATGTACTACAGGGATCTTATCTCCTTACACAGTGCACAGAGTTTTCAGTTTGGGAGGGCCAGGTTGGCTCGCATATCCTCTAGTGTTAACTAGCCAAGTGGCTTCTGCTAAATTTGTATCCCAATACTTGAATGTCCCAGCACTCAGTGTAGTTTTTAACAGTCCATCGTAACATTCAGTTGTCCTGGAGACTGGTGCATGAAAAGGGATGTGACACACCCTTGCCACGCTGCTTGGCCCAGGTGTTTATGAGGTTGTTTTGGAAATGAGTCCCGTTGTCTGATTCAATTCTTTCAGGGGTGCTGCGCCACCATAAACCTTGTTTTTCAAGGCCCAAGACAGTATTCTGGGCAGTGGCATGGGTCACAGGGCATGTTTCCAGCCATCCAGCCGTCACTTCCAGCTTTGTAAGCGCATGGTGCTTGCTGGGGTGGGTTTCTGGTAGTGGGATATAATCAGTCTGCCATGCTTCCCCGTACTGATAATTCAGCCATTGTCCTCTATAGCAAACAGGCTTTAGCCGCTCGGTGTGTTTGATTATGGCGCGTGCTTTACACGCATGGATAACTTGAGCAATGGCATCAATTGTCAAGTCCGCCCCTCGGTCACGAGCCCATCTATATGTTGCATCCCTTACCAGATGTCCTGATGTGTCAAGGGCCCATCGAGCTCCAGATAGCACACCCTTATGTTCCCAGTCTAGATCCACCTGAGCCACTTCAATTCCAGCAGCCTGGTCCACCTGCTCATTGTTTTGGTGTTCTTCAGTGGCAGAACTCTGTGAGCATCTACGTGGTGTACTTACACAACCAGGTTCTCTGCTCGGGCAGCGATATCTTGCCACAGTTCAGCAGCCCAGATGGGTTTGCCTCTCTGCTGCCAGTTGATCCAGTTCCACTGCTGTAGCCGCCCCCACAGAGCATTTGCCACCATCCATGAGTCAGTGTAGAGATAAAAGACTGGCCATTTTTCTCATTCAGCAGTATCTAAAGCCAGCTGGATGGCTTTCATTTCTGCAGGCTGACTCGATTCACCTTCTCCTTCATCAGTTTCTGTGACTTGTCATGTAGGACTCCATACAGCAGCCTTCCAGCTCCAATATTTTCTCACAGGACGCATCTGTAAACAGGGCATATTGCTTCTCTTTTTCTGGTAATTTACTACACAGCTGGGCCTCTTCAGCACGAGTGACACTCCAAAGTTTTGGCCGTCTGGCCAGTCCATGATCACTTCCAGGATTCCTGGGTGGTCGGGATTTCCCATTTGAGCCCGTTGCGTTATAAGCATGACCCAGTTACATAATGCGTAGAGGGGACCCTCCCTTCGAACATCCAGCACAGGCCAAGTGCCAAGATGAGCTGTGCTTCGGTACCAACTACTTCTGAAGTGGCTCAAAGCCCTTCATACGCTGCTGGTATTTCTTTTCCAAATGGAGTGTAGCGGGCCTCCAGTCCTTGATAACCCCAGCTCCAAAAGCCTAGACCTCGAGTCTCTCCACGTGCTTTCTGCCAGAGGCTCCAGGTGGGCCGTGGTCCCTGCCTGTGGAGTAAAGCATGCTTTCCACAGCTTGTCCTGTCCACACTGGCCCAAGGGCTACCACACAAATCGTCTCCTCTTGCACTTGTTCAAAGCCTTGCCGCTGCTCAGGGCCCCATTCAAAACCGTTCTTCTTCCTGATCACTCGATAGGGAGGGCTTATGATCAGACAGTAACCTGGAAATGAATTCTCCAAAAACCCACAACACCTAGGAAAGCTTGTGCTTCTTTTTTGTTAGTGGGTGCCAACACAGCTGTTATTTCACTGATCACATCCGGTGGGATCTCACAACATCCATCTCGCCATTTTATTCCTAAAAACTGGCTGTCCTGTGCAGGTCCTTTGACCTTCCTTCGGTTTATGGCAAAATGATAAAGGTGTTTAAAACAGTCTGGAGGCCTGGGCTTCCTTCAGCCCTGGCAGTGGGCAGAACCTGCAGAGGAGGGCAGTGCTGGGGGAAGGGGTGAGGAGCTGGGGGAGGCTTCCTCGCTCCCCTGGGGACAGGCTGGAGCCCAGAGGCAGGTGCAGTCCCCGGGGAGCAGCCTGACACTCGCGGGGGTGTTGCTGCCCTTTGGGCAAGCCGGGTGGCAGGGGAGTGCCGCAGGAGCGCAGCTTAGAGCAGCATGGGTGATGGGGCTGCCTCCCGAGCAGCACTGCGTCCCTTTCTCCCGCTGCCTGCCCTGCAGTTTGCCCTGGCTTTCCAGGGTGGTTTCCTTCACCGCACCCCTGGCCCAAGCAACACCATCCTGGGGGCCCTGGGCAGCATCCCCTGGCCAAGGTGGTTTCGCTCTCCACTCTGAGTGGGGAGAGCTGCTGGGTGAAGCTGCTCGCTTGGCTCACACAAGCCAAGCAAGACCTTTTTCAGCAATCCGGCATCGACACACCCATTCTTTCCAGTTGTGATGCTCATGCCATCTGCCATCACTGCTCACTTCAATGAAGCAAGTGCCCCAATCGGCAAAGGGAGTAGCTCGTACCTCTGTTAGCAGGGACATACTTGATATTGGAGACAAATGAAAGATTCTAGGGGGGCGGGTCAGTAGGAGACAACACAATTAAACAAAGATTAATGAACCCAGGTTTAGTGGTCAAGAAGATGAAGAAGCAGTTGTACTTAAGCAGTAAACCATGAAGACGGAGTTGTTCCTGCACTCTTGAAAAATGTAACCTTCATGAGGTCAGCAGAATCCACAGTGGCTGGGATGTGGCAGTGGCAGGGGGAGATCGCAACCACCGACACAATTGAGGGACTATGCAAGTTGCCCCCCGCTCTTTCTAGGAGCATATGCAATAACTTAAATGTGTGTAACCAATACTAAGCAATGTGGTAATTACTAGCCAATGAATATACATTTGGGAGGTTCTCTATTGTTTTCACTAATTGTGTAACGGGATAAATATGTGGTGATCCCTTTGTGTGGTGTGCAAGCTTTGTGGAATACCGCCTAGCGCCCATATCTGTGCAAATATGCTGTAAATAAAATAGTTCTACTCTATGCGTATATTGGTGTGTTGCACACCAGGTATACAATCGCACTTCGGGGACAACATACTCATACTGCAGACAGGCATATTTTGGAACAACAAGCTCAGGCAGCCCTGTTTTGCCTCCCTGCAGATGCCCACAACTATCAGAAGAGGTAGATAACAGGGCAGATATTTATTTATTTCTGTCTAATGAGAAGACCAGCATTTTGCTGGTGGTGGGAGTTAGCACTGGGAGGAGATAGGGCCAGTAAGGTCTCAATCAGGAGATGCTGCACTTATTTACTTGACTTTTGTGGCAGCCGATAGTCACAAGTAACCACCTGTAATGACCAGCAAATCCTCTAGCCGCACTGAGCAACAGCAGCATTGGATGCGTTAGACTCATTGCTGAGGTCATGGGACATCAACATTATGGTGGCAGATCCATGAATACTTCGCAAGGCTGGCACATTCCTCTGTGAACTCATCCTCTGTTTGTTACGTGCCCCAGTAATTCAAGCTACCAGGCTGTGCTTCCCCATCGCCATTCACTTCCCAAACCGCCCAGCAGTACATGTCACATGTCTGAATGTAAAATAGTGCTCTGTTTTAGGCCTCTGTCTGTGAGGGTGTTTTTATGATTCATAAGCTGGGGATCAAAGGCTGGTGGTAAAAAACTGGCTTAGGATTTGAAGTCAGTGGGAAGTTTGCTTGAGTTTCAGTGATACCGAGGCATCAGTGGTTTGGCTCCCGACTCCTGTTGCGGCTTCAAAGAAAGGTCTGGTTTTATCCACATGAAAAGGCATAAGTAAATCTGATAAGCCACTGATAAGTGGCTCACAAGAACTGTAAATGGCTCAGATTCTTCACTGACATTTTATGCCATTTTAAAGGGTTATGGATATGGTTATATCTTTACAGGACAGTAACTATAAATAAGAGATCAACTGTGGAGCTGTTGTGAAAAGATTTAAGGCAATTGACTTGAATATTTGCTTTGGAATTTTTGCAAATAGCAGGCAGTCACCTGGAAGATTTTAATTTTGACTGCTTCTGCTTTGTGCACTATTTATTAGATAGCAAACTTGCACAGTGTTGAATTATTTACCATATTTAAGTATGCTGTAACATTATTTGTGTTCTGAAGTTATTTTGAAAAGAATGGATGAATTGTACACACTGTCATAATTGAGGAATATTTACTTAGGATAGGTCAAAGCTGCCTTTGAGATAAATGCAAATGAAGTGGATGGCATTTGATAGCCACTTAACATTAAAGGTTCTATTGAGAAAGATCCCATTTGCAGGTTTAATGGTACCTAAAAGGACATGATCATCTATTTGTAACAGTGGTGTATTGAAAAAGTAAAATGTCACGAGGTTGCCAGTTTGACAAAGAATCTCTACAAGATTGGTCTAAAGTGTAGCTAATCCTACTCTTTCTGTCCCTTTCCACCTTCTCTGAGCAGGGCTGAGAGCACTTCTGGATGTTTCACTGTTTTTCCTGAGCTTACTTCTGTGAGGCAGTGGAATTTTTACCACATTTATTTTTCAAATAAATTTTTAGCATGGTTGTTCTCCTCAGGCTTTAACGTGCAGTGTGGTATCCTGTTGTGTTCTAGAGGGAAAGGGGAGGAAAAAAAAGTCCATGTACTACTTCTTCTTTGATGGAAACGCTTGGTTCATCTGTTCATCTTGCATGCATATATAGAATATTATTTTCAGCTTTTTCTAAGGTTAACCAGCTATTTAGAAATATCACCCAGGACCCATGGCAGTGTGGTTATGGGTGGCAAGGCATGTGGAGAAAATGGACATGTACATAGAACAGTTGTCACCTTTGATGGTCTGGGACTCCAAGCCGAACAAGTGAGGGATCCTGATGAACTGACAGAACATTTGACAAAAAGGTGGCATGGACCTGGCTATGCCAAAGAGACACAGATTGGTGCTCTATGCTGAGGCCTGGCCTAAGCCTACTGAGCAGTTTTCAGCACTATTCAGCACCCTCAAGGGGAAGAGAGGGTGTAGAGGGTTTCTGGATCTAAAGGCGTACAGACACTGTGGCTAAACCAGGGACCCAGCCCTCAACTACATGAGTTGCTCACAGACAGAGGCCTAAAACAGAGCACTATTTTACATTCAGACATGTGACATGTACTGCTGGGCGGTTTGGGAAGTGAATGGCGATGGGGAAGCACAGCCTGGTAGCTTGAATTACTGGGGCACGTAACAAACAGAGGATGAGTTCACAGAGGAATGTGCCAGCCTTGCGAAGTATTCATGGATCTGCCACCATAATGTTGATGTCCCATGACCTCAGCAATGAGTCTAACGCATCCAATGCTGCTGTTGCTCAGTGCGGCTAGAGGATTTGCTGGTCATTACAGGTGGTTACTTGTGACTATCGGCTGCCACAAAAGTCAAGTAAATAAGTGCAGCATCTCCTGATTGAGACCTTACTGGCCCTATCTCCTCCCAGTGCTAACTCCCACCACCAGCAAAATGCTGGTCTTCTCATTAGACAGAAATAAATAAATATCTGCCCTGTTATCTACCTCTTCTGATAGTTGTGGGCATCTGCAGGGAGGCAAAACAGGGCTGCCTGAGCTTGTTGTTCCAAAATATGCCTGTCTGCAGTATGAGTATGTTGTCCCCGAAGTGCGATTGTATACCTGGTGTGCAACACACCAATATACGCATAGAGTAGAACTATTTTATTTACAGCATATTTGCACAGATATGGGCGCTAGGCGGTATTCCACAAAGCTTGCACACCACACAAAGGGATCACCACATATTTATCCCGTTACACAATTAGTGAAAACAATAGAGAACCTCCCAAATGTATATTCATTGGCTAGTAATTACCACATTGCTTAGTATTGGTTACACACATTTAAGTTATTGCATATGCTCCTAGAAAGAGCGGGGGGCAACTTGCATAGTCCCTCAATTGTGTCGGTGGTTGCGATCTCCCCCTGCCACTGCCACATCCCAGCCACTGTGGATTCTGCTGACCTCATGAAGGTTACATTTTTCAAGAGTGCAGGAACAACTCCGTCTTCATGGTTTACTGCTTAAGTACAACTGCTTCTTCATCTTCTTGACCACTAAACCTGGGTTCATTAATCTTTGTTTAATTGTGTTGTCTCCTACTGACCCGCCCCCCTAGAATCTTTCATTTGTCTCCAATATCAAGTATGTCCCTGCTAACAGAGGTACGAGCTACTCCCTTTGCCGATTGGGGCACTTGCTTCATTGAAGTGAGCAGTGATGGCAGATGGCATGAGCATCACAACTGGAAAGAATGGGTGTGTCGATGCCGGATTGCTGAAAAAGGTCTTGCTTGGCTTGTGTGAGCCAAGCGAGCAGCTTCACCCAGCAGCTCTCCCCACTCAGAGTGGAGAGCGAAACCACCTTGGCCAGGGGATGCTGCCCAGGGCCCCCAGGATGGTGTTGCTTGGGCCAGGGGTGCGGTGAAGGAAACCACCCTGGAAAGCCAGGGCAAACTGCAGGGCAGGCAGCGGGAGAAAGGGACGCAGTGCTGCTCGGGAGGCAGCCCCATCACCCATGCTGCTCTAAGCTGCGCTCCTGCGGCACTCCCCTGCCACCCGGCTTGCCCAAAGGGCAGCAACACCCCCGCGAGTGTCAGGCTGCTCCCCGGGGACTGCACCTGCCTCTGGGCTCCAGCCTGTCCCCAGGGGAGCGAGGAAGCCTCCCCCAGCTCCTCACCCCTTCCCCCAGCACTGCCCTCCTCTGCAGGTTCTGCCCACTGCCAGGGCTGAAGGAAGCCCAGGCCTCCAGACTGTTTTAAACACCTTTATCATTTTGCCATAAACCGAAGGAAGGTCAAAGGACCTGCACAGGACAGCCAGTTTTTAGGAATAAAATGGCGAGATGGATGTTGTGAGATCCCACCGGATGTGATCAGTGAAATAACAGCTGTGTTGGCACCCACTAACAAAAAAGAAGCACAAGCTTTCCTAGGTGTTGTGGGTTTTTGGAGAATTCATTTCCAGGTTACTGTCTGATCATAAGCCCTCCCTATCGAGTGATCAGGAAGAAGAACGGTTTTGAATGGGGCCCTGAGCAGCGGCAAGGCTTTGAACAAGTGCAAGAGGAGACGATTTGTGTGGTAGCCCTTGGGCCAGTGTGGACAGGACAAGCTGTGGAAAGCATGCTTTACTCCACAGGCAGGGACCACGGCCCACCTGGAGCCTCTGGCAGAAAGCACGTGGAGAGACTCGAGGTCTAGGCTTTTGGAGCTGGGGTTATCAAGGACTGGAGGCCCGCTACACTCCATTTGGAAAAGAAATACCAGCAGCGTATGAAGGGCTTTGAGCCACTTCAGAAGTAGTTGGTACCGAAGCACAGCTCATCTTGGCACTTGGCCTGTGCTGGATGTTCGAAGGGAGGGTCCCCTCTACGCATTATGTAACTGGGTCATGCTTATAACGCAACGGGCTCAAATGGGAAATCCCGACCACCCAGGAATCCTGGAAGTGATCATGGACTGGCCAGACGGCCAAAACTTTGGAGTGTCACTCGTGCTGAAGAGGCCCAGCTGTGTAGTAAATTACCAGAAAAAGAGAAGCAATATGCCCTGTTTACAGATGCGTCCTGTGAGAAAATATTGGAGCTGGAAGGCTGCTGTATGGAGTCCTACATGACAAGTCACAGAAACTGATGAAGGAGAAGGTGAATCGAGTCAGCCTGCAGAAATGAAAGCCATCCAGCTGGCTTTAGATACTGCTGAATGAGAAAAATGGCCAGTCTTTTATCTCTACACTGACTCATGGATGGTGGCAAATGCTCTGTGGGGGCGGCTACAGCAGTGGAACTGGATCAACTGGCAGCAGAGAGGCAAACCCATCTGGGCTGCTGAACTGTGGCAAGATATCGCTGCCCGAGCAGAGAACCTGGTTGTGTAAGTACACCACGTAGATGCTCACAGAGTTCTGCCACTGAAGAACACCAAAACAATGAGCAGGTGGACCAGGCTGCTGGAATTGAAGTGGCTCAGGTGGATCTAGACTGGGAACATAAGGGTGTGCTATCTGGAGCTCGATGGGCCCTTGACACATCAGGACATCTGGTAAGGGATGCAACATATAGATGGGCTCGTGACCGAGGGGCGGACTTGACAATTGATGCCATTGCTCAAGTTATCCATGCGTGTAAAGCACGCGCCATAATCAAACACACCGAGCGGCTAAAGCCTGTTTGCTATAGAGGACAATGGCTGAATTATCAGTACGGGGAAGCATGGCAGACTGATTATATCCCACTACCAGAAACCCACCCCAGCAAGCACCATGCGCTTACAAAGCTGGAAGTGACGGCTGGATGGCTGGAAACATGCCCTGTGACCCATGCCACTGCCCAGAATACTGTCTTGGGCCTTGAAAAACAAGGTTTATGGTGGCGCAGCACCCCTGAAAGAATTGAATCAGACAACGGGACTCATTTCCAAAACAACCTCATAAACACCTGGGCCAAGCAGCGTGGCAAGGGTGTGTCACATCCCTTTTCATGCACCAGTCTCCAGGACAACTGAATGTTACGATGGACTGTTAAAAACTACACTGAGTGCTGGGACATTCAAGTATTGGGATACAAATTTAGCAGAAGCCACTTGGCTAGTTAACACTAGAGGATATGCGAGCCAACCTGGCCCTCCCAAACTGAAAACTCTGTGCACTGTGTAAGGAGATAAGATCCCTGTAGTACATATAAGGAACTGGCTGGGAAAGACAGGCTGGGTTATTCCTTCTGTGACCCTGGGGAGACAGCTCCATCACCCATGCTGCTCTAAGCTCTGCTCCCACAGGACTCCTCTGCCATAAGGCGTTCCCAAGGGAGGGCAATAGCCCCGGGCGTCAGGCTGCTCCCCGGGGACTGCCTCCAGTGCATGGAGTGCCCCAGGACCTGCTCCTCACCAGTCCAACGAGCACTGCCCTACTCTGTGGACTCTGCTCACTGCCAGGGCTGGAGGGAGCCCAGGCATCCAGGCCACTTTAACTACCCCCAGCCTTCCCTAGTCAGGCACCCTCATGAAGCACCAACCCTGCTGAATGGGTTCGTTGTGCCACGGGCCCTGGGCAAACACGGCTCATTAGAGATGCTGTGGGGACAAAGATCCCTCCTCTTGCCAGGGGAGCTCTGTCCTCACAATTAGCTCTGAGTGGCTGCCTGGGGACAAGCGCCCGCTTCATCCTGTCCCTCTGAACAGCCACATCCTGCTCAGGGACAGCACTGGCCTGGGCTGAGGACGAGGGCATTGAAGGGACACTGTGTGGGGACAAGAGCCTTTGGTGAGCTGTGGCCAAGTCCCAGCCAGGGACAGGACTGGAGCCAGAGCCTTGTTGGGGCAGGGTCACTAGGATCCACCATCCGGGGACAGCTCTGCAGAGTGGGACCCAGGTGGCCTGGGAGGGCACGGTGGCTCCAGGCACTGGCCAGGTGAGGGCCAGGGCAGGGGAATTCCCCTCTGTTCTCTGCTCTGGGGAGGCCATAGGAGGGTATTGGACCAATTTGGAGCCTGCAGCGCAAGGGAAAAGGGGTGGGCTGGAGCTGGGCACCGCGACCACCACAGCACTTCCCCCAAGCCAAACCCTCGTCTCCTGGTGACCAGCGCTCCCCAGCGGTCCCCATTGCCTCCAGTGACTGAAGATCCCAGTCCCCTGCCTGTCCTCATTGCCCACGCCCCCAATTGTCCTCCCACCTCCCAGTGTTCCCTAATCCCGGGGTTCCTGGCACCCAAGAAGAGGAGACAGTCCCAGCCCCTCATTTACCCAGGGGGCTGGAGAGGGGTCAGAGACAATTCGGCTCAGACACGCCTGGTTTGAGGCTGGCGTCATCTCTGGGGGAGTCCTGGAGGGAAAGCCTGGCCTGGGAGGCGAGCAGCACAGGGAGATGGCGGTGCTGGGAGGTGAGGGGCACTGGGAGGTGGGTGGATCTGGCTCTGGGGAGCAGTTGGGGGATGGTTTCCTGTTGGAGCAGTGGGTCATCACCATAGGGTGTCCAGCTGTCAGGAGTGCACTGCCCGCCCCCCCTCACCACTCGTGGGTGCCTGGACCCTTCCCCGTGCAGGTGCCCCACACAGGAAGCTGGACTGATGCCGGGTAAGGTGGTTGGGTCAGTGCCGGAGGCAGGGATGACTCTGTGCCACGGCTGGGTTTGCTGCCAGGGCAGGTGTCTCTGCCAAGCCTGGCTTTGCCCTGGGGGCTCTCGGGTAGGGAGGGGCAAGGAGGAGTCCTGGGAGGCATAAATCTGCCCCTCACCTTCTCCATCTTCACCCAGGTCTTGCCACACCGCAGACGAAGATGAAGGTCGCAGTCCTCAGCGTGGCCCTGCTCTTCACCATCCTGCTGTGCACCCCGGAAGATGCTCAGGTGAGTCCCCAAGGCCACAAGGAAGGGCTCAAGGTTGGGGATGGGTCTTGGCTGATGGACATCCGCTCTCCCGCAGAGTGAAATTGTATTTGTGAACATGAAACCCCTTGACTTGGCCTCTCCCTTTCCCAAGCAACGGGCTCCTCCACGCTCCCATGCACCTCCAGCCCCGGGCAATGCAGCTTTCTCCCTCCCACAATGCCCCCTCTTCCCTCCTTCCCCCACAATTAATCAACCGGTGCCCACAGCCCGGATTCCTCAGTGAGTGGTCTGACCTGTCCCCTCCCGGCAGGGTCCACAGCAAATTCCTGTGAGGGCCCCCACCAGTTTCTTGCCTGGGTGCCCCCACACCCCTCCCTTTTTGGCCTCCCTGTCCCATCCTTTTGCTCCTCTCAGGCATCTCCTCTCCGAGATCTCCTCTGCATCGTACCTAGGGACCCCAAATGCCCTCCCTCAGAACACTCCCAATGCCTTTCTTTGAGTCTTTCCCCTCAGTCTGTTGCCTTTCACTTGAGGACTTGAGGTCCCTGTATGTCCTCCACTTGAATTCCTTTACCCCTCACTTGCATCCCACACAGTCCTGTCTATTCAGTGCCCCCAGACCAGTCCCTTGGGGTCCGCTAATTCAGCCCAGTGCCCTGTCTTTGGGTCCCCCACACCCACACCCCCATCCTCTTTGGACTCCCTGAATTCCCCAGACTATCCTTGTCTCCATCCCCACCCCTGGTCCCTACATGAACAAGTACCCCAGGTGAAACTTGGAGCAATGGGGCTGGGGGAAGCAGAAGGGATTGTCCCCCTCAGACCAGTGGGAGACCATGGGCCTTGGGGACTGGCGACACCTGTGCCCCACCCACAGACCCACCAAGGTCTAATCCTGACCACCCTTTGCTCTCCTTCCCTAGGCATTCTTTGAAGCAAGTGGAAGTTATAGCCTGGATGTAAGTAGTGGGGTGGACTTGGTGGGCATCCAGTCTGGGGAAGGGGAGGTCACACTTGTCCTCCCATTCCTTACTGGGACCGGGGACATCGCAGTGACCAGTGTGGTCTCATGGTCTCTCTACAGGTGGGCTACAGTTTTGGGCGAGTGAAGAGGGCTGAGGTGGGTACTATGCATTCTGCTGTCCCCAGACCCTCCCATCCCACGGCCACGACACTCCAGGGCATCCCAGTATGCCTCAGTACACCTAATGTACACAGTGCATCCCACTGCAAACCCATAGAACGCTCATGCACCCCTGTGTTTTCGCAGAGAGGCCTCCTTCCCCAGGGCCCCCATTGCGTTCCCATCCATGCCACTACAACCCAGTACACCCCAGGATGCCCCAGTACACAGCCACACACCCAAGCAGTCCCCTTCCCCAGGAGCACCACTGCTTTCTGTGCACCACCAGACAAATTCATGTACCACTTTTTTCTCCAGAGGCAACTTCCCCATGGCCCCCATTGCTTTCCACAGCATCCCAGTGCACCCCAGTGCAACCCAAGCGTGGCCCTAACCCTCCCTTTCTCTCTAGCCCCCTGTGGCTGATGAGGTGGAGCTTGTGCGCCAGAAACGCATGGCTGCCGTTGATGTCTAGGTGAGCAGCATCATGGGTTCTCCAGCCCAACAAATGTTCCTGCACCTCACGGGATCCCTAAGCCCTCTGGGGTGGGCAAAACTTGGATTTAGGAGGGGGAAACAGAGGGGACTGTCCATGATGCATGTCGCAGGGTGAGTTGGACAGGGCTGCCTCCATGCCTTTCCTTGCACCCCTTGGGGCTCTACAGACCCAGAGGGTCACCATGCAGGCCAGGCAGGGGCTCAGGTGGCATACGGACCCCAAGGATCACCGTGCGGGCTGGGCAGGCTTTCTGGGAGATTTAGGGGCATCGTGGGCTAATGACACACTGCGCAAGGGGCTCCAGGTGCCATACGGATCTCAGGAGAGCCAAGTCCTGTCCTGGGTGTAGTGAGGACTCCAATTCCCTGCTCCTTCCCCGTGTCTCTGCAGAGAGACACGGTGGGGGCAAGGCCCCTCTCATGTCCCAGCTGATACAAGCGATCTCATTTTGGGCTCTGTCTTTCAGGACTGGAGCTGGTGGTGACACCCTTGTCCTGTCCCCCTCCAGCAGCATGAGGAGATGATCATCCCTGGATGATTCCACCTGATCCCCTGGGAGCTCTGGACCATTTCCCTCTAATGATCAATAAACCCCTTCAGCAAAGCTATGCTCTGCATGTGTCTGTGTCCGTGTCCGTGTCCATGTCCATATCCCTCCACCTCTGCCAGCGCCTGCATGCCTTGGTCCTCTCTGGCTGCACCACTGTGAGAGCAGAGTGGCTGAGGGAGCCCAGGTGCCTGGGGGGTCTCTGTCAAGGACATCCCCTTGCCACCCACCGTGTGCCTCCACGTAAGGGCAGGCTAGGGCAAACTGGAGTGTCCCCCAGGAGGCTGGAGAGGCAAGGGGCAGACAGTGCCAGCCCTTGGGGCACCCGGTGTGTTGGAGGCACCGCGGGTAACAGGTTCTTACCGGGGCTCTAGTGAGCACCATCCCTCAAACAGCACAATCTGGTGCTGGGGCAGGTGAGGAGTGCAGACAGGTAGCCCCAACACCTGGGTCCTCTGCCCCGCTCCGGCAGGGGCGGTGATTCCCTGTCGCATGGACTCAGCACTGCAGGGTTTACAGGCGATTTCAGAAACCCCCACTGCTGGGTCCATATGCCTTCCTGGACTCCCAGACCACACCGTTCTCTGGGGCACGCCCCATCACAGGCCAGGAAGGCAGGTCATGGGCACCAGATGCTGGACAGACCTCCCTCCATCCCCCATCGTGTGTGGCCCAGCTTTGCAGGATTTTGTGTTCATTATCTCTTGGCTGTGGTTTCGTCTCTCCAGGCATGCACTGAATCACCACCCACCACCAACATTTACATTAGGAATTTTTCGCTCACTCCCTGCATGTGGTGATCTTAAGGGTCTTTTCCAACCTAAACGGTTCTATGATTCTGTGATTTCATCTCTTCAGCAGGGTTGACTGCCAGGGAATACTGGACAAAATGCTCCAAGTGGTGTCTCCCGAGAGCAGAGGAGAGGCAGAGGAGCACCTCCGTTCACCTGGTGGCTACGCTTCTTTTGATGCAGCCCAGCACTCTTTTGGTGCAGCACAGACTGACTTTCTGGGCTGCGAGCGTGCATTGCCAGCTCCTGTCCAACGTTTTGTCCAGCAGTACCCCCCAGTCCTTGTCCACAGGGCTACTCTCAATCCCTTCATCCCCCAGCCTGTACTGATAGTGGGGATTGCCCCAACCCAGGTGCACTTGGCCTTGTTGAACTTCATGAGGTTTACATGGGCCAACTGCCCAAGCCTCTCAGGGTCCCTGTGGAGGACATCCCTTTCCTCCAGTGAATCAGCAGCACCACTCAGCCTGGCGTCATCTGCAAACTTGCCGAGGAAGCACTCAATCCCGCTGTGCCATTGACGAAGATATTAAATAGTATTCATCCCAGCACAGACCCCTGATGGACACCAGTCATTACTCGTTTCCACTTGGACACTGAGCCATTGACTATAACACTTTTGATAGATGCTATTGATAACGCAGATTGCGCTGCTGATGCCATAGCAGATGCAGATACCACTGCAGATGCAGACGCCATTTCAGAGGCTGATACCGTTGTAGCAACTGCCGCAGATGTTATTGCTGATGCAAAGTCAGATGCAGGTACAATAGGAGGAGCAGATGCCATTGCAGGTGCAGATATCACTGAAGATGCAGAGGCCATCTTACCATGCACAGAATAACCTGTAACCCTTTTACTGTCAGATCATATGAGGACCCGGCTACACATAGTTCAAGATCAGGATATGGCAATGGCACATCCGTTAAATAGTTCTGAGTCTTTTTGGCATCATGGGTTGCTAAGAGACAATCATGATGTGGAGTTTCTTCCTTGGGAGGAGGGAGTAGAGTAGCAGGGTTCAGCATATTACATTTCTTAATTGTTATGTTTTCCATCATTAAGAGAATCACCTCATAATGATGTATTGGCTGTGGTGACATTGCCTGGGTTGAGGTGCTGTGACAGCAGCACTTCAATTTCATGTAGTCCTCCTGAAAAGGCTCGCATTTCCCTTTAGTAACAGGTTGAGGAACATTTTGAATGGCTTCCATACAGCCCTTGGATAAACGACCCTTCCCTTGTTGGAGAATGTAACCCAGGTATTTTACACTTCTCTTACAAAAATTGGAGAAGTGGAGAAGTGGAGAAGCCCGATGGTCCTTCTCAGCCAAGGCGAACATTCAGGTACAGGTGCCACCTATGTAAGATTCCTTGGTTACCAAGAAGCTGTTAACATATGGTATGAAAACATATCCGTTTTTAATCACAACGTCCTGCAAATCTTTTATTACATTTTTTAGAAAAAATAACAGAGGACCCAGCAAAGCCTTGTCCATGTTAGATGTATCTTTCCCAGGTAAATGCAAAAAGGTATTGGGAGTCCAGATGAATAGGTGTACTGATTTAAGGCAGAAAATGTTGCCGCTGTATCCATTAGAGAGGGTTAATTGTGGTCATCTCTCAAAAGGTTTAGGACCAGATTCTCACAAGAACAAGGGGAAAATAGTTCATACTCAGAGGCTCCTGTAGTGGGTGCACAACTGCCAACCTGCTAGCTGTCAATCCTGGGTGAAATCTACCTGCCCCTGTTGCACAGAGCAGGGAAAGATTGCACAGAGGACTGTGGGGTCCTTTTGGGAGGCCCTTTGGTCATATTGGGCACTCCCGCTTCCCATGGCCATGTTGTCCACGATAATTACAACACTCTTGAGTTTGTTCCTTGAAGTCCATATTGCTCCCAATATTTCCTCCTCTGCCCTTACCTTGAAAACCTTGGTGTCCCCATGCTCTTAGTCTAAGACTCCTACTTCATGCAGCTGCCAACAGGCTGGCTTTCTGTTCCTGTTCTTTCTTTTTTGCTTCAGCTCTCTTTAATCTAGTCCATTAAACACAAACGTGGCAATGATGACTATTTCACCCAATCCTCTGCCCTGCCACCCCAGCACATGTTTAGAAAAATATATTTCTTAATACCTGGGGCTGACTGGTCTACAGAGGAAGATACCGTTGATCGATTTTCCTCCTTCTCAGGGTTGACCCCTCCAAACATTCTCATTCGTTTAACCAGTGAGGTGTAATGTTCAAAGGGGGGACCGGTATTTCCTTGCTGACATTCTTGGTCCTTAGCCCTATTTAGAGGCTTCCTGATGAGACTGACAGTCCTCCTCTCACTCTTTGCAGAGTATCTTTGTTGGCTGCTGTGCTTGGGGTCCCATCCTGGGTCATTGGCTGGCCATGGGATTCTGCCCTGTGCTTCCCCAGCCCATCTGCAATTATTTGTTTCTCAGATTTTAATTTTTTCATCTGGAGTAAGGACCACCTCAAATAGTTGCTGCATGTCAGCTCACGAAAGGTCTTAAATGTGGAAGATTACAGCTAGCTACCAGCTTGTCTGGATCATCCCACAGTCTGGGCATCTGTTGTTGGCCCAAAACCAAATCAGCAGGTGGAAATGACACGCAGGCTGTTCCCACGGAAAGCTGGCCGTGTTCCAGTCCCGGCCCTATAATTTCTTGTCAGAAGTCCTTGCAAACCAGAAGAAGTAGCAATAGCTGGAGCAGATACCAGAGAAAAGGCAGGGAAAAGACCAGTTAGGAGGGGCAGGTAGAGCTGAATGTGGAATGTCCCTGATTGTCCTTGTTCAGGCTGGATATTTGGATTCAATTTCCGACTTAAAGGGGAAACTCCTCTCTGATATTTAATAATTTGGGAATGTAAAGAGCTCTCATTTTTCCCATTTGTCCACAGTTCTTTTCTTATTCTCTGCTCTGGAGGGGAAAATTCCCTTTGATACCTGTAATTATCCCAGCTAGTCCCTTTTTGTGACCGGAACGGATCCTCCAATTGCTGGCATAGAGAGCTCAGCTTAATGTCATCAAAGGAACCAGACTGTGGCCATGTTTGGTGCATGTCACCAAGGGCAGTCATTCCTGGCCAAACTTCCTGACACAGGGCTCGGGCTTTTGACAACCTGGCCACCCCATCAGTAAGTTTCCAGTATTGCAGCGTTTCATCTACTGGTGACCTCTTCACTGTACACTGTCTACCTCACGTTATTACACAATCACCTCCTCACCGCCAAGCAAGATCCATGCTTCAGTAACTGCCCCATTTTGGTGGTGCATTTCCCCCCTATCTCCTTGCCTTGCACCAGGGCCACTCTACAACCTCAAAAATGCAGTTACCTGGGAAGCCTTGGCCTTTGAACAAAGAGTTTGGTGGTTGAGAGCCCCTTGACTGTACCAAGCACTCTTGAGTAGATGAGGTAGGGAATGGCATTGATTGTAACAGGAAGGCGGTTGCCTGAGCAGGGGTGAGGAACAAGAACAGGACTAACTCATTATCTCCTGACAACCCTGGAACGACCGGTACCAGTGCTTGTCATGGTTTAGCCCCAGCCAGCAACTACGCACCACGCAGCCGCTTGCTCACTCCCCCACGGTGGGACGGGGGAGAGAATTGGAAGAGTAAAAGTGAGGAAACTCATGGTTTGAGATAAAGACAGTTTAATAAGTAAAGCAAAAGCCGTGCACGCAAGCAAAGCAAAACAAGGAATTTGTTCACCACTCCCCATGGGCAGGCCGGTGTTCAGCCATCTCCAGGGAAGCAGGGCTCCGTCACGCGTAATGGTTTCTTGGGAAGACAGACGCCATAACTCCGAACGTCCCTCCACCCCTTCCTTCTTCTTTGTCCCAGCTTTATATACTGAGCATGACGTTATATGGTATGGAATATCTCTTTGGCCAGCCTGCGTCAGCTGTCCCAGCTGTGTCCCCTCCCAGCTTCCCGTGCACCCCCAGCCTGCTCGCTGCAGGCCAGCACGAGAAGCTGGACTGTCCTTGAGTACTTAGCAACAACTCAAAACATCAGCACCTTATCAACATTTTCTCATCCCAAATCCAAAACATAGCCTCACACTAGCTTCTATGAAGAAAATTAACTCTACCCTGGCTAAAACCAGGACATTATCCACCCCTTATTCCATACCATTTACCTTATGCTCAGGTACCACACTATCCAATATAACCTCATCAACCACCACCCCCCTTCCCATCCTTTAATATAATACACAGATTATCATCCCCTTAGTCCATAGACCTCCCTCCAAAATGTCCGTGAAAAGTCTGCTGAGTTCGTTTAGTCCATGACTTTGGGGTCCATCCCTTATGGTGGTCACTCAGGACAGGCGAGGTGGGGTGTTGCATGGAGTTACTGGGTACCAAAGCCAGCTGAGGTCAGGTCACTGCTGCACTGGCACTGCTTCTTGTAAGGCTTGTCCTCCATTCGTTCAGGTGGTTCCTGCTATAGTAGTTCCTATAACATGCAACTCAAATCATGGGTTACAACAGTTTAAAGGTACTTCCATTACAATCTCCACCCCTGGGCCCTTTGTACTGGACCATAGGGTTTAACATTGCAATGAACTCCTCCCCTTGCCCCTGCTCCAGCTTGGACTTATCCACAGACTGCAGTCCCTTCCGTGAGCCACAGTCTCTCCAGGGGTATATCTGCTGTGGCATAGATTTATCCACAGTTGCAGTCACTTCGAGGTGCACCTGCTCCAAAACGGCCGTCTCCACGGGCCACACTACCTCCAGAGATAAATCTGCTCCAACGTGGCCTTACCCATAGTTCCAGTTCCTCCAGCAATATACCTGCACTGTTGAGGGCTTCTCCATGGCCACACACTTTGAGGTGCTCCAAGCATGACCTCATGCACAACCAATAATGCTTCAAGGTGCACCTGCTGCAACATAGACTTATCCACAGCCACAGACACTTCGAGATGTACCTTCTCCAGTGTGGACTTATCCTTGTGCCACAATCCCATCAGAGGTATACCTGCTGCGGCACACACATAACCATGGCCACAGATGCTTCGAGATATACCTGCTTCTGGCATGGGCTTATGCACAGCCACAGACACTTCGGGGTGTCCTGCTCCCTCCCTCACCCACAGGTCACAGTCCCTTTGACTCGAGTTCACAGTGGAGTTCCAGCCTATTCAGTACAGCAGCACAGGAGAAAAACCAGCAAAAAAATCTGCCAGCCCAGGTGCAAGGCCATTGCTGCTATCAGAATCTTCCCAGGCACAGCAGGGTCAGACGATCAGCAGTACAGCAGCAGCGAAAGCAAAATGCAGCCACTAACGAGCACTGGACTCTAATATATGCAGGGAAGGCAAACCCATGGCAAGCACAGGGGCCTGGCAATTAATGGCTAAGCAGCAATAACAGCTATAAATTCTATCATCTAGCACATTCCAATCAAACTTGTCGCTGAAACCAGGACAGTGCTACTGGAGACTTGAGAGATCACCTGTCTGGGTTGTGGCCAGGATGGAAGTTCACTGATGCCTAAAGTCAATCATCTCCCAACCCTATAAACAGCCGTCCCAAGTGAGGCCCTTTGAGCTCTCCTGGATCGCAGAGGGCTGAGACCAGCACCTCCCTCTGAGTGGGACATCTCTCCAAGCTTGTGAACTCTTAAGTTCACGATAAGTTTGGAGGACTGTTGCTGAAGTTTGGCACGGGACCTGGGACCTACTTCTTGAGACTCAACCCTCACCCACTGAAATATGCAAAGCATTCGACATGAGCATTTCACTGGACTCAAGCAGAATTTTTAATACCTACCTACCTACCTACCTACCTACCTACCTACCTACCTACCTACCTACCTACCTTCCTCCCTCCCTCCCTCCCTCCCTCCCTCCCTCCCTCTTTATATATCTCTACATCTATATCTATGTCTCTGTGTGTGTAATTAGAGAATCTTGTTAAGTCTTTAACTAAGTTGTTGTGTTATTAAGCTTAGTTAGAAAATTATTTCACTTGTGATTTACCTTAATAGTGTTAATCACAAGTGATAAATCACAACAACCTGATTCTGACTCAATTTCCCTGACTCTGCATGTGACATTCCTACCGATCCACATGTAAATCATTCCAATTTAATTTCAATTTGGTTTCTCTTTGTTTACTTTTTCCATGTTGAATAAGTAATAGAGTGGACCTTGCCATCAAATTTTGCTAAGTTGTGCTTTTATAAATTTATATTAAAATAATTTGCTTCCTAATATCTTTGGCTTGGATTATTAGGAAAAATTTCTTCAAAACCCTTCAAAAGGGTTGTCAAGCATTGGAACAGGCTGCCCAGGGAAGTGGTTGAGTCACCACCCCTGAAGGTATTTAAAAGATGCGTAGTTGTGGTGCTTAGGGACATGGTTTAGTAGTGGACTTGGCAGTGATAGGTTAACAGTTGGACTTGATGACCTGAAAGGTCTTTTCCAACCTAAATAATTCTGTGATTCTGCGAGTCAGCTGTGTGCCATCTGGTTTGCCAAACTGTTGCAAAAGCTGGCCCGTACCAATCGAGGAAAGAGACTAGGATGCAACATATATAGAATTGCAAAGATAGATATTTATTCATGCACATGAGGTGTCCCAGCCAAAGTGGGGCACCCCAAATATGGTTTTACACAGGCTTCTTGCACCGTTCAAACATTCAGGTACAACACTATTTGACTAATCACTAGTCAGACATACTACAAGCATAAGAAAGACATAGTGTCACAAAGTGCAGCTTGGAAGGTCCAGAGTGGACACAAGGAGAAAGAAATGTCACTCCAAGGGCAGTGAAGTTGTGCAACAGGTCACCCTGGATCAGCCCAAGGCTTTGTGTTTCAAGGTACAGCCAGGGAGGACAGAGAGATATCAGTAAGAGAAGGAAGATGCTCAGGTGAGAACACGATGCGGTAGCAGGGTGGATGTCTACAGCCTGAAGGGAAAGAGGCACAAGTGATGGGATGCCATAGGACAGCCTGCGGTGGAGATGACAGAGGGATGTGGAAAGTCTGAAAGCCCCCAGCAGATGAGCTCTTTGTCCCCTTGGCAAGGGCTGTTGTCTCTGCCACTGATGCCAATGAGGAGACACCTTATCCTTAGAGCACTAAGTGGAACTGGACTGGCAATATAAGCATGAACTGTTTATAGCTCTGTGGGCCCATGGCACCTCAGGCCATCAGGGAAGAAATGCAACATACAGATGGTCTCGGGATCAAGGGGTACATTTGACCATGGACGCTATTGCACAGGTTATCCATGAATGTGAAATGTGCGCTGCGATCAAGCAAGTCAAGCGGTTAAAGTCCCTCTGGTATGAAGGACGATGGCTGAAATATAAATATGGGGAGGCCTGGCACATTGACTATATCACACTTCCACAAACTCGCCAAGGCAAGCGCTATGTGCTTACCATAGTGGAAGCAACCACCGGATGGCTGGAAACATATCCTGTGCCCCATGCCACCACCCGGAACACTATCCTGGGCGTTGAAAACCAAGTATTATGGTGACATAGCACCCCCGAAAAAATTGAGTCAGGCAATGGGATTCATTTCCGAAACAACCTCATAGACACCTGGGCCAAAGAGCACGGCATTGAGTGGGTGTATCACATCCCCTATCATGCACCAGCTTGCAGCAAAATTGATCGATACAACAGACTCTTAAAGACTACATGGAGAGCAATGGGTGATGGGACATTCAAACATTGGGATAAACATTTAGCAACAGCCACCTGGTCATCAGTCAACACTAGGGGATCTACTAATAGAGCCGGCCCTGCCCAATCAAAACTTCTACGTACTGTAGAAGGGGATAAAGTCCCTGTGGTGCATGTGAGAAATATGCTGGGGAAGACAGTCTGGGTTACTCCTGCCTCAGGCAAAGGCAAACCCGTTCATGGGATTGCCTTTGCCCAGGGACCTGGGTGCACTTGGTGGGTAATGTGGAAGGATGGGGAAGTCCGATGTGTGCCTCAAGGAGATTTGATTTTGGGTGAAAATAGTCAATGATTCGAATCGTGTTAACTGCTACACAATATGGTATGTCATTACTACTATGGTTGCTATCTACTATATCAATGGTATTACAGGAAGAATCACCCAGCCTGATGAGGAATGAGCTTCACTGAAACTGAGCAACATGCAGTGGTGATGGAACCAGAACTGGCTTTAGCAGCTTGCGCCCAGAAACTTCCTTGAGATCGACATCTGGATCCAACCCACAGGGAAGTCTACTGCCTCCCTGGGGCCCGGGTCAGAGATGTCACCAGGAAATTCCTTGGTCTGGTTTGGCTCACTGATTACTACCCACTGTTGGTCATAATGATGAGGTTGCACTAAGAAGGCCAAAAGTGATTAAAAGGGACTTCAGAGCGCTGGGGTAACTGATTGATGGAGCAGGAGCACAGGTAGTGTTTTCATCAACACCTTCAGTGACAGGGAAGAATGCTGAAAGGAATAGGAAAGCTCACCTGGTCAACACATGGCTCAGGAGCTGGTACTGTTGGCAGAATTTTGGTTTTTTTGGCCATGGGGCAGTTTACAAGGCTCCGGGCCTCCTGGCAGGAGATGAAGTGCAACTGTCTCCAAGGGGGAAAAGGTTTCTTGCTTATGAGTTGGCAGGCCTCATTGAGAGGGCTTTAAACTAGAATTGAAGGGGGAAGGGGATAAAACCAGGCTCACTAGAGATGACCCTAGGGGCGGCGTGCCAGACTTGGTAAACTGATAGCCCAGCTCAAGTGCATCTATACCAATGCACGTAGCATGGGCACCAAACAGGAGGAGCTGGAAGCCATTGTGCAGCGCGACAGCTGTGACTTAGTCGCCATCACAGAAACATGGTGGGATGACTCTCATGACTGGAGTGCTGCAATGGATGGCTATAAGTGCTTCAGAAGGGATAGGCAAGGAAGGAAAGGCAGTGGGGTGGCTCTGTATGTCTAACATAGTGTTAGTGTTTTGATTGTATATAAATCAACGATTGTGATGACCAAGCTGAGTGCTTATGGGTAAGGATGAGGGGGAAGGCCAACAAGACAGATATCCTGCTGGGAGTCTGTTAGAGACCACCTAACCAGGATGAAGAAGCAGATGAAACATTTTATAAGTGACTGGCAGAAGTCCTGCACTCACTAGCCCTTGTTCTTGTAGGGGACTTCAATTTACCAGACTTCTGCTGGAAATATAACACAGCAGAGAGGAAAGAGTCACGGAGGTTCCTGGAATGTGTGGAAGGCAACTTCCTGACACAGCTGGTAAATGAGCCCACCAGGAGAGGTGCCCCGCTTGAGATGCTGTTTACAAACAGAGCAGGACTGGTGGGAGATGTGGTGGTTGGAGGCCGCCTCGGGCTTAACGACCATGACATGATAGAATTCTCAATTGTGAGCGAAGTAAGGAGGGGGGTCAGCAAAACTGCTACCATTGGACTTCTGGAGGGCAGACTTTAGCCTGTTCAGGACACTGGTTGAGAGAGTCCCTTGGGAGGCAGTCCTGAAGGGGAAAGGGGTCCAGGAAGGCTGGACATTCTTCAAGAAGGAAGACTTAAATGTGCAGGAGCAGGCACTCCCCATGTGCCTCATGACAAGCTGGCTGGGAAGTCGACCATTCTGGCTGAACAAGGAGATATTGCTGGGACTCAGGACGAAAAGGAGAGTTTATCATCTCTGGAAGAAGGGGCAGGCAACTCAAGAAGAGGACAAGGATCTTGTTAGGTCAAGTAGAGACAAAATTAGAAAAGCAAAAGCCCAGCTAGAGCTCAATCTGGCCATGGTCGTAAAGGATAATAAAAAATGCTTTTACAAATATATTAACACCGAAAAAGAGAGGCAAGGAGAATCTCCATCCCTTACTGGATATGAGGTGGAACATTGTCACCAAGGATGAGGATCAGGCTGAGGTACTTAATGCCTTCTTTGCCTCAGTCTTTAATAGCCTGACGAGGTATCCTCAGGGTGTTCAGCTCCCTGAGCTGGAAGACAGGGATGGAGAGCACAATAAACTCCCCATAATCCAGGAGGAAGCAGTTAAGGACCTCCTAAGCCACCTGGACACCCACAAGTCTATGGGGCCTGATAGGACCCACCCAAGAGTACTGAGGGAGCTGGTGGAGGAGCTTGCCAAGCCACTCTCCATCATTTATCAGCAGTCCCGGTTAACAGGGGAGGACCCAGAAGACTGGAGCTCTGTCAATGCGACACTTATCTACAAGAAAGGCTGGAAGGAGGATCCCGGGAACTACAGGCCTGTCAGCCTGATGTCAGTACCTGGGAGGATCATGGCGCGGTTCATCTTGAGGGTGCTCACTGGGCATGTGAAGGACAACCAAGGGATCAGGCCGAGCCAGCATGGGTTCATGAAAGGCAGGTCCTGCTTGACCAACCTGATCTCCTTCTATGACCAGGTAACCTGCCTAGTGGATGAGGGAAAGGCTGTGGATATTGTCTACCTGGACTTTAGTAAAGCCTTGGACAGCGTCTCCCACAGCATTCTCCTGGAGAAACTGGCGGCTCATGGCTTAGACAGGTTTAGTCTTCACTGGGTAAAGAACTGACTGGATGGCCAAGCCCAGGTGAATGGAGTTAAATCCAGTTGGTGGCCGGTCACAAGAGGTGTCCCCTAGGGATCGGTTTTGGGGTCGATCTTGTTCAATATCTTTATCGATGATCTGGATGAGGGAACCGAATGCTCCCTCGGTAAGTTTGCAGATGGCACCAAGTTGGGTGTGAGTGTTGATCTCCTGGAGGGTTCTGCAGAGGGATCTGGACAGGCTGGATTGATGGGTGGAGGTCAACTGTATGGGTTTTAATAAGGGCAAGTGCCAGGTCCTGCAGTAGGGTCACAACAACCCCATGCAACGCTACAGGCTTGGGGAGGGTGGCTGGAGAGTTGCCCAGCAGAAAAGGACCTGGGGGTGCTGGTCGATAGCCGGCTGAATATGAGCCAGCAGTGTGCCCAGGTGGCCAGGAAGGCCAAGAGCATCCTGGCCTGTGTCAGAAATAGTGTGGCCAGCAGGAACAGGGAAGTGATTGTACTCCTGTACTCAGCAGTGGTGAGGCCACACCTTGACTACTGTGTTCAGTTTTGGGCCCCTCATTACAAGAAGGACGTTGAGGTGCTGGAGCATGTGCAGAGAAGGG
This sequence comes from Phaethon aethereus, assembly GCF_964289735.1. NCBI lineage: Eukaryota > Metazoa > Chordata > Aves > Phaethontiformes > Phaethontidae > Phaethon > Phaethon aethereus. Next base: position 798,428 of record NC_138606.1, read on the forward strand.
CAATGACGCTGTTGAGGGGTCTGGAGCACAACTCTAATGAGGAGGGGCTGAGGGAACTGGGGTTGTTCAGTCTGGAGAAGAGGAGGCTGAGGGGAGACCTCGTCGCTCTCTACAACTACCTGAAAGGGGGTTGTGGTGACCTGGGTGTTGGTCTCTTCCCTCAGCTAACTAGCGATAGGACGAGAGGAAATGGCTCCAAGTTGTTCCAGGGAAGATTTAGATTAGATGTTAGGAAAAATTTCATACAGAGGGAGTGGTCAAGCATTGGAACAGGCTGACCAGGGAGGTGGTGGAGTCACCATGCCTGGAAGTATATAAACATGTGGATATGGCACTTCAGGACATGGTTTAGTGGGCATGGTGGTGTGGGGTTGATGGCTGGTCTTGATGAACTTAAAGGTCTTTTCCAAGTTTAATGATTCTGTGATTCTGTGATCTTCGACCTGCAGACCATGGATATGGACATGGACATGGACCGTACCAGATAACAATCCAACAGCACACACCATCTCCCCTGCCCTGAGAGACTGCTATGATGGATGAAGCCCAGAGTCATGGACCGAATGAACTCCACAAACATTTTAAAGTGATGGCCCATGGACTAAGATAATGGTATTTGTCTGTATATATTAAAAGACAGGAAGAGTAATAATGAATAATTGGAATGTATTGAAAAGTGTAGGACCTGGGCATGATGTAAATGGTATGAAATAAGGGGTGGATACCTTCCTGGTTTCGGCTGGTGCGATCGGTGCTGCTGCCCAGCAACCACAAGTAGGTACTGTCGCTAGAGAGCTGCACGCTGCTGCCGTGGTGGTGGCACGCTTTGGAAGCTTTATGCTCTTGACCTGCAACCAAACGTCAGTATTGCAGTTTTGGAGTTGCGCCTGCGCAGTAGCATGTTTGACTGCTCCCTACTGCTGCCTCGCGACCAAAAGTCGGTACTGCAGCTAGAGCGGCGCAGAGGCGCGGTGGCACACTGATGTGATTGGTGCTGCTGCCTGCCGAACAAACTGCAGGGCTGCAGCTCAGGAGCCGCACATGCACGGTGGCATGCTCTGGCATGCCGACTGCTGCCGCCCAGCGACCAAATTTCAATACTGCAGCTGACAAGTCACACGCTTTTTAGCACCTCGGTTCTGCCGACAGGTGACAAAAAGTCAGTACTGCAGTTTGGCAGGGCTCATGCACTGTAGCCTGTTTGCTGGGTCGCTGCTGCTACCTGGCAACAAAGTTGGACCTGCAGCTCAGGAGATGAGCACGCACAGTGGCATGATATTTGCCCTCTGTGCTGCCTCCCGGCGACCAGAAGTCAGTTCTGCAGCTAGGAAGCCACGTGTGCACACTGGCGCACTTTCCCAGCTCAGGGCTGCCATTGGCCAACAGAATTTAGGACTGCAGCTCAGGAGGCACACATGCATGGCAGCGCTTGTAGCCAGTTCAGTGCTGCTGCCGGGTGACTATATGTCGGGTACTTCAGCTCAGGAGCCACGCATGTGTGGTTGCACACTGTCGCAGATCGGTGCTGCCACCGCAACTAAATTTTTGTGCTGCAGCTCAGGAGGTGCATGTGTGTGGTGGGGCACATTCCCAGCTCAGTTCTGCCACCCAACCCAGCTCGGCAGTCACACAGGCACAGTGGCAGCTTAGTGCTGCAGACCAGGGACCAAATTTCCCCTCTGCAGCTCAAGAGGCATGCATGCTTGGTGGTGTGTTCTAGCACCTCAGTGCTGCCATCCAGCCACCAAAAAGTCAGCACTGCAGCTTGGGAGTCTCGCGTTCATGCCGGCGCACATACACAGATCTGTGATCTGTGTTGCTGCCTGCCAAACAAATTTCGGTACTGCAAGCTCAGGAGCTACACATGCGCAGTGGCGCGTTTTGTGAGCTCAGTGCTGCCACCAGGCGATCAAATTTCAGTATTGCGTCTCGAGAGTCATGCATGCGTGTTGGCGTGCTTGGGCAGCTCCGTGCTGCCACCCAGTAACCAAACATTGGAACAGCAGCTCGGGAGCCGCCCACGTGCAGTGACGCGCTTTGAGAGCTCAGTGCTGCCGCCCAGCCACCAAAAGTCAGTACAGCAGCTCGGGAGACGCGCATGTGCAATGGCACACTTTTTGTGCTTCATGTTGAAGCCCAGCGGCCAAATTTTGGTTCTGCAGCTCTGAAGTCTCGTATGTACGCTGTCGTATTTTCCCAGCTCAGTGCTGCCACCTTGAAAGCTGCACATGCATGGTGGAGCACTTTGCGAGTTCACTGCTGACCCCCCTCCTTACTTCACCAAGGACTGAGCATTCTATCATTTCATGATTGCTAAGCCCAAGACAGCCTCCAGCCACCACATCTCCCACCAGTCCTCTCTGTTCGTAAAGAGCAGGTCAAGCGGGGCACCTCCCCTGGCAGGCTCACTTACCAGCTGTGTCAGGAAGTTATCTTCCACACACTCCAGGAACCTCCTACACTGTTTCCTCTCTGCTGTGTTGTATTTCCAGCAGTCGTTCAGTAAGTTGAAATCCCCCACAAGAACAAGGGCTAGAAATTGTGAGACCTCTGCCAGTTGCCTGTAGAAGGCTTCACCTGCCTCTTTGTCCTGGCTGGGTAGTCAGACAGGTCGTCTGTATAACAGACACCCTGCAGATTATCTGCCTTGTTTGCCTTCCCCCTCATCCTTACCCACTAGCACTCAACCGTTGAGCTCTATACAATCAAAACACTGCCTAACATACAGTCTCCTTCCTTGCCTATCCCTTCTGAAGTGCTTATAGCCATACAATGCAGTACTCCATTTGTGAGAGTCATTCCACCATGTTTCTGTGATGGCAACTATGTCATAATTATCCTGCTGCACAATGGCTTTCAGGTCCTGTTTGCTGCACATGCTGCATGCATTGGTGCAGATGCACTTGAGCTGGGCTATGGATTTCTCCCCCAACATTGGTATGTTACGCCTAGGATCATCTCTAGTGACCCAGGTTTTATCCTTTTCCCCCTTCAAATCTAGTTTAAAGCCCTCTCGATGAGCTCTGCCAATTCATAAGCGAGAATCCTTTTTCCCTTTGGAGATAGTTGACCTTCATCTGCTGCCAGCAGGCCTGGTGCCGTGTAAACTGCCCCATGGTCAAAAAATATCAAAATTCCACAGGTGGCACCGGCTGCCGAGCCACGTGTTAACCAGGTGTGTTTTCCTGTTCCTTTCAGTGTTCTTTCCTGCCACTGAAGGGATTGACAAAAACACTACCTGTGCTCCTGATCCCTCAATCAATCACCCCCGAGCTCTGAAGTCCCTTTAAATCGCTTTTGGACTTCCTTGCACAACCTCGTCCCTGCCAACTTGCATAACCAGCAGCAGGTAGTAATCAGTGGGCTGTACCAGACCAGGGAGTTTCCTGGAAGCAGCAGACTTCCCTCTGGGTTGGGTCTGGTCAGCAAATTGGGCCCTCTGTTCCCCTCAAAAGGGAATTGCCTATGACAATTACCCTCCTTCTTAACAGAGGAAGTCTTAATGCATGGGGCTAGCTGACTCACCCTAGGCAACCCCCTGGATGGACTTTCATCTACGGCCTCCTGTGCCTGGCCCTCAACTTCCAGAGCCCCATATCTGTTGAGTAAGGGCAGCTGGGACAGCAAGGGAGGCCGGGAGGGGATTCGCCTGCCGCCTGAGCAGGGACCTCTTTCCATTCATCTTTGTCTCTTGGGTCCTCTCCTTCTGCCTGGCAGCAAGAGGGCAGGGGATCCCCTGCTGTGTGTGGAGCCTCCAGCGGCTGCCCCCGCCTCAGGGACGGCCGGGTGCGGCTCCACCGACCCACCTCCCTCTCGCACTCCCTGATGCTCCTCAGCCTCCCCACGGCCTCTTTCAGCTCTGCCCCAGGCTGAGCAGGTCGCTCACCTGGTTGCACCGCACGCGGGTGGTGTCTCCACTGGTCTCTGGCACAAGTGACAGGCTCAGGCCCTGCCCGCAGCTGGACACTGGGACAGCCACGTGCTCGAGCAGGAGCTTGGTCTGGGTCGCCACATTCTTTCTGGCCACGGCTTTCAGCCGAGTGGAGACCATGGCTGGGCTTCTTCTGGGAGGGCTATGACCACTTGTCAAGAGAGACTCTAGTGTCAGGGGAGGAGGGACTGCACCCCACCCACACGCCTTCCCTGCATGCCCATGCCTGCGCGAACTGCTGCACAAACTGACACGCCATGCCCTTCTGACGCGCCACATCCTCTTTGCCCACGCTGTTAGCAGCGCAGCGGGTCACTCATGCTCCCTGGGGCTGCTCTTGTTTGTGAGGGGCTTTGGCCACTACTGCTCTTGTCCCTGCCTGCGCTGAGTCAGCGCTGCCGTTCATCAGGAGCCCGCTCTGCCGGTTCGGGGAGTGGGGGGGCTGGGGCACCCTCTCTCCTTGTGCTTTCGCCTTCGTGGTTTTGCCACTCTAGGAAGGGTCCCCTGGCACGATCCTGCACGCCAAAGCCCTTCTCCTCGGTGGCTTCTTTCTTCCTTCTTGTGCAAGAACAGGAGAGTCATCAATAAAGATGGGCTGTGGGGCGACCATGTGTACAAAGCAGAACAGACGAGCAGTCCCTTCCCTTAACTCCACTCCATCCCTCCAGAAGTTCACAGTGACTGTGGACTGGTTTTGATTCCCCCAAACCCTCTCTGCCAGCCAGGGGCTCAGCAGAGAGAAATCCATGGCACTGGGCAACACAGTTGCCCCAGCTGTACTATCACGAGGACACCATCCCTGCATGTGGTCAAACCATCGACCTTTCAGTTAACAGCTAAACACGGTCACCCACCCTGCCCCAGAGACCCCAGCCAAGGCTGTTCCAGGGCACTGCTTTGCCATCAGGACAGTCCTCAGTGCTGAAGGAATGGGAAGGTCCCTGAGCCCATCCCACACCCCAGCCCCAGAGAGATGGAAACTTGCCCTTCACCCCACCTGCAGGGATGCTGGGGGGCAGAGGGGTGCAGAGGGAGGGCAAATGTCTGGATGAGGGGGTGTGAGATTTCTGTTGCCATGTCCTCTCCACCACATTCCTGGGGTGCCATCAGAGCTTGGGAGCACCTTACCCCAGGGGGCCATTCCCTCACCCTGTTGCTCTGCTTCTGCTGTGGAGTTGGGGAACAGAGCGCTGTAGCTCTGGGTGGCAGAGGAGGCTCAGGGAAAGGGGTTTGATCCTATTCATGGAAACACCCCGGGGTGACCAGAGCTTGGGAGCAACAACTACAGCAAGAGCCTCCTCCTGTCCCATCGCCCTGCAGAGACATTGAAGGGGCAGTGCTCTGCAGTGTAGCCCTGTGCCAGGATGAGGCCCCAGTGGAGAGGCGGTCCTGGCTTCCCCCATCTCAGGAGGATTCAAAAGCTGTTTTCTGTGTAGGGTCCCTGGGCACCCAGGGGACAGGGCTGTGCTTGCTATAGACATGTCATGGAAAGAGTCTCTTCCTCCTGCTGGCAACTGTCAAGGGGGTGTAGGTCAGTGGCAGAGCACCCACTTCATACATGGGAGGTCCTAGGTCCGATTCTCAGCATCTCCAGGGGTGCTTTTGCTCTGACTCCCCAGACTCCGATGGGTGCAGGCTGGAGTTGGGGCACTGCTCTCTTCAGGTGCTGTAGGGCTGCCCTGCCCACCCAGGGCCTTGCCCTGGGGTCAGAAGGGCTGAGCTGAGGCAGCTGTGCTAGACCCCAGTTCAGGGCCCTGGCATGGGCCCTGCCCTGCCCCACAGACCACACCCCACACACCAGCTGTGATCCCTACTTGGCAGCAGGGATCCTATGGGGAGATGAGGGGTGGCCTTCAGGGAGGGGATGGACATCAGCAACGCACTGGGGTGCTGGCAGTCCTTCAGTCCTTCCTGGCTGCACTGAGAGATGTGGTGTGAGGGTGCTGGTCCATCCCAGGTGTCCTGTGGGACCAGGGCTTTCAGGCGGTAAGTGTGTGAGATTGTCCCGTTCCAGGTAGAGATTCCACAGCACGTGGGACTCACCCGTCTGTGCCAGTGCTTAGGGGTGTTTGAGCTGGAGGAGTGACATTTCTTACCCTGACCCTGTCTCTAGGTGCTTTTTCCTCTGCCATCACCCCTGGCTTGAGCAGAGCCTCGGCCCAGGGAACCTGGAGAGGCTGAGGTCAGGCACAGCCCTGCAGAGGTGGGACCGGTGGGGCCAGCACCCACCTCTTGTTCCTGGGGGGGTTTGGTGTCTCCATCCACATCATGCAGGTGGGAACAGGGAGGAATGGGCTTGTCCCCAGCCATGCACAGGTGAGGAGGGCCAGGAGTTGGTGCCTCGGCTGCTCCCCTGGCAAAAACCTCCAAAACTAAAATAGGTTGTGAGACACAGCCTTTCACTGCAGGGTATGCAGAGCCCTGGAACGGTGGACCCAACTTCAGAGCAATAGGTACAAAAGTGAAGCAAAGAAGAAGGGGGCTGTGGGTATCTTATGAACACAGGATGGTGGGTGCCAGTATGGGCACTGAGCTGTGGACTCGAGCCACCCCAGGCAGGGACCAGGGAGAAGAACCCAGTGTCTGTACCATGCCACCTCCCCACTGGCTCTGCCCTCCCCGAGGTGTAATAATTCTCCCTTACCCTGGCACCTGGCTGAGGCTGTGGAAAGCCCGTGGGAGAGCAGCCCATGGGCACTGGAAACAACCTTCATCCCCTGGGAAACTCCCACCAGGGCAGGTTCCAGCCCTGCACCTCCACAAGGAGAGATGGGCCCGATGGGGGGGACAGAGGACCTGGCTCCGGGGCCAGGGGCTGCCAGCAGGAAAGCTCTAGAGTCCAGGGCAGAGGGGTGTGTGAGCCTGGGCTCCCCCCAGGAGACCCTCCAGGGTCACCCCAGGGGTGGAGGATCTCCCAGCAGGGAATGGAACAATGCTGTTGTGGGAGAGGGTGTTGGTGACAGCTGCCTCCTCCACTCTTCTCCTCCTGGGCCAGATCCTGCTGTTTGCAGGGAGCCCTGCCATGGACATCCAACACATCTTCTGGCCTGCAGCAGGGGAAGAGCTGGTGGGGTGTGGAGACCCACCAGCGGGAGCAGGGAGGGCAGTTTGGGCTCCAGGTTCCTGCGCAAGCGTCAAACCCTTCTCCCTGCTTGTCTCCTGCATGAGAGGTGTCTCTGCCTATGGAAGCTGGGACAGGTGAAAGCCCCAGTGCAGGGAGAGGGGCCAGCTTTAGGGGAGGGACACAAAATACCCTCTGCCATGGAAATGTACCCACAGACCCTTCTCCTGGCCAGGGGCTGGATGACGGCTTAGGGTTGCAGCCCATGTCTCATGGGGATCTTTCTCCCTGCCTCTGGCCTCTTGTGGAGTAATCGCTGAGGGGCAATTTGGAAATTTACCCTCTAAGAACAGCATTGAAACAGGGTGGAACGTAGCTAGTGTTCAATGAGTCTGCACCATGGCAATTCCCTAGACAACCCTAGATGTTGGCAACATCAGGGGCACTTGGTGTGCTGACTCTGGGAGAGATTACATGGAGAGTGGAGCAGAGTGGAGACATCACGGCCATGCTCTGTGAACAAGGGAATTTAAAGGTACACAGTGTGTACATTAATAAGCTGCACATGCGATGCCTTGGGTCAATGACCTGTCAACTTTGATGAAATGCTGTACTTGGAGTGAACTTTTCTTATTATAATATCATTATAATACTAAAACGCACACCCCTCTCAAAAGTTACCCACCTCCCAAGGTGCGACCACTCCTCAATGAGCGTGTGCACTGAATTTTTCCTAGTTTGTACCTTTAAACGCAAAGCGAGAGAATTTTGAATCAACCTTGATAAAGGTATGTATGACTAGAGTCACTCAAGCTCCACCTGCAAAGTAAAACACTATAAAATAGTGTTTTAAGAGCTGGATGTTAGGGAAGATACCATCGTCGTGTACTATTCTAACTTCTGGGATCAGTTGATGGGCTGAGCCTCTCTTCCCCCGCATCAGGACGCCTTTAGGTAAGATTCGAACACTTGGTCATAACAAGTGCCTCCCCAGGAAACTTAGAACTTTTAACGCGTTTATAGCCAAGCGGTGTTACTCATATTTTTGGCATTTGCACGTGCTTTGTAGGCAGTGAATTTATCACCGGCAATCCAAAGAACCTGTGTATCTGTTGCTTCAATAAATCGCACTATTGATTGACTCAGCCGTGTGTGGTCCCTGAACGCGACCGTACCTCTGAGTGCGGCCGTGTGAGTTCAGGAAGTGTCCGGCTGAGCAGGTCGTGTGATGTTAGTAGTGCATCCGGACCCGTGATAGTCCAACGAAGGTGTTGGGCACGACCGGACTACTAACGCCGACTTTGGGCATCACTCAGAACCTAAGCTCAGCCGCCCCCAGTCCCTCTGATATCTGAGGATCGACTGGAAAGCAAGGGGGTTTAGTTTCTGCCAAATTGCTCTGCCTCTTAACGCAACACCTCTCCCTCCTCTGCCTCCCACAACAGTGAAAGAAAGGTCCCCCCCACCTCTTTTCTCCCATCCCTCCCGCACCTGCACACAGGTACTGCCCTAACACGAACCCTCACTGACAGCCCTGGCCAGGCAGCAGGAGGGCAGGGCTGGGGGGGTGGAGCGCAGCAGGAGGAGGGGTCCCAGGGCTGCCTTGCAGCCCCTGCCCAGGAAGGAGACAGCTCCGGGCATCTAGCAGCAGTGCTTGGGGTCCGCAAGAGCCCAAGGCAGCAGGGACAGACCACGGAGACCGGGGTCCTGGCAGAGCCATCGAAGGGGCAATCCCAGCCTGATGTTCCCCAGCAAGTGGCTCTGCACCCTGTGCCAGGGCAGTGGGGAGCAGAGCTGCCTCCTAACCACTGTGGGAGATGATTCACAGGACGTGTTCCCCAGGGGCTGGCTGGGGTGTTTGGGGCACTGTAGCCATCTTAGGGCTCACTCCTGTGGGGCCATGACCCAGGGCTCACGCCAACATGGCAGCTCCGTCGTGGCCTCTGTGCTGTGGGACCAGCATGGCCCAGGCAGGGCCTAGGGGAAAGAGCAACTGGGGAATGCTGGCGTGAGGAGGTGGGCACTCTGGAACTCTGTCTGGGGTGCATCACGGGACCTTGCAGAGAGCCGTTTTTGCTGGAAACTGTAGCTGGCAGGATGGAAATGTCTCTGTCAGCAGGAATATTTCCCAGGAACCAGGGGCTCACACAGCCCCACAGCCTCACCCTGAGCCTGCTGTGCCTGAGATGTGCCCCTTCCCCACTGCCATGTCTTTGTGCTCTGCTCCCCCCGATCAGCCTCAGGGAGACACCCTGACACCTGGGCAGGCAAGCACTAGCTCTGGCTCAACCCCGCAAAGGCTTTTAATAAGAACAAGTACAGAGGCATGTGTAAAAACAGGGGAATAAAAATAGAGGAAATGCCCAGCTGTTTCTGATGCCTGTGGGAGAAGGGAGACAGTTGCCTGGTGCTCACGGCTCTCCCAGCTGCACAAACCTCTCCTCCCTCCTGGCTGCACCCAGTCCCACAGCAGGGTTGGGCTCTCCTGGCCCGGGGCTCTGGGACTGTCCTGCGCTGAGCTCTGGTGTCACAGCCTTTGTGTCCTCAGGGCGATGTGCCAGAGACACCTCTCCAGCATCGTCGTAGCCCGTGCTCTCTGGGGACAGGGACCAGGCATCTCCTTCAGCTCCAGGGGCCCCAGCACTTCTCTGGGAGCGCAGGTTTGCCCCTGCAAGCAGCAAGGCAGGCCATTGCACGTTTTCCCCATGGGCTGCCCCTCCTGGGCTGTGCATCACCTTCCTCCCTTCTCCTCACCAGTCCCGAGATGTTCAGCTCCCTCTCCCATCCCCAGTCCCCCCAAAGAAAACTCCCGGGGCAGGTTCCCTCATCCCAGGAGGCTGGACTCTCAGTACAGCAGTGATTTGTCCAGCACCAGGCATGGCACCCCAGGAACCGGCAGCACTACCCGTCCCTCTCACCTCCAGGTGCATCCTTGGGCCCTGCTCCTTTCTCTGGCACTCTGGGCAATTCCCAGTCTCCCTGCCCAGACATAGGATCCTCCTCAGGGTCAGAAGCCTCTCTGGCATCATCATAGCCATCTGCTGGGTCACCTCCAGGCAGGACAGGGACATCTGAAAGGAGTGGGGAGCTGGTGACACTGAGAAAATAACATCCTGCATAGCAGAGGACAGGAGGATGCACAGGGACGTGGTGGTGCACAGGAGACGTCCCATGTCCTCCCCAAACCCGACGGTGACGCTCAGTGACACCGCTGCCCATCACATGTCTGCAGGGAGGAGAGATCAACCTCTTCAACCTCTTCCTGCCCCGCGTTACCTGGTGCTGATCCTGGACCATCCTCTTCCTCACTGTCCCTGGGGTAGGGCTGCAGCTTGGTGAGGGACCCCTCTGCATAGGGTCCTGGAGAGGGGTGCAGCGGGTGTTATGGGAGTGAACTCTGCTGACCGGGTTTATGGTCGGTTCTGCTGGGGACAGGGCACCCACAGAGCCAGGGCTGAGTGGCGAGGAGAGCTCAGGACTCACCCTGCTCCCCTGGGACAAACCCTGTCTCAAAGGGGCTCCCTGAGCTGCCCCAGGACAACACCTTCCCTCACCCCTCAGGTGTCACATAGTGTGCAGGGACCGGTAGAGTCTGTCCGCAGCTGGGACAGGCAGGACTGGTGGGGAGGAAGACTCTCTCCTGGGCCCAGGCCTTGGCTGCTTTCCCCACAACCCCCATAGCCCCAGTGCTGCAGGGACCATGGGCCAGAGGGCACACAGGGTTCAGCCATGGGCAGGGACCAAGGGAAAGAGCCCTGCAGATGTGCCCCCCATGAGGGACCCACACCCACCCGTGCCGCTGAACCTCGCCTGCTTCTCCCACGCCGGGCTGTAACCGATCTCCTCATACACAGCCTCGGGGAAAGGGTCCCAAGCTCTCTCGGAGCCTGCAGACAGAAGCAGGGCTGGCCCAGGGATGGGCAGAGAGGGGATGGGACCCTGCTCTGCTCCCCCAGCCCTGATGCCTTGGGTCACCCCAGGTCTGTCCCCACAGCACGAGCCCTGCTGCACTGCCCCATCACTGCTGACGCCTCCTCAGTGAGGGCAATGTCCCCATGGTCTGGGGCAGCGACACCCTCGCACTGCTCCTCAGAGATAGCCCTTGTGCCTCTCTGGCCCCTGGGTCAGGTCACTGGTGCTGAGCTTGGAGCTGCTCCTGCCTTTCCTCTCCACCCTGGAGCTGCCCCCTCTCTGCCCCATGGATCCACAGCACAGGCCATGCCCTGCCGGGGGGAGGTCAGGGTTGGACGGAGGAACAGCCTAGGGGCCTGAAACCCCAGGGATGGACCCTGCTGCCCCACGGTCCTCCTGGCATCTCCCCTGACCCAGAGACCCTTCCAGAGCTGGCCAGAGTGCTGCCAGTGGCATGGTCTCCTCTGTCTCCCCTCTGCTCCCATCTGCCCCAGCCCAGCTCTGCCATTTCTCTCCTTGCCCCATGCCTAACTCCCCCCATGTCTCTCTCTACCCCTTTCTGCTGGTGGCCCATGGTCAGGCAGTCAGTGGGGCAGCACATGGGACAGCAAGCAGCACACACTCTCATCCTCCCAGCTCTGCCTGTACCACTCACTGACAGCCCACAGCACCCTTGGCCTTGCCAGGAAGCATCTTCCCCCGGGACCATGGGGAAAGGACCCACCTCTGCGCCCAGCCCTGGCGCTTCGCACTTGCCCGGCCAGGAGGGCCAGGACCAGGCAGAGAAGGGCTCCCAGGATGATGCAGATGATGACGGGCAAGGATACTCTCCCACTGCTGGTCGGATGGCCACGGGTGGGATCTGCATGGCAGGAACACAGAAAGGGCAGCACCAGGCCTGGGAGAGGTCGGGGGCCAGGACACTCCAGTCCTGACCCCCATTACACCAGGGGAAGGGGACCCCAGGGGTGAGAGATGGGGAAGCTCCCAAGCTGCTGACCAAATGACAGCCCTCCCCAAGCACCCTCACCGCTACCCTCATGCCTATTCTTGGGAGGTTTACACCCCAGCAAGGAGCCCATTCCTTCCAGCTGTGGGTCACAGCTTGCCCCGAGAAGACCCAGCACTGGCAGGGAGGACAGGTTACCTGCTCGGGGGGTTGGTGCTGCTGTCCTGGGCATAGCTGCAGGGGAGGAGGAGGAGAGAAGGGCTGAGAGAGTGGGTGTGAGGGTACCAGAGAGCCTCCCCTCTGACACACTCTGTATGTCACTGTGTGTGTGTGTGCAGCCCTGACACATCCCACCCAAACTGCCCCTTCTGTGGGGCCCTCCAGGGTGGCCAGCACAGAGCCCAGGGCCCTGCTCTGGGCCATGGGCAGGATGGCACAGGCAGCCCGGGAGATGCTGGAGGACACCCAGCCACACAGAAGCTGCTGCCCACTCGGCGCCAGGCTCCCATGCTCTGCAGGGATGGCCTTGCTCTCAGGAGCTCTGGAGCCATGTTGGGACCCAACGGGGAAAACGCCTTCCCTGCCTCCTTGCCAACACCCCAGAGAGGGCTCCTAGCCCTTCCGCTCACCTGAGCAGCGCACAGCAGCATCCTCCTTATGCTGGCAGGCCCCGCTGTCCCCGGGCCGGGCCCAGCAGTCCTGCAGAGACGGCTCTGTCCCCCGGCAGTCCACCTGCTCCAGCCAGATAGGACCCGTCCCCTCCCCAAATGCAGCCTCACCCAGGGCAGACACCACAGGGCCACAGCCCAATTGCCTGCATGCCACCTCGGCGTCCTGCACGTCCCAGGTGTCATCACACACCGTCCCCCAGGAACCGTGGTGCCAGACCTCCACTCTGCCCGAGCACCCATTCTCGCCTCCCACGGCACGAATCTTCTCCCTGTCTGGGGAAGGCAGAGACCTCCCAGGGCACTGGGACAGCAGGTAGAGCCCTGCCAGGCGAGAGGGGCATGCAGAGGAGCGGCTACCTGTGCAGCTTGTGGAGTCTGGGCACATGGTCCCCAGGGCCGGGTGCATTTCTGGCCGTTGCCCTGCAGAAGGAAATGCTGCCCTGAAGGGCCTGCTGCAGGGGAGTTGCACAGCAGAGTATGGCCGAGCTCTACTCGCACGTCCCCACGCAACCTTGCTCGCGGCAGCAGCTGAACCCTGGTCATTCAGGGGACACGCATGGCAATGTGGGGGACCTTGGCTGCTCACACCTCAAGGGACCCTGGTTCACAGGGCAGCAGGAGGGTGTCCATGGAGGGGACACTCCCCAGAGCCCTGGCTGGCCTCTTCAGAGGCCTTGCCTGGAGACACCTCTGCCTTGTCCAGGCAAAACTGGGAGCCCGGCTGGCAACTGCTGGTGAACCTGTGTGGCTCTGAGAGATGGACTCCCATTTTTGCTACTAGCAACAGAAGCATCTTGCATGGAAAGGAAACGCCTCTGCGGGCCCTGTCTCTGCGTTTGATTGTGCCAAGCAGGTAGCGGGAGCTGGGGGGATGCTGGTGCCTGGGTAGCTCAGAGTTACCAGTGCAGGTGATGTGGGTCTCGTCTCGCAGGTCGTCGCATGACTGTGGGTCCCAGGGATCAGAGGGACATTGCCAGAAAGAGCTGTTTCTCTCCCCACACTCCACATGATCCAGCCACGTGCGGCCAGACACCTTGCCATAGGGCAGGCGTCTTTCCAGGGTCCCTCCATCACCGCAGCCCAGCTCCTTGCATGCCAGCGACACCGTTTCGGGAGTCATTGAGTTGGAGCAAACACTCCCCCATGTGCCATTGTAGAAAACCTGCAGGTGCCCGGAGCAGCCGTCACTGTTCTCCAGCCTCAGGGCCACGAACTCTGTGAGGAAAGGCCCCAAAGGGGAACAAGCTGGTCCAGGGCTGTGGGAACCGGGATGCCCCTGACCGCCCAGGCCCCCAGCCAGGCAAAGGCACAGCCAGCAAGTCCCCCCTGCACCCATGGGCAAAGTCCCTGATGGACATACAACCCTGCCCTCCCCAGTAAACCTCAGGGACAGCTGAGCTCAGGGACCCCGGGTGAGACTGAGGGGACCCATGCATGGGTGTCTCCAGGTCTCCCACCACAGCTCCCAGCACAGACCTGAGCAGACAACTCCTGCATCCTCTTTGTGCCTGCAGTCGTGCTGCCCCCAGGACCCTGCCGGGCAGTCCCAGAGAGCAGCTTCGGCCCCAGAGCAGTTCACGCTGTCCAGCCAGATCTGACCAGAGCCTTGCCCAAAGCGAGCACAGCCAACCGCCTCCAGGGCCCCTCCGCAGCCCAGCTGGTGGCAAACAACGGCAGCATCAGGCAGGTCCCAGCCATCGTCACAGATGGTCCCCCAGCTGCCCTGGTAGTAGATCTCCACTCTCCCAGCACAGCGCCCAGGCCCATTCACCAGCCGGACCCGCCGGCTCCCTGCAGCAGGAAGAAACCCCAGCTGCCCTCAGGGGCTGGCTGCCCCCCCAGCCCAGAGCCTGAGGGGCCTGTGCAGTACCACTCACCCTGACAAACGACCCCCACGTCCTCCGCAATCCTTGCCTCCAGCGTACTCTCAGGCAGGGAGGTGTTGCAGAGGGTCAGGTTGGCCTCATGCCCTGTGCACCGGACCCCTTGCAGCCCCACGGGCCCCAGCCCTTTCTGAGGCTTTGGGGGGTTGTAGGCTGTTTCTGCTCCTCCGCACCGCAGCTGCCGGCACACCACACTGGCCTCCTGCATGTCCCACTGGTTATCCAGGACTCTGCCCCACATCCCGTGCTGGAAGATCTCCACTCGCCCGTCGCACCGGCTCCCTCCACCCACCAGCTGCAGGGACGTGGAACCAGCTGGGCCTGGGGAGAGCAGCCATGCACCAGCCCTCGGTGGCACCAGAAACCCACAGTGCCTCTCCAGGCTCTGGAACCCTCACGACACCCTGGAGCTCACCCGCCTGCCCCCAGCCCTCTGTAGTGAGCTCGTGGGGCAGGTTTCCACAGGATCTCTTTCCCAACCCCTGGGCAGAGATGCCTGACCCCGATCGGTCCTCAGCTCTCCCACATCACAGTGGTCAGTCTGAGCAGATAAAGCTCTCCACATCACTCCTGCTGAAGCTACAGTTTCTCCAGGGAGAAATACACTCTGGCGCTGCCATGGGGTCCCCTGCTTTGGGTGGCCATGTCACACCCAAGGGGCAAATGGAGTTAACACAATCTTTTCCCAGCACTCACCTGAGCAAATGACAGCAGCGTCGTTCTCGTGGGAGCACTGTGAAGCCCCCAGGGCAGTCACTGGGCACTGCCCCAGGTGGGCTTCAGTCCCCTCACAGTGGAATGAGTCTTTCCATACAGGTCCAGTTCCTCTCCCAAAATGCCCTCCTCTGGGAATGGACTCAGCAAACCCGCAGCCGAGGTCATGACAGAGAACGTGAGCATCCAAGAGATCCCAGCGGGAGGCACAGAGGGTGCCCCAGGTCCCCTGCACCTGGATCTCCACCCTCCCATCACACGCGTTGCTGCCATTCACCAGCCTGAACCCTGTGAGCTCTGGGACAGAGAAGGATGAGACAGGGCAGACTTGTGCTTTTGCTCCCTTGGAAGGTGGAGGAGGGCTCAAATGGACAGCCTGCCTTTCTCCCCCTTCTGCACCATTGCAGGGCTGCATACAACCACATCACCTCTTCTGTCCTCACACCCAGCACGGCACTGCCCTTCATCCCTTGTCCCCCGCACACCCCCAATATGTAACACCCCACCCTGAGCCCTTACGTGTGCAGGTGACACCGGCATCATTTGTGTGGTTGCAAGGCTGGTCCCTGGGGGATCCCCTGGGGCAGGAGACGAGACGGGATTCATTCCCCACACACTGCAGCTGTCTGTCCCAGATGGGACCAACCCCTTCTCCAAAGTGAGCTGCCTTGGAGAAGGGAAGGGCTGTGCCGCACTGCAGATCCTGGCAGACCACATCGGCAGCTTTGGGACCAAAGTCTGAGTCACAGACAGTTTTCCACTGGTCCCCATCTCGGATCTCCACACGTCCTGAGCAAGGGCTGTCCCCTCCGACCAGCTGGACAAATCCTGCAGCAACCAAAGACCTCTGTGAGCCCCAGAGTCCTCTGGCAGTTACATGCCCGTGACTCACCTCATCTCCATGACAGTTGCAGGAAAAGGGCCCCACAAGCACCCCGGCAGCTCCCAGTGGGTGCTGATGGCACAAACACACCAGGGACACCCTGCCACTCTTCAGAAGTCAGCACAACACCGGTGGCCTGGCTCCTCTCCCAAACCCCGAGCCGTAGGCACTGCTCAGACAAACTGCTGCCCTCCTGGAGATCCTGGGCTTCCTGGCACCAGCTGCAGGCACTGTGGCACCCGGAGCTCTTGGGGCCCAGGGAGACTGGCCAGGGCACTGTTAGCTGCTGCAGCCTGCTCTGCCCGCTGAGCTCCGGGCCAGGCTGAGGAGCCCCTTGGACCTGCCAGAAACACCCCTGCCCTGTCCTGGGGTATCTGTTGGTTCTGTCTTTCTCCTCCCACTCACCCAGGACCTTTCTGGTAGCACCATGGTCTCAGGCTGTTGGGACACTGCTGTTAGATGGGACATGTCACAGGGTACAGGGATTGCACAGGGTTAGCACAGCTGTATCTGCAGCTGGTGTCTGCGCCAGCCTCCCACCCCAGCCCCTGCTCAGGGAGGGGGTCCTCATCCAGGGCCAGAGTATGCTGCCAGGCGCGCACATCCCCAGCAGGATGTCAGGTGGAGGGCAGGAGAGCAGGCAGAGGAGCAGCCCTGGACTGACACAAGCTCCCAGTACAAGGACAGGCTCTGAGGACACTGCAAGTGCTGGCAAAGTCCCTGTGGCATAGGGCGGCCAGGGGCTTGGGCAGGCAGGACGTGCGGATCAGCACTGCCTGCACAGGACCGTGCCCCTGTGGGCTGGCTCTCATGCAATGACCCTGGAAGAGGAATGAGGGGCCACCTGACACGTCTTCCCAACACCTGCACTCCTTCCCTCTCAGCATCCCCTTTGCTTAGGCCAAGAGACTCGTGTCTACCAGGTGTCATAACCCAAAAGCCCTTGGCTCCCTCACTCCCTTCTCTGGGGCTGTGGGTGGCCACATGAGCTGCTCTGTGCTTCAGGCATGGGGGGACCTGGTCCTCGGTGCTACCAGAAAGGTCCTGGGTGAGTGGGAGGAGAAAGACGGGAACCAACAGACACCCCAGGACAGGGCAGGGGGTTTCATCTGAGCCACCGCTGGGTCAGGCAGTGTATGGGTACTCTGGGGTGGGCTTCCACTGGGTTTTCCCCAGGGACCAGGGACACCAGCAATGATAGTCTCAGCTTGGCTGCATGACAGGCAACCCTGGGCCCTGCTCGGGTGTCTACTCATTGCTCCCTGAGGGCATAGACAGGTCCCTTCCCAATTCTCAGCCCCAAAGGTGGGGAACGGGCTAGCGCCTTACCTGAACATTTCACTCCAGCATCATGAATGTGATCACAGTCGTGTTGACCCCATCCACTGTGCATGCAGTCAGACAAGGTGGGCTCGGTGCCACGACAGTTAACATCATCCATCCAAATGGGGCCAGATCCTGCCCCAAAGTGTCCATACTGAGGAGCTTCAACAGCAGACCCACAGCCCAGCTGCTTACAAACCACTGCAGCATCGTTCATGTCCCAGAAGTCACCACAAACGGTGCCCCACTTGTCCTGGTGTTTCACCTCCACTCTCCCAGCACAGCGCCTGCCGCCATCCTCCAGCCTCACCTCTGCAGCCCCTTCAAACACCAACATAGGACCGGTCAGGAGAGTGCCAAGCCCCAGACCATGGGTCTGGGGAAACACCCTGCCCAGGTTGAGTCATGAGCAGCAGGATGGGAGCCCTCTTCTCTCTTGGCTGTCCCTAGGGCAGTATGGGGGTTCCTCCTCTCCCCACGGGCTGCTCAGGGCAGTTGGTCCTGCAGCTGGTGCCCAACTCCAGAGCCACTGGGCCATCCACCGCCCCCACAGTCCTCAACACCTCCTCCCACCACAAAGGTCTCTTCCCACATCCTCCAGCACACTGTTCTCCCAGGCCCAGCACAGGATACCTGCTCCTCCCCAGCCCAGCACCCCTGAACCCCCCCATGTCCCCAGGCCTGCAGCTCTCGCTGCCACTGCCTACCCCGGGACATCCAAAACCCACCAGCACCCCAGGGCTTTCTACGTCCCCAGGGAGCACCAACAGAATCCTGAGGATCCCCCAATCCATGACCGCTTCTCTCCACTGTCATCAGTGCTGGGGCCCTCAAGAAGTACAGCTCTCTACTGCTGGTGCATGCAGATGCCCCAGTCCACTTCTCTCTGGGGGGCACATACTGCCCTCCGGGGATCAGGGCCCTCTGGAACCAGGGCGGAGGCAAGGGGCAGAACACAAACCCTCAGAGGCACCCAGGAGGTTGGTTGTTCCCTGGGGACACTGAATGCTGTTACCAACGGGGCCACTGCCTTTTCCAGGGGCACACGGCTCAGGAAGAACAAGGGACCCCAAAGGGATTCCCCTGGATGAGCTGTCTATGAATGCAGCCAGGCATGGGCTACCATAAACACAGGAGCCCTGGAAACAGAGATACCCTCTCCCACCCGGAAATGCACGGGGGAAAGAACAAGGTCCATGGACCTGAGCACCTTCTGACCTTCATCTTAGTCACGCCTGGACATAAGCCCCATTCCCAGAGGGATCCCGATGACCCCGCTGGTCCCTACTGGCCCTGATCTGTGGGACAAGGGAACTGGCACTTACCCTTGCACAGCTGCACCCAGAGGAGCAGCCACAGCACCTGAGGAGACACGAGTCCCTCCATTCCCAGCAGGAGCCTCCTGCCCTGCTAGTACAGCCCTGCTGCGCCCCACTGCCTGCCACAGCTCTTGGCGACTCACAGGGACAACGACGATGGGAGGGCAATATATCTCTTCAGATGCTGACCCAGCTGCAGGAGGAACCAATCACAGCAGCAGCACCTTTTTAGACGTTTCGGGGAGCTATCTCCCCTCTGACACAGCCCAGCCCTCCAATGAACTTCTCCAGCGCCGTTCATGACCATATATGAGGGATGGCTCTGCTTCGGGTGGCACGGTCACTGCGGGGGGGAATCAGCACAGGACAGGCTGGGTGCGAGGGGGAAATGTGTCTGTCACCCTCTGAAACCTGCTGCGGGGACTGGGAGCACTGAGCATCTCCTACATTGGGCTGATCGAAGAGCCCAAGAGACAAGTGTCCAGCCTCCCCCAAGCCCAAAGCACAGAGCTGGGGCCGTACCAGGGCCTGTGTCAGGATGGGAAGGAAACAACCCCTTCCCCTGCTACAGATCCCACTGTGCAGCTGGGAAAACGCCTTGGCTGGCGCAAGAGCTCCATCCCCGGAGTGCTGGCTCATCCATCCCTCCCCAGAGAGCCCCATGGTGGGTCCCTTGCAGGAACCAGAGCTGGGACATGTCCCTGCCCTGGCAGCAGACATGCAGCCCAGGGGCTCAGACATGTCCCAGGCAATCGGCGTGTCACTGAGGGGCCGTTATTCCCCGTGGGCGGATCAGGACCTGCAGCCTGCAGGTGCACAAACCACAGCCCCCGTGGCCTCGCAGCACTCGCCGCGCTCCCCCCGCAGCGCCCAGGCAGGAAGTCTGTGGTTTCCTCCTGGCTCCGTGCCCAGGCACATCCCCATGGAGCCCCCGGGCTGCCCCCAGTGCGACTGCTCCAGCTGCAGGGACTGCTCCTTCAGCCTCACAGACATGGGACCAGGCAACTCCCGCCCCTCGTGACGCCCCTCTGATGCACACGGGCGCTCTGCACCGACCCCAGAGCCACGAGGTGCCATCAGTGACGTGACCTCACACCACCCCACTGCCGCCCCCGTGTGTTCATGAGTTACGTGTGCCTGTGCTGTGTACGGGCTTCTGCCGATGACGGTTCTTCCAAAAAGCCATATTTGGGTGGTGTTTCAATATTATTTCAATTTCAATCAGAAGCATCGACACAAGCCATATGCCTGTTCTTTGCCTAAAAGCATCTGCAGCTCCAGGGAAATCAAGCTCATACACGAGCCATGTGCATACTCCTGGTCTATGTGCCACTCAGACACAGGTGATGTCATAGCATCGACACCTGTCACGTGCCTGCTCCTGGCCTGTCAGGCATTCAGGCACCACTGACATCACAAGGACATTCACAAGCCATGTGCCAGCCCTGGCCTGTCATCTAGTCAGGCACCAGTAGCCTTACATGAACCTACACAATCCATAAGCATGCTCCTGGCCTTTAACTACTCAGCCATGAGTGACTTCATAAGACCTGCACAACCTATGGGCCTTCTCCTAGCTTATGAAGTATTCAGGTACTAATGACCTCACAGATACCTGCACAAACCTTTGGCCTTCGCCTGGCCTATCAGCTACTCGGGAACTTGTAACCTCACAACCTCCCACACAGACCATCTACCTGTGCTTGCCTAGACACGGCCTAATAATTGGCTGTCGCGGCTTAGCCCCAGCTGGCAACTAAGCACCATGCAGCCTCTCACTCACTCCCCCTCCCTCAGTGGGATGGGGGAGAGAATTAGAAAAAAAAAACCTCGTGGGTTGAGATAAACACAGTTTAATAGGACAGAAAGAGAGAAGGAAACAACAATAATAATAATAACAAAGGAATGTACAAGAACAAGTGATGCCCAATACAGCAATTGCTCACCACCCGGCGATCGACAGCCCATCCCCGAGCAGCGATTTCCGCCCCCCGGCCAACTCCAATTTATGTACTGGGCATGACGTCGTATGGTAGGGAATATCTCTTTGGCCAGCCTGGGTCAGCTGTCCCGGCTGTGTCCCCTCACAGCTCCCCGTGCACCCCCAGCCTGCTCGCTGGCAGGCCAGCACAGGAAGCTGGACTGTCCTTGACTGCTCAGCAGCAACCCAAAACATCAGCACATTATCAACAGTTTCTCATCCCAAATCCAAAACAGTCTCACACTGGCTTCTGTGAAGAAAACCAGCTCTATCCTGGCTGAAACCAGGACAGTATCCACCCCTTATTCCATACCAGTTACGTCATGCTTGGGTCCTACACTTTTCAATACATTCCAATTATTCATTATTACTCTTCCTGTCTTTTAATATATACACACAGATATCACTTTCTTAGTCCATGGGCCATCACTTTAAAATGTCTCTGGAGTTCATTTGGTCCATGACTCTGAGCTTCATCCATCATAGCAGTCTCTCAGGGCAGGGGAGATGGTATG
This sequence comes from Phaethon aethereus, assembly GCF_964289735.1. Classification (NCBI taxonomy): domain Eukaryota; kingdom Metazoa; phylum Chordata; class Aves; order Phaethontiformes; family Phaethontidae; genus Phaethon; species Phaethon aethereus. The sequence continues at coordinate 819,570 of NC_138606.1, forward strand.
TGGTGTTGGATTGTCATCTGGCACAGTCCATGTCCATGAACTGCAGGTCAAAGATGTCAATCTCAAGGCAATTGTTGGGCGCAAGCTGCTGAAGCCAGTTCTGGTTCCATCACTGCTGCACGTTGCTTGGTTTCAGTGAAGCTCATTCCTCATCAGTCTGGGTGATTCTTACTGTAATACCATCGATATGGTAGATAGCAACCACAGTAGTAATGTCATACCATATTGAGTAACAATTAACTTAATACAATTCAAATCATTGACTATTGTCACCCAAAATCAAGTCTCCTTGAGGCACACATCGGACTTCCCCATCCTTCCGCATTACCCACCAAGTGCACCCAGGTCCCTGGGCAAAGGCAATCCCGTGAACGGGTTTGCCTTTGCCTGAGGCAGGAGTAACCCAAACTGTCTTCCCCAGCATATTTCTCACATGCACCACAGGGACTTTATTCCCTTCTACAGTACGTAAAAGTTTTGATTGGGCAGGGCTGGCTCTATTAATAGATCCCCTAGTGTTGACTAACCAGGTGGCTTTTGCTAAATGTTTATCCCAATGTTTGAATGTCCCATCACCCATTGCTCTCCATGTAGTCTTTAAGAGTCTGTTGTATCGATCAATTTTGCTGCAAGCTGGTGCATGATAGGGGATGTGATACACCCACTCAATGCCGTGCTCTTTGGCCCAGGTGTCTATGAGGTTGTTTCGGAAATGAATCCCATTGCCTGACTCAATTTTTTCGGGGGTGCTATGTCACCATAATACTTGGTTTTCAACGCCCAGGATAGTGTTCCGGGTGGTGGCATGGGGCACAGGATATGTTTCCAGCCATCCGGTGGTTGCTTCCACTATGGTAAGCACATAGCGCTTGCCTTGGCGAGTTTGTGGAAGTGTGATATAGTCAATGTGCCAGGCCACCCCATATTTATATTTCAACCATCATCCTTCATACCAGAGGGGCTTTAACCGCTTGGCTTGTTTGATCGCAGTGCACATTTCACATTCATGGATAACCTGTGCAATAGCGTCCATGGTCAAGTCCACCCCTTGATCCCGAGCCCATCTATATGTTGCATCTCTTCCCTGATGGCCTGAGGTGTCATGGGCCCACCGAGCTATAAATAATTCACTCTTATGTTGCCAGTCCAGATCCACCTGAGCCACTTCAATCTTAGCAGCCTGATCCACCTGATGGTTGTTTTGATGTTCTTCGGTGGCCCGACTCTTGGGTACGCAAGCATCTACATGGCGTACTTTTATGACCAGATTCTCTAATCAGGCAGCAATATCTTGCCACAATTCAGCAGCCCAGATGGGCTTGCCTCTGCGTTGCCAGTTGCTCTGCTTCCATTGCTGTAGCCACCCCCATAGAGCATTTGCCACCATCCATGAGTCAGTATAGAGTATTGGCCATTTTTCTCGTTCAGCAACATCTAAAGCCAGCTGGATGGCTTTCACCTCTGCAAACTGACTTGATTCACCTTGTCCTTCAGCAGCTTCTGCGACTCGTCATATAGGGCTCCATACAGCAGCTTTCCACCTTCGATGTTTGCCTACAATACGACAGGACCCATCAGTGAACAGGGCATATTGCCTTTCGTTCTCTGGCAGTTCATTATACAGTGGAGACTCTTCAGCAGACGCCACCTCCTCTTCTGGTGATGTTCCAAAATCTTTGCCTTCTGGCCAGTCCATGATCACTTCCAAGATTCCCGGGCGATTAAGGTTTCCTATCTGAGCCCTCTGTGTAATAAGCACGACCCACTTACTCCACGTAGCATCAGTCACATGATGTGTAGAGGGGACCCTCCCTTTGAACATCCAGCCCAGCACCTGTTGGGATCACCCTGCACAGCTCGACCTTAAGGAGAAGGAGCTGTGGTGTTGATCTGCATGGCTCGGCCTTGAGGAGAAGGAGCTGTGGTAAACAACTAAGAAGAAGCAAGGAAAGCAGGAACACCTGCAGGCAGTGAATCCTGACTGTGTGAGAGGCGCATGGACAGCGCGTGATATTTTGTATATAGCCAATTGCAATAGTGTGTGTAACAAGCTGTAACCAATCATGAGTGTGTGTGCAGTGACTGAGCAAAAATTATGATATATATTGGAGTCAGACAAGACAATAAATGGCTTCGGAATATAACTCTCATAGAGTTGTGAAGTGCATCCTTCTCCCGCAACTGGTGACCCCGACGTGATACGATCTATGGGATCTCATCGTTGAACACCGGTCGAGCGCAGAGGACGCCGCGGGAGAAGCCCGGTTGGAAGAATTGCAGTCAGCGGGACTGACGCAAGGAAAAAGAAAAAGGAATACGTTGCAATGGAGAAGCACCCAGCGAGGTGAGGTGAGCAACCAGGGCGGCATGGGGCAGAACACATTGCATGAAGAAGGGGCAATAGTCAGACTCCTGCTGCATATGCTCTCTAAGAGAGGACTGAAATATGATGAATATACACTTAGAAGGCTTCTAATTTGGAGCCGAAAGAAAGGGTACCCCCCCGATCCATCTGTGGTGTTTAAGGCAGAGACGTGGGAGGAGATAGGAAAAATGTTATGGGAGCATATTGAGAAAACCGCTGCAGAGTTAGTGACGGCGTGGAAGTTGATATTAACCACATTAAAAGCCTTAAAGGCAGAGAGAAAAGCCGCAGCTGATATGGAGGAGGCTGTTAAACCGCCTTCAACCAATCCCTTTTAACCAAATCAGAGGGTCCAGGACCTTCAGCGACTCCGACTGCACCGCCTGAGGTGCCAGATGCACCGGGTGAACTGGCCGGATTAGATAAGTCAGAGAAACAGATCTACAATGATATATGTGAGGGCAAGATGGGACAAAGCTGCCCAGAACATGTACTCAATGTTCCCCTGTGTGTCCATGTGAAAGATTGATGGGGCGGGCTTCACCACCCCCGAAAACACCCAGACTTAACCGATCGAAAGCCGTAGTTTTGAAGCCCTCAGCCGAGCCCCTGCCACCTTTACGGCCCCCGTTGCCTGATAGCAGCGATGAAGAAGAAGAGCCTGTTGTAGAGACTATAGGGAGGCAAGAGCCTAGAATGAAAGGCGACCCTAGGGAGTGGTGGAAAGATGTTTTTTTAGGAGCAATGAAAGACGAGGAAACGGAGTTACTGATGGAATTTCTCATTTAGTGTACAGCCTCACGGGCCCAATCGCTGGGATCCATGTCATTGGGACTTGATTAAGGAAGTGTGGAAGGCAGTGCAAAATTATGGCTTGCAATCACCTTTCACGCAAGCTCTATTAGATAACATATTCACGGGAATGATTCTTACACCATGGGATTGTCGGCAGATGATAGCTATGTTGTTGACACCAACCCAAAGGTTATTGTGGGCAGACAGATGGTATAAACTCTGTATGCAAGAAGCCCTGAGAAATTTGGAGCATCAAGATGGCGATCTGCTTCAGAACATTACTGTGGAACAGATGACAGGCCAGGGACCGTTTGTGGATGTTAGATGGCAAGCTCGGCTGCCTTTAGAAGCCTTGCAATTAGTTGGGCGACTAGCATTGAATGCGTTGCGAACAGTCCCTGAGGAGGGAAAGAGGCAACCATCTTACACTCAAATTAGGCAAGGGAGAGATGAACCATATATGTCTTTTGTTGATCGTCTGAGAGACGCTTTGAATAAGGTGTATACCAATGAAGACGCAAAACTAGCAGTGTTGTTGAATTTAGCGGTAGAAAATGCCAATGTAGATTGTAAAAGAATTTTGTTAGCTTTGCCAAAAGAAGCAATGTTAGTACAAACAGTAGAAGCCTGCAACAGAGTAGGCTCTGCCACACATCAGGCAGAGACACTCGCAAGCGCCTTTGCAGCAGCAATTAAGCCATTTATAAATGGAAAAGGTGAGAAAAAATGTTTTAATTGTGGAAAAACAGGCCATTTTAGAGCTCAGTGCAAGGCCACAAGGAAAGGACCGAGGCAGATTGAGACAGGTCATAAATCCTTCCAGCAAGGACCATTTCAGCAAGGAATAGGCTCAGCAGGAGCACCATGTGGTTGATGTCAAAAATTTGGTCATCAAGTCTCAGAATGTTGTTCAAAGTATCATCCGGATGGTATGAAATTGGGAAACGGGCGACCGAGCATGAAGGCACCCCACATGACACACAAATGGGGAAGCACCACCAGGCTGCTTGGCAAGCCTCAGCGCCCAAACCAGAGGGAGCGCCGGAATGGAGGTGGAAACAACAGTAGAAGTTACCTTATGGGACATGTCGGTTTATGATGTCCCGACTAACGTGAATGGACCATTAGGATATGGATTGAGTGCTTTGTTATTAGGACGATCTTCAGCAACAAAGCAGGGACTTTTTGTTCTCCCTGGAGTCATTGATGAAAAAGGCCATATTGTGCCAACCACTAGTCCTTGGAACACCCCTGTTTTTGTGATTCCAAAGAAGAGTGGAAAATGGAGACCATTACATGATTTGCGAGAAGTCAGTAAGGTTATAGTGGACGTGGAAGCCTTGCAACCAGGGCTACCATCTCCCTGTATGATACTGAAGTATTGGAAGCTTTTGATTATAGATCTCAAAGATTGCTTTTTTACAATCCCTCTGCATGAAGATGATGCCAAATATTTTGCATTCTCAGTCCCAAGTACAAACAAGGCGCAACCCATACAAAGATATCATTGGACAGTATTGCCACAAGGCATGAAAAATTCACCCACGATGTGTCAAATTTATGTAAATTGGGCTTTACAGCCAATCAGAAAAAGGTGGCCTCAATATCTCATCTACCATTATATGGATGACATATTGTTGGCTGGTGATCAATTAAATCCGGAAGAAAGGATCGGGGAGCTCATTGAGCTTTTGAGGCAAAGTGTGCTGCAAGTGGCGCCGGAAAAGATACAAGCTGAAGCGCCTTGGAGGTACTTGGAGTGAATGATCACTGAAACGTTGGTGACCCCCCAAAAGGTTGAATTAAGAATTCAGATTAAAACATTAAATGATGTACAAAAATTGGTAGGAGACGTTAATTGGATTCGACCTATTTGTGGGATCACAAACCAAGATATGGAGCCCTTGGTTCAGCTCTTGCAAGGGGATAGCAGGTTAAACTCTCCTCGACAATTGACCAAGGAAGCCCAGGAAGCAGTAGCAAACATTTCTGAAAAGGTAACTCAAGCATTTAGTTCTAGGATAGACCCCTCGATAGGGATCACTTTGGCAGTAATCAATCACGAGCGACATCCCTATGCGCTTATAATACAGTGGATAACAAAGCTAGAATCAAAAGCGGACCCATTGAGAATTTTAGAGTGGGTCTTTTTGCCTCAGCAGCACAGAAAAACCATCACCACGAAAGCAGAGTGTTCTGCAAATTTGATTATGAAAGGGCGCAACAGAATTATTGATATATCAGCAAAGGACCCGAAAATGATTTTAATACCATTACAACAAGAATATTTGACTTGGGCTTTGCAGCACTCTATTCCCTTGCAAACTGCATTAGCAGAATTTGAGGGTGACATTTAGATTCATTATCCATCACACAAAATGTTTACCTTTAAAAGAAAAAAACAAAAAAAAACCCCAAAAAACCCCATGAAGTAGAAGAAAAATCAAAGTGTAGTAAATATCCAGTTCAAAGTGCTACAGTATTTATGGATGGTGGTGGGAGAACAGGCAAGGCAGCAATAGTATGGCGAGAGCACGGAGAATGGAAAGAACGGGTACTTGTCGTGCCAGGATCAGTTCAAAAGGTAGAACTACAGGCAGTAATTGAAGCCTTTAAATTATGGTCTGAAGAACCTGTGAATATAATTACTGATTCTTTATATGTAGTTGGAGTACTCCAAAGATTGGAAGGTTCAATCCTCAGACAGGTACAGCAGGAACAGCTATATCAACAATTTAGAACGCTTTGGTTTTTATTGCAGAAAAGACGACATCCTTATTACATTATGCATATACACAGCCATACCAACCTTCCAGGGGAATTGGTGGAAGGAAATGCAAGAGCTGATCGGCTGACTGCCGCAGTATGGGCTGGACCTGCTCCGGACCGTTTAGGTCAAGCACAAGCCTCTCATGCCTTTTTCCATCAATCTGCCAAAGTTTTAGCGAGACAATTTAATCTAAGTGCAGGTGACGCTACAGCTATTATACAGACTTGTGCTGATTGTCAACAAATGGACCCAGGAAACGCGATTACAGTAAATCCCCGAGGATTGCATTCGCTATAACTATGGCAGATGGATGTGACACATGTAGCTGACTTTGGAAGATTTAAATATGTTCATGTTTCAATTGATTGTTATTCTGCAGTAGTTTGGGCCACTGTACAAACGGGAGAAACTAGTAGGCATGTACAAAAGCATTTGCGAGCTGCATTCGCAGCCCGTGGTATACCCCTACAAATTAAAATCCATAATGGTCCTTGTTATGTAGCCCAGTCAACCCAACGATTTTTTGCTCAATGGGGAGTGACCCATGTTACTGGAATACCACATCCACCAACTGGACGAGCTATTGTTGAATGAATGAATCATTCCCTGAAGCGTTTACTGCAAAACCAAAAAGGGGGAGAGGCTACCACACCACCGCAAGAACGTTTGAATAAAGCCTTATATGTGTTAAATTATTTCCGTCTAGCAGAAGGAGAAACAGTGCCTCCCATAATAAAACATGTAAAAGGAGTGACAGGAAGTCTGTTTGAGTTAACACAAAATGTGCAAGTAAAAGTTAAAAATTTGGAAAAGAATATGTGGGAAGGAACTTTTCAACTGCTAACCTGGGGATGAGGTTATGCTTGTGTCATTACAGATTCTGGAACTTGTTGGGTACCCACAAAATGGGTAAAACCACGGGTGAAACAGTCACCATCGTCATCGTCGGATACATCTTGACGCTATCAGGTGTCATCGCAATCTGGATGCCACCTCAGCCAAAAGAAAATGTATGGGTAAATCACACTGAAATTAGCAGTATCATGAAAGGAACATGGAAAGCTTTTAGGGCAAACCGCTCTATAACTACAAATCCTTTGGTAAGATATAATATTGGTTTTCATAGCTTTATACAAGCACTTTTTCCATCACTAGAAGTAGCTTCTATCGCTAGGAGTAGTACAGCTACAATTGTTTGCTTTGTAACATTCTGCTATTAATTTAAGCATAGCTGATACGTGACTGCTGGATTATGGTAAGATGCCGTGTGAACAAAATCTATGAACCAATAGACGGGGTGGCTGTGGCGCGTGCAGAACGTCTGGCCAACGGGCACATGCGCCATAGGCTCCCTGTGTTGAGAGGTGGCAACCGAGGTGTGTTCCAACAGTCGTTGGCCACGTGTGTTGAAACTCGTTCCTTGGCAAATGTATAAATACCAGGATTTCCCGAAGAGCAGGGGGATCGGTGTACGGCAAGGCCACCGATGCCTCCGTGGGGATGCCCACGTAAAGCTGGCACCTACCGACTGCTGGGCTGAGTTCGCGGCACAGGACGATACAAGAATGTACAGATGGTCCATCTTCCTCACAGTCCTTGGGTTGCAAATGATCCATCAGGTTTTGTTTATAGATAAACAAAAAGGGGGAGATGTTGGGATCACCCTGCATGGCTCGACCTTAAGGAGAAGGAGCTGTGGCACTGAGAAGCTGGTAAACAGCTGGATATCTGCACGGCTCGGCCTTGAGGAGAAGGAGCTGTGATAAACAACTAAGAAGAAGCGAGGAAAACAGGAACACCTGCAGGCAGTGAATCCTGACTGTGTGAGGCGCGCATGGACAGCGCGTGATATTTTGTATATAACCAATTGCAATAATGTGTGTAACAAGCTGTAACCAATCATGAGTGTGTGCACAGTGACTAAACAAAGGTTATGATATATATTGGAGTCAGACAAGACAATAAACGGCTTCGGAATATAACTCTCATAGCATTGTGAAGTCCATCCTTCTCCCGCAACCACCGGCAGTCGGGGTGCCAGGAGGAGCTGTGCTTCAGTACCAATCACTTCTGAGGCAGCTCGAACTCCTTCATATGCTGCCAATATCTCCTTTTCAGTTGGAGTATAGCGGGACTCAGATCCCCTATATCCTTGACTCCAAAACCCTAGACGTCGACCTCGAGTCTCTCCTGGTGCCTTCTGCCAGAGACTCCAGGTAGGGCCATTCTCCCCGGCTGCCGTGTAGAGCACATTTTTAACATCTTGACCTACCTGGACTGGCCCGAGGGCTACGGCATGAACTATCTCCTGTTTGATTTGTTCGAAGGCTTGTCATTGCTCAGGGCCCCATTTAAAATCGTTCTTCTTCCGGGTCACTTCATAAAGAGGGCTTACAATCAGACTGTAATTTGGAATATGCATTCTCCAGAAACCCACAAAGCCCAGAAATGCTTGTGTTTCTTTTTTGCTAGTTGGTGGAGACATAGCTGTTATTTTGTTGATCACATCCATTGGGATCTGGCGACGACCATCTTGCCATTTTATTCCTAAAAACAGGATCTCTTGTGCAGGTTCTTTGACCTTACTTTACTTTATAGCAAAACCAGCTTTCAGAAGGATTTGAATTATTTTCTTCCCTTTCTCAAAAACTTCTGCTGTGTTGCCCCATATAATGATGTCATCAATGTATTGCAGGTGCTCTGCAGCTTCAACCTGTTCCAGCGCAGTTTGTATCAGCCCACGGCAAATGGTAGGGCTGTGTTTTCACCCATGGGGAAGTCGATTCCAGGTGTATTGGACACCCCTCCAAGTGAAAGCAAACTGTGGCCTGCACTCTGCCGCCAAAGGGACTGAGAAAAACACGTTAGCAATATCAATGGTGGTGTACCACTTGGCTGCCTTTGACTCCAGTTCATATTGAAGTTCTAGCATGTCCGTCACGGCAGCACTCGGGGCGGCGTGACTTCATTCAGGCCAGGATAGTCTACTGTCAGTCGCCACTATCCATTAGACTTTTGCACTGGCCATATGGGGCTGTTAAAGGGTGAGCGAGACTTGCTGATCACTCCTTGGCTCTCCAGCCGACGAATCAGCTCATGGATGGGGATCAGGGAGTCTCTCTTGGTGCGATATTGCTGCCGGTGCACTGTTGTGGTAGCGATCGGCACCTGTTGTTCTTTGACCCTGAGCAACCCCACCACAGAAGGGTCCTCTGAGAGACCAGGCAAGGTGGAGAGCTGTTTAATTTCTTCCGTCTCCAAGGCAGCTATACCAAAAGCCCACCGGTACCCTTTTGGGTCCTTGAAATACCCTCTGCTGAGATAGTCTATGCCCAGGATGCACGGAGCCTCTGGGCCAGTCACAATGGGGTGCTTCTGCCACTCATTCCCAGTTAGGCTCACTTGGGCCTCCAGCACAGTCAGCTGTTGGGGTGCCCCTGTCACTCCAGAAAGACAGATGGGTACTGCCCCTATATGGCTTGATGGCATTAGGGTACATTGTGCACCGGTGTCCACTAAAGTCTTATATTCCTGTGGGTCTGATGTGCCAGGCCATCTAATCCACACAGTCCAATAAGCTCGGTTGTCCCTCTCTGCTAGCTGGCTGGAGGCAGGGCCCCTCTAGTCCTGCTCATAGTACTCGTTACCCACTTCTTGTAAATATGAATCAGAAGTCCCTTCAAGAGGATCAGAGTTGACATCAGCCCTTCTATTCTTTCTGGGGAACTGCCCACTGGAAAGTGGAGCGATGATTTTTCTGGAGGAACCTGAACCCCCTTTTGTAATTGTTTTTCCTTGCAGCTCGCGTACCCGTGCCTCTAGGGTCGAGGTAGGTTTTCCATCCCACCTCCTCATGTCCTCTCCGTAGTCACGCAATTGAAACCACAGGGTGGCTCGCGGTGTGTATGCTCTATATCCTCTCTCTTGAGCAGAAGAACGCTTACTCCTAATAGCTGAGATACTGGTCCTTACACGTGGAGAGTAGGGCATATACTCTTTGAATTGCCGGAACTCCTGGGACAGTTTCTCTACAGCAGAGATGCAGGCCCGTAGGGAGGAAGAGAGACTTTCTTCATATTGCCGGAGTTGGCCATCCAATTCATCCACCGTTGGTCTCTCTCCGTCCTTCCAGGCCATTACTGCTAATGAGTTGGCATATGATGATGGTGCACTCCGTACAAACTTCCGCCACATAGGTCACGTGCAATCGACTTCATCTGGATCTTTGGATGATTGTCCATTGTCCAAGTTACCATAAATCACTTCCAGCACAGCTAGCTCCCTCAGGTACTGGATACCTTTCTCCATGGCGGTCCACTTGCCTGGGTGACATAGAACATCTTCCTTGAAGGGATACCTTTCCTTCACACCAGACAGTAGTTGTCTCCAGAGGCTGAGGACTTGTGCACCTTTTCCAATTGCTTTGTCAATGCCCCCTTCCCTAGAAAGGGATCCCAGCTGCTTGGCTTCCCTACCCTCTAATTCCAGGCTACTGGCCCCGTTATTGCAGCATTGGAGCAGCCAGGTGACAATGTGCTCACCTGGACGACGGCTGAAATCCTTTCGCATATCTCGCAATTCACTCAGGGATGGAGATCGGGTAGTTACCGTCTCTTTTATGAGTTCTTCCTCTTCCTCCTCTTCAAGCGATGACTCGCTCTCTTCCCTCTTCCGTCCTCGTGATGGCCCTGCTTCAGAGCACTCTGCCTCCTCACTCTCTTCCTCTGGCTTCTTCTTAGAAGAATCTTCCTCATCCCTTACTAAACGAGCTGACTTCCGCTTCCAGGATTGTACAGGGGTGACTAATACCGGGACGGGCTGGTTCTCTGGTTCAGCTGCAACAGTCTGAGTAGCTACAGTGCCCGTTGCAGGGGTTGGAGTAGTCACAGTGCCCATTGCGGGGGTTGGAGTAGTGGCAGTGCTCGCCTTGGGGGTTGGAGTAGTTGCAGTGCCCATCACGGGGGTTGAAGTAGTGGCAGTGCCTGTCACGGGGGTTGGAGTAGTGGCAGTGCCTGTCACATTGCCATCAGACCCAGAGAGCCTCTCTCCCCTTTGCATAGTGTTAAACAGAGCTCGGTAGGCATGGGCCAGGCCCCAGCACATGGCAATGATTTGTGTCTCCTTGGAACTGCCAGGCTGACAGCATACTTCTTCCAAATATTCTGCTAGTTTATCGGGATTCTGCACTTGTTCGGGAGTGAAGTTGCAAAACACCGGAGGTGCCCACCGCCCCAGGCATTTGCCCATGCTGTTTCACACGCCCTGCCATTCATAATTACCCAGCCTTGGGGCAGATCTCCGGGTGATATTCTTAAATCGCTTGCCAACCTTAGACAAAACCGAAACAATGTTCCCCAGAAGTAGCAATAGAGGTATTTTAACTACCCAAGGGTGTTCAAAATACTGAAAAATTATTGTGATGACGGAGGAAACGTTATGATAGAGGGTAGCAAAGGTACGATTCTGCACTTCCTCCATAAAAAGCCTTTCGGAGGCAGAAGTATAATTGCTAATGTTCTCCACAAGATAGTATCCGAAATACAGTAATGGCTTTAGTACAGAGCTCAGATGATACCACATTAAGCTCAAGGTCAGTGTTCTAAAAAGAAATCTCGCAGGCAAGGCACTACTAATCATCGCAGAGTACAGCAGCCCGCAGAAACCAACACCGATCCTTAACATGTACAGCAAAGACGAGAGCATCATGCAAATCAAATAAACTGATATTGTGACCTGCAGCCGTTATTATCTCAAGCCTTGAGCCCCATGTTGGGCACCAAAAAGGACTGTTGTGGTTTAGCCCCAGCCGGCAACTAAGCACCACGCAGCCGCTCAGTCACTCCCCCTCCCGCAGTGGGACAGGTGAGAGAATTAGAAAAAAAAAGCCTCGTGGGTTGAGATAAACACAGTTTAATAGGACAGAAAGAGAGAAAGAAACAACAATAATAATATCAACAAAGGAATGTTGGCAATCACAAGTGATGCCCAATACAGCAATTGCTCACCACCCGGCGATCGACAGCCCGTCCCCGAGCAGCGATTTCCACCCCCCGGGCAACTACAGTTTATGTACTGGGCATGACGTCGGATGGTAGGGAATATCTCTTTGGCCAGTCTGGGTCAGCTGTCCTGGCTGTGTCCCCTCACAGCTTCCTGTGCACCCCCAGCCCCTAGCAGGCCAGCATGAGAAGCTGGACTGTCCTTGACTGCTCAGCAACAACCCAAAACATCAGCACATTATCAATGGTTTCTCATCCCAAATCCAAAACATAGTCTCACACCAGCTTCTGTGAAGAAAACCAGCTCTATCCTGGCTGAAACCAGGACATTGGTGTAATAGAAACCTGCCCCTGGGCTGGGAAAGCCCCCTCCTCACAAAAGACCCTTCCTCACTGGCATATGCAATAAAAAAGAAGGGCGCTGTGACTTCAGGTGGCGACGAGGCTTGTGAGAACCGACGGGAACAAGGGTGATGGAGCCAACTTTTAAAAATACTGGTAACTGTTGCTGGAAGTGTATAAATATTTTCCGTGTGTTAACCAAGATGCACTAGCTTTGTGGACCTACCACCCAACTCTGCGCAGATTTGGAATAAAAGCAAATATCTCAGCTCTGTGTGTTTTACGGCTCTCTGCACAGCGGTCCCCGTATTTGGGACAAGGGTTTGGCGACCACGAAGGGACATCTTGCTGATCATCTTGCTGACCCCAACAGTGGAGAATGGGACCGGACAAGACTCCAGCGTGCACCGACCTGTTGATCGAGGACTCCTCTGGATCTCATCCGAGGTCGGGGCGATGAGGACCTCAAAAGTGCAATGCCCGAAAAGAGATATTTGCATAATGGTGAAAGGGGGTTGAATCCTTAGACTGGTGAGTATCAAAACTTAATTATTTTCACGGAAAATGTATAAAAAGATAAAAAAAAGTCGCATGTGCATAAGTTGCCCATAGGCACTGGCAAGGGGTCCCTTAATTGACCAGTGGGGTCAGAGCTGAGGGCGCACAGCGGAAAATTCTTGACATGCTGAGGCTTGGTACCAGGGGAGTGCCTTGCCAAGTGTGAGAACCAGGTATAGGTTTAGGTAACAATTGGCAAAATGGGCTCGAACCAATCCATGATTCCCCCCTGTAGCCCTTTGGGGTGTATTTTGAAGAACTGGAATAAATTTTGGGGAAATCCAATGACTAAAGATAAAATAAAAAAAATATTGTAATCAATGGTGGCTAAATTACAAATTGGATGATGCTGAATAACGGCTGGAAAATGGGTTTTTACAATTTAATATACTGCAGTTAATGTTGTTTTGTCGTCGACTTAGGAAAATGGGATGAAGCTTTGCATGTTTATGCTTTTAGGACTGTGTACAGAAATCCTGATATTCAGAAAAATGTAAACTAACAGCTGACCTAATGATGTATACAGCTTCTGAGTATAAAAAACCAAACAAACAAAAAAAAGGGCTTGTAGTATAGGCTGTGATAATACAAACCTCAGAGGGAGAAGAGCGAGAGGATGTGCAATTGTTAGTCCCAACGGCCCCACCTTCCACCGAAGTGGTGGCACCAGACCGATTGCCGGTTTTTGTACATGTCCCATTCACTACCTCTGACCTGTTAAATTGGAAACAATTTGGAAGTTGGAAGTAGCTGGAAAGCGGCTGGACTTCAATCCAGACGAGGAGGCAGATCAGAGGATGTTCGATATGCTGTGCATTGGGCAGCGACTCAGGATACAAGGAGAAAGCTGAGGGGGCTGGGAATGTCGATTTCACAACTGACAGAAATAGCATATAAAGTATATAACAATAGGGAGGAGAGAGAAGGAAAAAGAAAAAGAGAGCAGAAGGAGGTTACAAGGATCTTTGCTGGCAGCAGCAATAAACAGAAACGATGTCAAGGGAAAGGTAGAGGAAGAGGCCCACAAAACTGAACCTCTCTAGGACCGAATCAGCGTGCGGCCCATAGGCAGGAAGGGCACTGGAAGAACGAATGCCCAAACTGAAAGGGGACAGAGGAACAAGCTCATGCAGGAAACACTAATCTTGTTATGTTAGGAGATTCAGACAATGAATGAAGAGGGTTGGGGGAAAACTTTAAAGTCTCCCCAGCCGATGCCCTGGTTTCAGCTAAGCTGGGGAACGACACCATAGATTTTTTAATAGATAGTGGAGCCACTCATTCGGTAGTCACTAGTTGTAAAGGGCCCCTAAGCAAAACGAAGCTACCGTACAGATCGTCGGGACAACGGGAAAGAGAACACTAAGGTCATTTTTACCACCTATGGAATGTACAATTGGAAATACTAAACTAACTCACAAGTTTCTATGTACGCCAGAATGCCCTCTTCCACTGCTAGGACGGGACTTGTTAGGTAAACTGAATGCACAAATAACCTTTTCTGAAAACTCTGTACAGCTTCACAATCCACCCAAAATGGCCTGGCCACAAATCTGCCTGTTGACAGATAAAACCCCGGAAAAGCCTGGAAACAACATCCCGGACATGACACTGGATGCAGTCATTCCTTTGCCATGGGCCTCAAAGAGACCAGTAAAGAAGCCTCGTACTGAAGAATATAGACTAGTACAAGACTGGACATATGCCCCACTGGATTGAAACCTTACACCGTACAACTTTGATACCTGAAACAAATGCCCATTTTACTGGTTTGGACGTAAAAGATGCTTTCTTTTGTATCCCAGTGGACAAACAAAGCCAAACAATCTTTCCCGTCAAATGGGAAAACCTCACAATGGGAAGAGAGGTGCAGTTGTGTTGGAGTGTGCTCCCCCAAGGATTTAAAAAAACGAACAGCCCTACTCTTTCTGGTAACGTGTTGACAAAAGACTTAGAACAATGGTGGGGTGGGAATGATGATGCAACCCTGTTACAACGCATAGCAGAAAAGCAAGAATCAGTTGGTGGAAATACCGAAATGTTCAAGAGATACGGAAGGATGGTGGGTAACCCCAAATCAGCAAGTTCTTACTACAGCCAAAATGACGGAAGCTCTCCTCAAGCAACTACATGGAGAAACTCACATGGGAGCTGATGCTATGATCAGCAGCATTAAGAGGTATGCTATAAGGCCAAAAATGTAATCAAGTGCGGGTCTAATAGTAAGAAGATGTCAGACCTGCTGTGCAAACAATCCTAAGATTTAAAGAAAGCTACTGATGGGTAAAGCAAAGAGGGGAATAGCCCCTGGGGAGCACTGGCAAATCGATTTCTCTGAGTTACCAAAGGTAGCAAGAATGAATCAGACCCTTAAAACATAAATTTCCAAAGAATGTCAAGAAACCCAGCTTAAATGGATAGCTATCTTACCAATCGCCCTGATGAGGATTAGGATTACTCCATGAGGGAGAGAAGGAATAAGCCCCTTTGAAATATTATATGGAAAATGGTATCCCATCAACGAGGTGGGTAGCTGGAGTGATCAGACACGTTAAAGGTGAAGGAATTTTGAAAAATTATTTGTTATCTTTCTCGTGGGTATTATCCTCTTTACACAGGTATCTCAACCAGCGGGCCCCGCTTCCTTTGAACTCTCTGGTACATAACTTCAAGCCCGGGGATCTGGTTTACATCTGGACCTAGAAAGATGAACCACTACGAGAAAAGTAGAAGGGATCAGCTCCTGGATCCACGTCACAC
The DNA here is from genome assembly GCF_964289735.1 of Phaethon aethereus. NCBI lineage: Eukaryota > Metazoa > Chordata > Aves > Phaethontiformes > Phaethontidae > Phaethon > Phaethon aethereus. The sequence continues at coordinate 835,159 of NC_138606.1, forward strand.
GAATGAAGGGAGCTCCACCAGAGGAACAGCGGACATCTGTACCAACGGGAGCGCTAAAACTAAGACTTTCTAAAAACTCTGTGGACTAATGAACTGTTTATAGTTACAATATGGTTTACGGTAACACTGATCTTTTCAGACCAAATCACAATGACAATAAGAATATTAATGAAGACACTCTTGCTTTTACTGCTAATCAGACACTCTATACCATATGTGATCAGAGTTGATGGAAACACAGAGCCAATACAGAACCTTCCACTGACAATCACCAGTAATCATACAATGACAAAAACAAATAGGTGCCTTAGTTCTGTTCCACCAGCCAGGTTATAGAATCTCTATTGAATGTGATGTGACAAACTATCTAAAGGGACGTGCCTCTGTCGTCATCAAAATGGCGAATCAAACTCAAGCAAAGGAAAGGGAAAGCTGCTTTTCACACCCCTACTGTAACATTAGCTGCTTCTTCAAGGACACAACTCTGAGAGTAGTAGGCTTATGGGTAGATAAAGGGAAAGAAAATGGAAATGGACTATCCTTAAAGGTCATGTTAACACCTACCGCTAAACCTCACGCTACTACTTATGCAACCGCCCAAACTATATGCCCATTGAGCTCTGAAATTGGATCACATGCAAGCAAATATGTAGGACAACAGCAGGTGATGTTTAACCCATCATGGTCCCTCCAACGAGTAGAACTATTAATGCAGATTAAGCTGTCTGCAGTTAAACCAACCTGTTCATCATTCGTAAGTATGTGTCTTATGCAGGGTGGCTAGAATGGTTACGTGAGCCTTACCCTTCAAAAGGAGCAAAGAGAGATGTAACTGGTACCTTAGGGACAGGATTGGGAGACTTAAACAGAACAAATGCTGAAATACTTGCAAACAAACTTAGTACAGCCACACGTGATCTAAGCAAACTAGAACATCCATGCGGTCCTCCCTGTCAGCTTTAGGAAGTCATCAGTGGCTTTTATCTAAAATATTACCTCAATGGGAAAGAGTTACTGAAAAGGACCACCAGTTAATCCTAGATGCACTTGGTGTAGCCCAGAGTAATTTTTCTCTAGCTCTTTTAGTTGCATCCGAGCTCAACTGTGGGTGCAATCTACAATAGCAGCAATTGTAAGAGAAGGTGAAGATGGCACCTTACCCACAGAAATTTGAAAAATAATCTGGGAAAACAACCAAATCTGAAAGAAAATTCCAATTGTGGTGGTATCTAGTTAATTTCACTGATGATGGTACTAATAATAAAGCCACGAGTTTTGTTTTAACAATACAGAATGCATCAGTAAAAACCATCTACCCGATCATTGTGTTAGGGTTAACGGTACCCAACACAACAGTACTATACTCCATCCATTAGCGTACAGAACATAGGTCCAAAGAGGCAATAACAAATGGCAGACTGTTGAAATGGATGCATGTGTGGTACAGGAACAGCAGGGAAGTAACACCATTGAAGCTCAGGACATTTGCCTTGACAGGGAGCAAAATGTTTGTCACTTTGAGATACAGCCAGAAGAGATCCCTGGAACTGTACTTCCCATGTATGTTATATGGGGAAGGGATGTGTATGTATAAGCAGTCTTTGTAATTTTTTAGTTGTAGATAATATCACTGTTCGTGTAAGTAATCACTCAAATACTTGTGTTTGTAACTTTGTTAACATTATAGGATGTGAGTTTAACTATGCAGCTCGTATTTCGCCTTATCAGCTGTTACAATTCAATTATGCCTTGGTTAAAAATCTATTGCCTGCTCCCATTGGGATGAAACTCATGCTGGGAAAAAAACCCCACCACCTTTACAGCATAAGGATCTACGCTGATTGCTGGGATGTTCCTGAGATGATGGACAAAAGACTTGAATCACCGTTCACCATGACGCAGAAGAGAGACATCGTGCTTTGGACCGAATGAAGAAAGATGGAGAACATAGATGGTGGGAAGCCCTCCTCGGATAGTCACCCACAGCAACCGGCATTCTGAATACCATGCGACATCCCGTTGTGATCTTATTGTCCCTAATGTGTTCATGTTTATTGCTCATAATCATATTGTACTTTAAGGTTTGGGTCATAATGAAGCAAACAGCTCTAATGCAAGGTAGGCATGCTCGCAACAGAGGCACGTAAACGCCTCAGGCCTAAAAGCTTTCCTATAAAGGATAGAAAAACTTCCAGCAAGACATATGGCAATGGGAAGAAACCATAGAGCAATTCTGGAAAATTCTGAGGCCTCCCAAGGATGGGCACTTTAGAATGAAAAGATCTAAGTGAGCCTTATTTGAACTATTCATTATTTGTCCAAGTCTCAAAGCGGGGAATCTGTTGAAGGTATGCAAGGAATGAAGCTGGGTGTGTTGTTTCGTCTCTGTGAGCCATTATCAAGGTGCAGCCTTGAGGGAAGGAACAAGATAATCATAAAAGGAACACAACTACTGAACCTTGAGTGAACTATGCTAATTAACATCTAATTAACATACAATTGGCAGAATAGAAACCTGCCCCTGGGCAGGGAAAGCTCCCTCCTCACAAAAGCCCTTTCCTCCCTGAGCATGCCTAGGAGAAAAGAAGGACGCTGTGACTTCAAGTGGAGACGAGGCTTGTGAGAACCAATGGAAACCAAGTTTAAAAAAACACTGAGAACTGTTGCTTGAAGTGTATAAATATTCTCCGTGTGTTAACCGAGGAGTGCTAGCTTTGTGGACCTACCACCTAGCACCCAAGTCTGCACAGATTTCGAATAAAAGCAAGTATCTCTACTCTGTGTGTTTTTCGGCTCTCTGCACACTGGGTGGAAGAACCCATATTTGGGACAACATCACCCGACTTCTTGGTGTGACACCTGAAAACGCACTTTGCAGTGCACAGGCCCATTGCCTGTTTTTTCTCCTTCATGTGGTTCTTTTTGGGGATTCTCTTCATGTCTTTTCTTCTTTCACCCCATGAACATGTTCTTCTGAGGTTGGCATTTTGTCCGGGTTTTCCATTTTCACAGCCAGCATGGCCTGTGTCTTGCCGCACTGCTCAAAAGCCCAGACACTGCCCCCATAACCCTGCATGGCCGCCCTGCTGGGCTGGGGCTGGGGTGGCCTCCCAGCCCCGCTCACAGGACTGGGCCCTTCTTTGCACGTGACAGGATTTGTCATGGGGGCCTCATGGAGGCCTCCTAGAAGTTGGCCGTAGCCCCTGAGCATGTTCCAGCTTGTCCATGCCCCACTACCTTTCAGGCACCCTGCCACAATCTTGAAGTGCCCCCAACACCGAGCTGTCAGGGCTTGTTCTGCAGCCTGGTAGCGTGGGGGACCCCCACCTGGTTTTTCCCTTTTGTTTCTATTCACATTTAAACTTTAACTCCTCTAGTGCTTTAGCTCTTACGAAATAAGGTGTTACCCGTTTCACACTTACGCTTTTGTGGCTGCATTAATTCAAGTTCAATAGCTTTATAGATGTTCACATACATATAAAAATATAGACATATTGATTAATATGTGCATTTATACTGTATATAAAATAATATACGATGTATTTTAGATACATAAAAAAATTAAACGGACACGAAGCACCTGCCCTATTTGAGCTCTCAGGGCAGTTTGTCAGACCTTCTCATCCTGAGGTGAACCTGCAGCTGTCCCAGCACCACGTGTGGTCACCTTCTGACACTCTCACAAAAAGACCCCTTGCTCTGCATGTGTGGGGCTGTCTACACGTGCGCTCGCATGATCAATATTTTACTCTCGTTCGTGACATCCAGCCAAAGCATATCTTGCTCCCATCTGTGCACAGGGGTGTGGAAGGAGAGTGTCTGCTCCTTTAAGGGTATCTGCTCAAGGACCTGTGTCAGTGCCACAGGGGACAATGAGAACAGGAGGACGCCATAAACAAGAACATACAGGGACACAAACCTGACTGGCAAATGGTAAGGAAGGCAGGGATGGGAGCCAAAGCTGGGCAGTCACGCAAACTGATGAAGGCACGTGAGAGAGTGTTGTGGTTTAACCCCATCCAGCAACTAAGCACCACGCAGCCGCTCGCTCATTCCCCCCACCCCCCAGTGGGATGGGGGAGAGAATCAGAAGGGTGAAAGTGAGGAAACGCACGGGTTGAGATAAAGACAGTTTAATAAGTAAAGCAAAAGCCGCACACGCCAGCAAAGCAAACCAAGGAATTCATTCACCACTCCCCACGGGCAGGCAGGGGTTCAGCCATCTCCAGGAAAGCAGGGCTGCATCAAGTGTCACGGTTACTTGCAAAGACAAACACCATAACTCCGAAAGTCCCCCCACCCCTTCCCTCTTCTTGCCCCCAGCTTTATAGACTGAGCATGACGTTGTATGGTACGGAATATCCCTTTGGCCAGCCTGGGTCAGCTGTCCTGGCTGTGTCCCCTCCCAGCTTCCCGTGCACCCCCAGCCTTCTCGCTGGCTGGCCAGCATGAGAAGATGGACTGTCCTTGACTGCTTAGCAACAACTGAAAACGTGAGTACATTATCAACGTTTTTTCATCCCAAATCCGAGAAACACACTAGCTTCTGCGAAGAAAATTAACTCTATCCCAGCTGAAACTGAAATTCCCGAAATCGGGAATAAACCTCGCAACACCAATGTCGTGTTAAAAGGCAGGCATTCTTTATTCACGGCACCGGGAACACGGGGGATAGCTCCTCCTAAATGGTGGTCACTCGATCAGTTCAAAAATCAAACATTTATAGGCAAGATTAATACATATTCATCAAGTCTCCATACAATGATTGGTTAAATATTCCTCACCTCACATGTAAATGACCACGCATGCTCACTATAATTTCTTGAGATTTTACTTCCTTAATCTTTTGAGTCGGAGGGTTTCTTGAGTGGGTGGTCTCTGAGTCGGTGGTCGTGACCTCCCCCTGCCGGAATTACCTTTCCTACAAAGTTCACTTAAACTTGGCAACACTAAATAGGCCTTCACGGGCTGTCGGTCCAATATGCAATCATTCACCCCACAGTCCTTTGTTTTAAGACAAGACTATAGAATGAATAATTACCTGCCCACCGGAGCGTAGAACTGACCAAGGTGTTCCTTCTTTCTAGCTACTTGTTCTAAGAACAAAACATAACACCATGATCACAATGTTACACTTAACTCCTTGATAATTAAATCAAGATGGGAAGGGTTAGGTGGGTTCTCAAGCAGCATTGCTGGTGCATAATGTTCTTCTAGCTACAACTTGCTACAAATTCACAAACCTATTTTCTAACCCTTTTTCATTTTAGTTCCCTACCACCTTGGTTACAAAACCAGGACAGTAGCCACCCCTTATTCCATACCATTTACATCACGCTCCACTACCACACTGTCCAATGCAATCACCTCATTAACCACCACCCCCTTTCCCATTCTTTGATATAACACACAGATATCATTCCCTTAGTCTATGGATCACCCCAGCCAAATGTCTGTAAAATGTCCACAAAATGTCCATTAGGTTGATTTAGTCCATGGCTTTGGGCTCCGTCTGTTAGGGTGGTCACTCAGGACAGAAGAGGTGGTATGTTGCATGGAGTTACTGGGCACCAAAACCAGCTCAGGTCGAGTCACTGCTGCACTTGCACTGCTTCTTGAAAGGCTTCTCCTCCATTCGTTCAGGCGGTTGCCGCTACAGTAATTCCTATAACACGCAACTCAAATTATGGGTTACAACTAAAGGTATTTCCATTCCAATCTCCACCCCTGGTCCCTTTGGGCCAGGTTACAGGGTTTAACATTGCAATGAACTCCTCCCCTTCCTCCTAGCCTGGCTAGCAACAAGGGGTTCCTGCTATGGTAATTCCCATAACGTGCAACTCAAATCCCGGGTTACAACAATTTAAAGGTATTTCCAGTACAGTCTCCACTCTCTCTTTGGACCGGACCACTGCAGGGTTTAACACTGCAATGAACAACTCCCCTTGCCCCTGCTCCGGCTTGCACTTCTCCACCATCTGCAGTCCCTTCTATGAGCCACAGTCTCTCCAGGGGTATATCTGCTGCGGCATAGACGTACCCACAGTCACAGTCACTTCGAGGTGCACCTGCTCCAAAATGGCCTCCTCCATGGGCCACGATGACTTCAGAGATATACCTGCTCCAGCATGGCCTTACCCATGGTTCCAGTTCCACCAGGGGTGTACCTGCACTGTCAGGGCTTATCCATGGCCACACGCTTTGAGGTGCTCCAGCATGACCTCATGCATAACCACTTATGCTTTGAGTTGTACCTGCTGCAGCGTGGACTTACCCTTGTGCCACAATCCCTTCAGAGGTGTACTTGCGGCGGCACAGACATAACCGTGGCCACAGATGCTTTGAGATATACCTGCTCTGGCACGGGCTTATCCACAGCCACAGATGCTTCGGGGTGTCCTGCTCCCGTGTGGACTCATCCACAGGCCACAGCCCCTTCGACTCGCGTTCACCCTGGAGTTCCAGCCTGTCCAGTACAGCAGCACAGACACAGCAGCAATGCCCAGGCCATCTGCCAGCCCAGGCGCATCGCCATGGCTGTTATCAGCATGTTCCCAGGCTCAGCAGAGTAAGGTGATAAGCAAGATGGTGATAAGCAAGATGGTGAAAGCAATCAACAGCCACTAATGAGCACTAGACTCTAATAGACAGTACAGAAAGCAAACCCACGGCAAGCACAGGAGCCTGCCAATTAATAGCTAAACAGCAAAAACAGCTATAACCTCTATCCAGCATGTTCCCATCAAATCTGTCGTAGCCTGTCGGCTACTCAGTCATCAGTGACAACACAAGCAGCTGCAGAAGCCAGATTCCTCGCCCCCCCCATCACCTACTTGTGATTGCATGACAGCACAAGCACCTACCAAAGCCAGGTGTCCATTCATATCCAGTCAACTCCTTGTCCACCTGTGACCTCACAAGCAGCTGCACAAACCAGGGGATTGCTCCTGACCCATCACCTGCGTGGGATCATGAGACATCACAAGCACCTGCTCCTCCGCTAAATCCTTCTCAGGCACTTATGACCTTAAAAGCACTTGCACATGCCAGGCGCCTGCTCCTGCCTATCATCCGCTCATCTACCTATGACATCACAAGCAGCTGCACGTGCCGGGCGCCTGCTCCTGCCCTACCACCTACTCAGGCACATCTGACATCACAAGTGCCTGCACAAGCCAGGGGCTTGCTCCTGCACTGTAACTACTCAGGCATATTTGAAATCAAAAAACCCACACAAACCAGCTGCATACTCCTGCCAGAACACCTAAGGCATCGCAAGTGATATCACAAGCAGCTGCACAAGACAGGGGCCATCTCCTGCCCTATCACCTCTTCAGGCACATGTGACACAACAGGCACATTGATTCAAAAATTCAGAGAAATTTAAACCCGGTAACATCAAGGTGTTATTAAGCAGACATCTTTTATTGCAGCCCCGGACGCATGGGCGATATCTCCTCCTAACACGCGTGTGTTGAGACAAAAGTTCATCCTTTATCTACCTTAAAGACATGAATATTCACACATTTATCTTATTCTTTCTCCAGATAACATAATTGTCTACATTCTTCTGACAACACCATATGGAACACCGAATTATACAAGTAGTACCTAAAACAAACAAGCCACCAACTAATATGAGTACAAATAGCTCTTTGATCCATTTGAAATTTGTTAACCAAGAGGTTAATTTGTTCCAAACTTCTCCAAATCCCCAAGAGGTGTCGTCTAAAGCCACTCTCTGCAACACCTTAGTCTGTTTCCAAATCTCTTCTAAGTCTGTCGATATTCGACCGCTTTGATCGACATACATACAACAGCTAGTGTTTATGATGGTACAAACACCTCCCTGTGAAGCTAATAATAAATCTAAATGCCATTCGGTTTTGATGTATCAAACCTCTGGAAACCTCTTTCTGAAGGGCTTGAATTGCTTTTATTGCCCTCTTCTCTATTATTTCTGTTCTTGCTGAAATGTTCACTAAAGTCTTTTCCAGTTCACTCACGCCAAGCCATGGGAGGAACCATCTTACAAAACCATGAAAATTCGTGGGTCTGTCTGCAATTGCATTGTGAGTCCTGGGCGTTCTCCTTGGAAAAGTTCTGATCCATCCTTTTTGTTGATATAATTTATCTACTATGGTCATATTAGGAACCAGGGCCCCTAAAGTACATGTTCCTTGCCGGTCTAGAGGTAGAATTTCCCTAGCTGTATCATTAAATAGTCAAAACCATCCTGTTCCTTCAGGAACCGGCGGTCTGGAAAATTAGGTACATGGGGTGTTGCTGGTCTCCAGTATGAAGCCGTTCTGTTACAACCAGGAAAACAGCCTATGAACCTAGTGGTTCCTTTAGATGTATAATCACCACATCCATCGTCTTCTGACTTTAAATGGTACGAGGAGATGGAATCGTTTCCTGGGCTATATATACAAACAGAAGAATTGGAATCAAGATTTGTAATAGAGACCGATAATTCAACCTGTTCCCCTTTTTTTTTTTTTTTTAAAAAGTTTGGCCACCAAGTGCTTTTATCATGACATACCCCATAGTGGGGGTTATTAAATAGAGAGATGTTAACTGGAACTGGAACGCCTATTAGAGGAAGTGTCTGTCTAGAATCTCTAGGCATTTCAGTACACATCCAACAATCACTCTTGTTTAGAATTTGGGTAACACTCTGGGACAGTGTCAGATGTGTATTTTGACCCCAGTAAAACATTTCACAAATTGGACTCATGGTTATCAAATTTACAATAAACACAACGTATTTATACATTTTGTCATTTTATCTTTAGCTTCAGAGAGTCCTGTTGTCCTATCATCCATGGAGGGGAAGCCTTCTTAATCCTTCAACAGTGAATCCACGCCGATTGCTCTTTAATCTTGAGAGCAGTGAAGGTTGTTAGCAGCACCTGGAAGGGTCTGTTCCACTTCTCTTCCAAGGGTTCACCTGGAAAAGCCTTAATGCAAACCCAGTCTCCCGGCTTAAAAGGGTGAATAGGAGATTCCAGACCTCTAGATCTGGTTCCTAAAACTCTCTTGTTTACCTCATTAAGTTTTCTTCCTAATATTATTATATACTTCTGTAGATTATTTTTGCCTAACTGGGTGAGAGATTTGGATTGGTACGGCCTCCCAAACAAAATTTCAAATGGACTTAAATTCTCTTTAGTTCTCGGTTTTACCTTGATTCGTAATAGGGCTAGTGGGAGCGCTTGGTACCAATGCAGATTTGCTTCTTGACTAATTTTAGCTAGCTGTTGTTTAATTAAGAGATTCATTTTCTCAACTTGCCCACTTGCCTGTGGTCGGTATGGAGTATGTAGTTGCCAGTCAATCCCGAAAAACTTACTAACTTGTTGCACTATCTGCGCACAAAAATGAGTACCCCTGTCAGAAGATTTTACTGCTGGTACTCCAAATTTAGGAATAATCTCATTTAGGGGAAAGCTTGTGGCCAGCCTGAAAAGGTATCTGTTGATACTAACAAATACCGAAACCCCCCTCTTCTTGGGAGTTCAGAAAAGTCCATTTGCCATTGTTGTCTGGGCACATTTCCCTTTCCAGTACTCCAATTTGTATCTTATGTGCGGTATTCGGATTGTTTTTCACACATGTTTCACACCTCTGGGTGACTTGTTTCACGGTAGTATATAAATTTCAACTCGCTATTTTTTGATTTAAGTATTTATACAATGCATCTGCTCCCCAATGAGCTTTATTATGTTCTTCCCGTAGGAGTTTCCATAAGCTGTTATAAGGCACAATTATTCTACCATCTGGCATTGGATATATTCCTGTTTGTTGATCTTTCCTTCCTCCTAGATCAGTTATCATAATTTTATCTTCTTTAGAATAGTCTAATTTTTCATTCTCTATTATGCTGAATTTTCTGCCTGGGACCAAAGAAAAAGTTTTTACAATTTCTGTCCGTTCCGCTGCCAGCTTAGCCTCATAGTCTGCCAATTTGTTCCCAATGTCTGGATCAGTCTTATGCTTTTGGTGTCCTTTACAATGCATAACTGCAACTTTCCTCGGTAGTTGCACGGCATTCAGCAATTGTAAGATCTCTTTAGTGTATTTCACTTGCTTTCCTTGAGCAGTCAGCAGCCCTCTTTCTTTCCAAGTAGCTCCATGAGCATGTACCACTCCAAAGGCATATTTGGAGTCTGTCCATATGGTGACCCTTTCCCCTTTAGAAGATTCCAGTGCTCGGATTAAGGCAACAATTTCCGCCTTTTGAGCCGATGTTCCTGCAGGTAAGGGATTATCTCCAATTACCTTACGAGTAGTGGTTACTGTGTAACCAGACTCATGAAGTCCACGCTTCACAAAACTGCTTCCATCGGTGAACAGGTTATCTTCCGCGTCCTCCAGCGGTTCTTCCTTTAAGTCAGGTCGACTGGAGTAAACCATTGTCTCCAGACAGTCATGGACCACTGGTTTGGTGACTTCGCCACTGAGAAAAGATGCTGGATTCACAACGTTAGTTGTTACTATATTGACATCATCCTGTTCAGCTAAAAGGGCCTGATATTTCAGGAACCGGGAGGGTGATAACCCATGTGCTGCCTCCTGTTCCAGCACTGCTGAAACTGTGTGTGACACCAACACGGTTATCTTCTGGCCCACGGTCAATTTGCGGGCTTCTTCAATGTTAAGCACTACCACTGCTGCGGCTCTCAAACAACTGCGCCAACCTTTGCTTACTTCACCTAACTGTTCAGAGAAGTATGCAACTGCCCGCTTGTATGGTCCTGATCGCTCTGCCAATATGCCCAGAGCAATGCCTTGTTTTTCATGTGAAAAGAGCCAAAATGGTTTGGACACATCAGGAAGTCTGAGGGCTGGTGCTCTCATTACTTCAGCTTTTAATAGTTTTAAGGCTCTTTTTGCTTCTCCAGTCCAAGCTAACAGTGAAGGGCTTCCTTTCAACAAATCATACAAGGGTTTCACCAATATCCAGTAACTATAAATCCATAATCTGCACCAATCTGTCCTCTTGAGGAAGGTCCACAATTCTTTTATTGCAGTTGGCTTTGGTGTCCGGCGGACGTCTTCCTTTCGTTCTGTCCCTAGTTCTCGTTGTCCTTTTGAAATCCTGTATCCAAGGTAGGTTACCTGTGTCTGGATCAACTGGGCTTTCTGCTGAGATATTCTGTAACTGCCCAGTCGCAGGAAATTCAGCTTTAGTTGTCGTAGCAACTAATAAATCATCTACATATTTTAACAATGTCCCATTTGGAGATGGTGGATTCCATCCTTCAAGCTCCCGAGCTAATTGGTTCCCAAAAATTGTCGGGCTATTTTTGAACCCTTGCGGTAACACTGACCAAGTTAACTGGGTTCTTCTCCCAGTATCAGGATCCTCCCATTCAAATGCAAAAATTTTCTGGCTCTCTTTGGCAAGCGGTAAACAGAAAAAGGCATCCTTTAGATCCAAAACAGTAAACCAGTTTTGAGTTTCTTTTAACCTAGTCAGTAGCGTATACGGATTCGCCACCACAGGATGTAAGTCCTCAGCTACATTATTTATGTCTCTTAAATCTTGCACTAAATGGTAACTTTTCCTGTCTGTCTGCTTCCCCCCCCCCAGCAAGATAGGAGTATTATATTCAGATTCACATTCTACCAATAACCTGAACTGTAAAAAGTCATTTATTATCCCTTTTATTCCTTCCCTATCTTCCCCTTTTAGGGGATATTGCTTTTCCCTAACAGGTCGTGCTCCCTCTTTTGAGTTTAACAACAACCAATTCTGCATTTCTAACCTTTCCAGGTATTCCCGAGGCCCATACTCCCAGGTATACCTGGCCTTTTATTTCTTGTATAGTTTCCTCCTCCCAGTGTGGGGGTCAGTAAGAGCCAAACTTAAAATTTCAATGTGGTTCTTGTCTGGTATTTTAAATTCAATTTATCCATCTCTAAATCCTATTTCAGCATTCAATTGTTCCAAGAAGTCCCTTTGCTTACAATAAGCACACTGATCTTTTGGGAGGGGTTGATTTCCCCGACATGGGGCAGTTACGCTACTTCTCATGGCTCCTCTCCTCCCATTTGTGTTGTTTCCTGGTGGGATGCGAGAGATTACCTGGCCCCCTGCGGTGCGCAAAGCAGCCGCTGTAGCACTGGCAATTGTTTTGCCCATTCCTCTCTCTCTCTTTCTGACTCTCTCTATATTCCGATACACTTGCCAAGCAGTCTCCAGCAATTTCTCTACCAACATTGCATCCACATCCTCCCAATCAGGGTCAAACAATCCTCTAATCTCTCATTCTGTGAACCAACCTTTAAACATCTTTGTCCAATGCTACAAGCCGAGCAACATCTTTTTGCTTCCCATTTCGCTTATTTTTGTCTTTTTCTATCACCAGGACCATAGGGTCCTGGGGTGCTAAATTGATCCCACAATCTTTCTGCCATTCAGGGTGATTTTGCAGAGTGAAAAACATATCTGCATAAACCACTTCATCCCATTTTCCCTCTCTCCGAAGGAACATCATTAGCTGTAATAATATATTAATGTCCCGTCAAAGGGCCATTTTTCTCCATCACATAATTTAGAGAGAGGCCACCACTGATTACAATCCTTAATTAAAGTTTTTCCAGTGACACTTCCCAGCACTCCCCCCAGATCTTTCCAATGCTGTAAAACACATCCTAATGGACTTTTCTTTAGAATTCGGCTACTCTGTGATGCTCCCATATCTGATGCAAATTTTGCCGTTAATAACCAAAATCCGATAAATGATAAACCAATAATCAATACGCGAAATACATTAGCCAAAAGTCAGATAACAGGTAACCAGATCTCCCAACGGGGACACAGCCCCTCCAAATGGGGAATTTAATCCCCTACCAAAAGGGGATGCAGCTCCTCCAAATGGGGATTTTAATCCCCTGCCAAATGGGACAGAAGTCCCCCAAGTGTATACCTGTAAGGTTGCTAGCCACCTGGTATATGCCGACCTGCGCGAATTGCTTCACGTCTTACGGACAGTCCCCAATGCGATCAATCATCTTCTTCAAGATTTAAAGATGCCTTCTTACCAGAGGGTCTTTGTCTGTTCCCACAGTGATCGGACTGAGAACGGGAGTCTCTCTGGAAAAGATCTCTGGGGGTACCCAAGAGAGTCCCGCGGCCGAACACAGGATGTCCAATCTGGGTCGCCAAATGATTTAAAGAAATCCAAACTTAAGAAATTAAAACTTAATAGCATCAAAGAGTTATTAAGTCGACATCTTTATTACAGCGCCGGACGCATGGGGGATATCTCCACCTCACATGCATGACTCGTGTTACCAGCATCCGAACTACATAGGGTACACACATTCATATTCATTATGATCATTTGCATAGTCATAAGCTTTCCGGGAAATGATTCAAATATTCAAGTGTCCTTAACGCATGCGCTGTTAAATGAGTCGGTGGTCTCCTGGTGGTCTCTGGTGGTCATTTAGGGAACTTAGCCCTCTTAACTCCTCTGTCCTTTAGATGAACTGTTTTCTCACTGGTCCCTTCCAGCTGTCTTTTGCTAATCTCAACCTTGCGCTGGTTCTTGTCAGTCGTGTGGTGAAGATTAACCACAGGATAAAACAAGTCTTCCACGGTACACTTATCTTACACAATCCTTAGAGAAGAAAATTCTATGGAAAGTCACATTTGATTGATTATGCATGTTAAAAACCTTTTCCTTGTCTCATGCCTTTGTTTCAGTATCAAGACGACAGCGCTTAATTATGTGTCCCGAGAGCAGCTTCCACCGACTGTCCCCTGCTACACACCAACAGGAGCAGCACTGTCCTCTCCCCTGCCCATCTCCACGCTTGGCAGGAGCTGTTCACACCCGGCCTTGCTGCTGAAAATTCCTGCTGTGCTGCTCAAGGCCATCAAAGCTGTCACGCTACGGCTCTACGCACATCACTGTTCCTCGTGCTGAGTGACACTGTCCCTTTCTTCACATACCTACCTGTCTGCAGACAGCTGTTGCCTTCTCTCTCACAAGCGTTTTGGAGAACCCCTCCTTTTCTTCCTGAATACCTGCTTTGACCTCACTACAGCAGAGGCCCAGAGTTCATGATTACGGCTCATAATGTCTGTAGCGATACAGGACTGTGCAGGGATGAAAATTACCCAGGGCTTCAGCTCATTTCAGTTGTTTCAGACAGGGCTTTTGGCTCGAACACAGTTGAGAACATTTAAAACCAGCTTTAACCTGCACTCCGTCCTGACTGGCACCTCTTTCTTCATCAGTTCTTTGCATTTCTTTCATGCTTGGGAGTACCTACCAAGATTTTCCTTATTAAAAAAAAAACAAACGTGAAAGTTCAGTCACAAATATGCAGAAAACCAGCCATCCACATACCTGGTACCTACACAGGAACATTATCAATGCCCTGCCTATACACAAACGATTAAATTAATGTACAGTTTCCCTACCCAGCCAGCAAGTAAGGATCAACTGAATACAACCTATCCCCATCCCCATACTTATCCCCATCCCTATCCCTATTCCCATCCCCACCCCTATCCCCATCCCTATACCTATCCCTATCCTCATCCCCATCCCTGGTCCCCCCTCGCCCTGGCTGCCCCCAGGCCATCTCTCATCAATTTCTCCTCAGGCCCCTCAGCCCCCCCTCCCCAGTCTGGCTGTGACAGGCCAACACCGACTCCCCTGATTTGCTCAGCTGTGGCCAATGGCGTGGCTGTTGCCAGGCGGGCAGGGGCAGGCCGGGCCTCTCCTTCACAGAGACGCCCTGCGCCCGCTGACCCCCGCAGCCCCTGCTCAGCCAGCCGGGACACTGGGCCTGCGGAGAGAGGGCCTGCGAGAAGGGCCTTTCCCAAAATGTGTGTCTGTCTGGACTCCAGTGTACTGGGTTTGCGTGGCAAGGCTTTGGTAGCGCTTGGGAGTTGCAGGGGTGGTTTCTGTGAGAAGTTGCTAGAAGCCTCCCCTGTGTCCGATGGAGCCAGTGCCAGCCAGCTCTAAGATGGACCCACCGCTGGCCAAGGCCAAGCCAGTCAGCAAAGGTGTTAGTGATTCCGTGATAACATATATAATAAGGGGGAAAAAACTGGCACGCGTCATTTGCAGCTGGAGAGAGGAGTGAGAATATGTGAAAACAACTTTGAAGACGTCAAGGTCAGTGAGGGATAAGGGGGAGAAGGTGCTCCAGGCACCGGAGCAGAGATTCCCCTGCAGCCGGTGGTGAAGACCATGGTGAGGCAGGCTGTCCCTCTGCAGCCCATAGTGGAGCAGATATCCACAGAGCTCACAGGCCCACACCTAAGGACGATCACAATGCAACACCTCCCGACCAGTTTGCAAGAACAACTGATTGACATCAGGGAAGATGGAAACCTCCGGGCCCAACGTCAGCAAAAGCCTCTGCCTATTCCTATTTGGGGCATGGGGCTGCATGACCTCTTGCCATGGGCATGGACGCTGGCTTAGTAGGCACAGCCAACGATGTCCTTCTTCCACGTGGTGGATCTACAGGTCTTGCCTAGGTCTTCTTCTCGGCTACGACAGCCATGAAAGCCGAGGATGCTAAGAAAGTGGACTTAGTGATTCAGAGGCCTGCTGAGATTATGCTGAGATTCCACCACGTTATACCACGATATTTAAAAAAAAACAACACCGAAGCATATTCGAGCCCATTGCTCTTCTCCATGGGAGCAAAGAGGCGTTAGGAACCGCTAACAACCAGTTCTAGGCTAAAAATGAAACACTCCTTCCTGCGTTTCTGCCTCATCCCCCTTTCATTGCTCTCTTTGTGCATGGTTTAGAATGTACTGAGGACACGAAGACAGCAGCACATGTCCAGAACTGACAAATAAATCACATCTGCTGGGCGCGGCCTGCTCAACCTTTTTTTTCTTGGGGGGATTCGTGATCAGAAATGTTTGCAGACCACAGCTCCACATCAGCCGCATGATGCAGCAGCACCTATGACAGGCACCAGGAGCCCGTATGACATCACAGTGCGTCTCTGTGACGAACCAAGGCGTCTCCCCAAGGCCACCCGGCAGCTGGCACCACAACCTCTCTTGACCGATCGCTGCCTGCCCTCACCCTCGCCGCGCTCTGCGACCGAGAGCTGCAGCAGCCGACAAGCTCATCCGCCCTCAGTCCGATGGCCAAGGCTGAGAAAGGTGAAGCGTTGCTGCTCCTCCCGGGGGGGCTTCACTCCGGGCCTCTCTCAGGGAAGCCCCTCAGCAAATCTCCTGCTCTTGCCGTAGGCTTTGGAGCTGCCTCCAACATGGATGGAGCCTGGGTGGGCACCTGGAGACCTCATCGCCCACGCGGCCTCATCACCGCCCAGTTCACAAGCCCGGGACCCAAGTACTCAATCCCCGGGACAACAGGTAAAACCACCGTCGCGAGGGGGCACGGGAGGGGGGCACCACATCCACTGCCTCCAGGGGACAAGCAGCCACAGCGCCGTCCCCCTTTGCTCCACGCCTCCATGCTCTCAGCTGCAGCAAGGACACAGGCCTGCCAGAGGAAGGCTCACGCTGCTCATGGAAAAGCCCCAGAAAAGAGCTGCCTGACTCTGCTGAGCGCAGAGGTGGCCTTAGGCGCACCCTAAGCCCTGGGTGTGCAACCGCCGCTGCCACACACAGGCTCTGCACTTTGCCTGTTCAACGTTCAGGACAAGCGCACCACCCCGCCCCCCGCCTCGAGTTTGGAAACGTCCCTCCTCGGCTCTGCTGGGGATAAGCCGGGATTCGTCTTGCTATTTAGCATCCCGGGGGGTCGCTCTGCAGACAGCTACAGGCAGGACTCACCGGCTATTTCCCTCGCATGTGACACTGCGCAAAGGCACGCGCAGGACGAAGCTCGTCTTGTATCTTCGCTGTGAACTTGTTGCTCCCACCTCCTCCTCCTCTTTCCTCCTCCTCCCTCGCCTACATCTTTGGCCTCTCCTCCCCCCTCCATTACTTCTTCTGCTCCAGAAAAGCAAACTCACAGAAGCGATCTTTACCTTTGCACTAATTTAGTTCCGCAGCTCTTTGGGGGGTTAATACATCATAACAAGAGCGTTTGGGGCAGAGTCTGATTAATTGCACAGCGCCTACACTGTTGTTGCTGGACGTCAGTGGACTTTTTGTCTGGTTTTCGGGCCTTTTTTTTTTTTTTTACTGCTTTCCTTACAAGAGCTCCGCTGGCTGGAGGTCCACTTTCTTTTCAAGATTAGTTAGCAACGTGTTTGCAAAACCGCCTGTGCCTACACATTCACTCTGCTGCACTACAAGGCACTCTATGACCCGCTGCTATTGCTCCTGGAGGAAACAGTGGAAGGGAATTGCTTGAGGCCAGCAACTCCAGCTACTCCTCTTAGAAACTAGCTTTAAATACGCAGTGGCAAGCAGGTGTCCTGTCACAGGCTTTTCTTCCTAGGCTACCTGGCTCACAGCCCCACCAAAAGCAAAGCCCCTGCGTACACGTTTGCAGGGGCCAAACCTCCCGTCGCAGACAGCTGCTCCCCGGGTCCTCGCTACTACGTCCAGCCCTCCATCACCAGGAACGGGAAGTACGTGGCTCCAGCACAGCACATCTGCGGACTTCCCAAGATAAAGACCGAGATCACCCCTGGACCAAGTGAGTACCGTTTCGCCAGCCCTTCCTTCGGGCAAGACGAGCACGCACGCCTTCCTCTTGCCCTGTGCTACCAGGCTACAACGCCATCAGCTCACGCCCTGAAAGGGCTTCAGAGGTTTCCAGGCAGCAAATGAACGACGCTGAGCACCTCCTCCCGACCTTCCCTCTTTGGCCCAAGGACAGGAGCCCCGTTTCACTGCTTCTCTCTGCTCCTCCTCTGCCCTAGGCGACTACTCCACCGACAAGGCCAACAAACACCTCTACAAAAGCGCACCGGCGCAGTCCATGGCCTTCCGGCACAAGGCCGTCAAAACTGACCAACCTCCAGGTAAGGGAACCCAGGGCAATGCACTCATTTGCAGCATGCACGTCCTCCAGGGAAAATGTGCTGGACAGCTTTTTCAAAGGCCTCGGGAAAAGCCGACGCCGCAGGAAAGGCTTGCTTGGCGTCCCAGAGCACCAACTTCTCTCATCCCACAGAAGAACTGGCAACTCCGGCTTGGAGCTGCCGACACGCGCCGAGTGCAACAGAAGACAGGGACACTGGGACGAGGAGCAAGACATCCTTCCTGCTCCTCGCAGCAGGCTTGGCACGCTGCTTCTCTCCCACCCAGGCGCTGCTCCTCTCCCCGCAGGACTCACACGCGCTCTCTTCCCATTCCCCTTGCAGGTCCTGGCACCTACACCCTGCCTAGGCTGGTGGGACCCAACACAGCCTACACCCACGCCAGCCCGTGCTACTCCATGAAAGGGAAGAGTAAGCACAATGGCTTTGCTGAAGACCTCTCCAAGGTGAGCTACGCTTCTCTGCCCTCTCACGGCAGCAGCTGAAGCTCAGCTGCTCTCCTCAGGGCAGTAGGGCTCCGCGGCCTGCTGCAGCCTCGTGGAACGCACGCTTCCCTGCAGCAGCAGCAACACCCAAGAAGCCACGGGTCCCCTGGCTCTCCTGCTGCTAACAGCGACACCGACACCTGCAGTCCCTCGCTTTCCAACACTAACCCTCGTGGTTGGGCAAAGCTCACCGGCACGAGTGGGAATCTCCCTTCATCTCTGCGAAACCTGCCTCTTTGCCGGGGAACAGGAGGCGCCCATGTTCCCATCGCTCCACGCCTCTCACACCACTTCTCTGGCCAGCCAACTCACCTAGCGCAGCCCGCCTGGGCACCCGGCAAAAATCAACGCTTGCCGTTTGCATCGAGCCACCTCCCTGCCTCTCTTTACAGACGCCCGGTCCTGCTGCGTTCCCCAAGGTGGAGCTGGACGTCTACAAGAAAAGGGCTCCCATGTACACGATGGGAACCAACAGTCGACTCGGAGCCGACAAAACAGTGAAGCCGGGGCCGGCAGACTACTGCCTGGGAAAGGTAAGGCAGCCTGCCCGCCTCCCCTCCTCTGCTTTGCAACAGCCAGCCCTTAAGCATCTCCCCCTTCCGACGCGGCTTCGGAGAATTCAGGACCACCTTACTGCAGCGACAAACCGCAGGACGGCAGGCCCGCTCCCTTGCCCTGGCCCAAAGTCGAGCAGAGGGAGGCCAAAGAACACATCTCACATCGCCTCCCCACTAGCTCAGCCATCCAGCGCTGATACGCACTCGCACATCACAAGGCCTTCAGCCGGACACACCGCCGCACAAGGGACATGCAGGCCCAAGAGCGGACCCTTCTCATGCACTCGGGGCTCAGCTGGGAGGGCAGGGGCATCTGGCAAAGTCTGGCTGGAGCTACAAGACCTCTGCACTTGGAGCAAGGTCCAGTTCCAGCTCAGCTCCAGCCGCCACCATGCAAATGTCACTCCGTCCTGCGTCAAACATAGGATCTTTTCTTTGAGTGGCCTTCTAAAACCACTCGAGGGATGCATTTTACCCACCCCTAAACTCTTTCTCTTTTGCCTTTCCATTCCTCCCCCCAAAAAAAAGGGGAGAAATGCCAGCCAGTAACAGCAGCACGCCATTAGAAACGCCCTGTTCACACAGGAAGTTTCCAACAAGCCTGCCACCGGGACAGGCGGGGCTTCGCTGAAAGTGCCCAGACATGCACGCAGCAGTGCACGACAAACCCCAAATGCACGAACATCAATAGACGGCCTTCACTGAAGACAAGGCTCCCTGAGAATGCGGCACCACCCTCACCGTTTTTCCTTCTCACTTTTCCCCTTCCAGGTGACGCTGATCAAGCCCCAGGCACCTGCGCCCACTTTTGGACTCCGACATTCCCTCTACACAACTCCTCTACTCCCTCCGATAGGAGTCTAATAAAAAAACTTACCCCCAAAGATCTGGTCTGTTCACCTTCCGCTGCAGGGAGAGGGCTGCGCGTGAGTGAGGGCGACTGGCTCTCTCCATTTCATGCCTGTGCCTCAGCCAGAACACTGCAAGATGAGGACGAGGGGAGAGCACCGAGATCGACAGCGTAAGCAAGGCACAGGGCTCTGACAGCACCGTTTCACCTGACCGGAGCTAAACACTGCCCCATGAAAGCAGTCACGCCCCGCCCTACACGCTTTTGCCCCACGGCCGAGCATCCCGCAGGCACCGCCTTGGCCCCAAGGACACAGCCCAGCTCGGCACCCCCCTTTTCAGTGCACGCGGGTGGCTTGTCTCCAGGGGGTGGCCAGAAACACAGCCGCTCTGCGGGACCTCCTGCCACAGGCGAGTCCCCAAAACACAGACAGTTAAGGAGAAAGCACCAGTAATCCCAGCCTGAAAAGGCAATCATCATAGGATCGTGCAACAGCCCAGGTTGGAAGGGGCCCACGCAGGTCATCTCGTCCAGCCTTGCGTGGCAAAGGAAGCCTAGAGGTGATGATCTAGCACCCGGCCAGCCGCAGCTTGAAAGCCTCCAAGCGAGGGGGCCTCTACCCCGTTCCTTGCGGGGGGATAGTCCTCCTCTCTTGATAAGTAGTGACGCCAAAAAGATTTCCCCCTGATTTTTAAGGATTAGGTGTCATGAATTAGTGGTTTAGGACACGTATATAACCACCAGCAAAGATAGTAGAAAGGAAATGATTTTAATATACATTTAGAAGACGTGCACCTTAACAGATTTCGATGGCAAGGTCCACTCTATCACTTACTCAACATGGAAAAAGTACCTGTTTCAATATTCTGATTATACAGTGTCTCCCATCTCCAATCACTGTTTAGATATGCCTCGTTTCCATGCATGACTACAGTAGCAAGGTTGAGGTTTGCCTTGTCTCTTGGTCAGATTTTAACACTTCCTGTATAATCTAGTAACGCATGGTCCCAAAAATTTAGTGTCCAAATCTGAGGGATCATGCTCGTCTCCATTAAGAGGGAAAGCAAGGCTGGGTAGAGAGCATGCTGTCGTTGCTGCCATCAAAGTAGTTTAAGTTTCTCCAGTAAAATAAAAGTTTTGGTGGGAAAGGCCGAACGGGTTACCCCTTTTTATGGTGCGGGAGAAATCCATAAAAGTGACTACAGGGGTCAGGCAATGAGAGAAAATCCAGGTACATGTCTTCTCCAATATCCTAGAGTACCCATTAACTGTTGTAATTCTTTTGGAGATTGGGGCAACTGCAATTGTTCCATTTTACTTAGGGTGGAATTGCTGCCCTACCTGCAATCCACCAAGCAAATAATCCCTTTTCCGTCTTTTAGGTGACCTCCGGCCTCCTTCAACTGTTTTTCCACGGCTTCCTAATTATGCCAGTTCTCACGTGCCCATTCTTCTGAGAATATGGGACTTGGACTTATTCCATGCTTTTGTAAGTAATCAGTGATACTACTTGCCATCCGGCCAACTACGCCAATTTGTCGTGAATGAGCGGTTTAGGCCTCTTAAAGGATCATCAACAAATATATTAGGAATCAAATGATTTTAACATAAATTTGGAAAAAGCGCGACTTAACAGAATTTGATGGCGAGGACCACTCTATTACTTATTCAACATGGAAAAAGGATACAAAGAGAAACCAAAGTACAATGAGGCTGGAATGATTTACGCATAGATCGGGAGGAATGATATCCACAGAGTCAGGGAAATAGACTCCAGTTAGTGTGTCAATTTCCTAATAAAGCTTAGCAATGTCACAACTGAAAACTTACTGAGATTCTCTAATTACGCATGCACACACAGACACTGAGGCGCAGAGATAGTGATAGAGACATAGAAAGAGATACAAAGAAAAGAGAGAGCGAACAAGAGAGATACAAAGGTACCTGTTAGAAACTCCCCTCGAGTCCAGTGAAATACTCACGTTGAATGTTTTTGCATTTCTCAGCGGGCAAGGGTTGAGCCTCAAGGAGTAGGGGTTTCAGCCCCGGCCCCGTGCCAGTCTTTGGCAAGAGTCCTCCAAACTTATCATGAACTCTTAGGTTCACGAGCTCAGAGAGGCGTCCCACTCAGAGGTGCTGGTCGCAGCCCACTGTGGTCCCGGAGAGTTCAAAGGGCCTCACTTGGGACCACTGTTTATAGGGTCGGGAGATGATTGACTTCAGGCATCAGTGAATTTCCATCCTGGCCACAACCCAGACAGGGGATTTCTCAAGTCTCCAGTAGCACTGGTGCCGGTCGTTCCAGGGTTGTCAGGAGCTAATTAGTTAGTCCTGTTCTTCTTCCTCACCCTGGTCAGGCATCTGCCTTCCTGATACAAAAGAACAGTGCCATTCTCCGCCTCAACCACCAAACTCTTTGTTCAATGGCCAAGGCTTGCCAGACAACTGAATTTCTCAGGTTGTATAGTGGCCCAGGTGCAAGGCAAGGTGGGGTGGAATGCACCACCACAATCCACCCCGTGACTAAAGTCAATCCATCCCCTCCTCACAGAGTGGCGGTGTGGTCACCTCTTGCCTCTGTGCCTATAAGCAGAGTAATATTACAGTCCAATTTTAATTTAAGGGGAGATTTTTGTGTTAGATTAACCTTTGTAAGCAATAAAGATTTCAATAGATGGGGTTAAACAATGTTATATACGCGAGCGGGTTTTTGCGCTAACATAATTTGGTGTGCCATTCGCCAAGTTATGATGTATAGAACAATGTTTGAAAATAAACATAGTATAACAAGAGTCAATGGAATTACAATGGGATCCGGTTCAGAATTCCGTTGCTGTTGGAGGCCATGCAAATAAAGTGTCCCACCACTGATGTTCCCCTTCTTTCTTCACTCTTTCCAAGACACAGTGTACTGCTGCTGCATCGTAGTGAACAGTGATCAGAGTGTTGTGTCCATTGTTTCAGATGCGTTCTAGCAGTTGGCTCAGGTCATCATGTTGTAACCGTTTCTCACCAATGTGAGATTCATCCCAACACGGCTAGGCAGCAAGTCCTGACACGATATATAGTCAGACTGTAGCAACTGATGTGACAGGAGCTGAAAAATTAAAGTTGCATCCCATAATTTTGGTAAAGATGCAAACACAAATGTTTGAGTGGTTGCTTGTCTTCACAGTGGTGTCGTCTGCAAATATAGAATCACAAAGGGTTCTTACACAAGCACATCCATTTACAACATACACTAGCACAGTTTCAGGGGTTTCACTGGCGTGTACTTTGAAATGACAGACATTTTTCCCAGTATCAAGACAAATGTCTTGAGCCTTGATGGCATTACTTTCACAGATAAATCCCTGTTGTTCCCCGACCACACATGCATCAACATCAACAGTTTGCCATTTGTTTCCATTTTGTTGGGCCCATATCCTATGCCCTAACGGATAGAGTACAGTTCCATGATGATTTCCAACGCAATGATTGGGTATATGGTGTATACCAAAGCATTGCGTATTGTCAAAACAAAAGCTGTGGCTTCACTGTCGGTGGAGTCATAGCTGAAATTAATTAGATGCCACCAAGATGGGAATTCCGTTTCAAATTTGGTTTCATTATCCCAGATTACTTTTGAATTTCAGCGGGTAAGGTTCCTCCGTCTCCTTCTCTAATAAATAGCTCCTACTACAGACTCCATCCATTAGTTCTCAGATACAACTCAAGGCAAGAGAGGTGTTGCTCTGAGTGGCTCCAAGGGAATTTATAATTAACTGATGATCGTTTTCTTCCATTTATTCCCAGTGAGGTAGAATGATTGATAGGAGCCATTGATTTGTTCCTAATGCCAATAAAGGTGATTGTAAATGGGTGTTCTAATTTGTTTAGGTCATGGGTAGTCACAGTTAAGTTGTTCGCTACGACTTCAGCATCTGTGCTATTCAATACTGCCAGTCCTGTTCTGACAATACCAGTCACCTCCCTCCTTGATCATTTTGGAGAGGTGAGGGTTCGTCCATGCAACCATGCAAACCATCCTGTGTAAGATGTATTCATGACTGTTGAGCAGGTAGGTTTAGTTGCGGAGGTATCAACCTGCACTGACAATTCTATTTGTTTGAGAGACCACAACGGGTCGAATAGCTCTTGCTGTTGCCCTATGTTTTTGATTAGGTAGGGACTAGTGCTATAAATGTGAGGAGACAGTTTGATAGGAGGCTGAGTAGGTGAATATGACTGGTGGCTTGTCCCCACGGGCGCATCTACCCCTAATGTCAGCTCTGGGGGCAACACATGAGCTGCACGTGGGCTCCTGGAGCAGCTCGAGCCTCCGAATCCCCCGAATCCTGCCCCCCTGCCCCCCGCCTGAACCTGAGTGAGCAGCTCTCAGCTGGACCCACCACTGCCCCCCAAGGACCCCAAGCATCCCCGTCCCTCCAAGCCTGCCAAGCCATAGCAGGAACCTGGAGAGCATCTCCGTGGACACATCCCCAAGACCGCTACCCCTGTCCTCACTTGGCCAACTCTTGCCCCCGCAGCAGCCCAAAGCGCTGGAGCCCCTCTACCAACCCTGTGTTGGCCAAGGGGTGCTTCTGCGCATCCCCGTGCCCGTTGTTGGTGGCCTTCATTCTGCCTGTCCTTCCTCTCCCTTCCTGCATCATTAAATGCTCAAGGACTCGTCTTGGTTTTGTGTTGTTCCCAAAACAGTGGTGGAGGAGACCCAGCTGGTGTCACAGGTGTGACCATCCCTTCCGGGGGGCCACCGTGGGGCTCAAGGGGCCTTTGGAGAGGCAGTGGTGGAAGAGCTGGAGGCCTGAGCTTCCCCACACTGGCCTCCATGGATGGCCAGGGGCAGGAAAGACCACAGTCACCCTGCCCAGAGCTGCCCCCTGTGCTCCCAGTATACTCCAGTGGCCCTAGGGTTTTGACCCACGTGGTGTGCTCCTTCCCCGCACCTTCGGGGAAGGAGGCTCTCTGTCCTCTCCATACACTGCAGGTATTCACAGACATTGATGAGACCGCCCCTCCAGTGTCTTCTCCAGGCAGGACCATCCCAGCTCCTTCACCCTTGGGGAGATGCTCCAGTCACTTCATCAGCTCTGTGGCCCTTCCCTAAGTCTAGTTTAAGGCTCTTCATACAAGTCAGGCCACTTGGTCAGGTGAATCCCACCAGCTCGCAACAGACGCAGCTTCTCAAGGGTAGATCCATGATCATGGAAGCCCAAACCTTGAGTATGGCACCAGCCATGTAGCCTGGTGTTCCAGTTGCTTCATCGTCTTCCCTGGACTCTCTCCAGTGTGGCCGTGTCTCACTTGTACTGGGAAGCCCAGCCCTGGACCCAGCCCTCAAGGTGTGGCCTCACCAGCACAGAGGTGAGGGACCACCTCCCTCCACCGTGAGCTGTCTTTGTGGCAGGGGCTCATGGTTCGATGATTCGTTCATTCACCAGGACCTTTCCTACTGAGCTGCTTTCCAGCCTGGTGTCCCCATCATGTCCTGATGCCGGGAGTTGTACCTCCCCGGGGGCAGGACATTGCACTTCCGCTGGTAGAACCCCATGAGGTTCCTCAGCCCATTTCTCCAGCCTGTTGAGGTTTCTCTGGGTGGCAGCAGGACCCTTTGGTGTCTCAGTTTGGTGTCACCTGCAACTTGCTGACGTTCAGCCAGTTGACAACCCACCTCACTGCCCATCCAGCTCAACCATCAACTGCTTCTCTAGGAGGATCTTACGGAAGACTGTTGAAAGTCTTCCTGAAGTCCAGGTAGACAATGTCCACTGTTCTCCCCTTGTCTACTAGGCCTGTCATTGTACTGTAGATGTTTATCATGTTGGTCAAGCATGACTTCTCCTTGGTGAAGCCATGCTGACTCCTCCTGATGCTTTTCTCATCATTCATGTGCCTGGAAATGGTTTCCAGGATTAGTTGTTCCACCACCTTCCTGGGGGAAGTCCCTGCTGGCCCCACAACTGCCTGCTCCACAGCAGCCAGTGAAGCTGGGGCAGCGGCGTGGGCAGGGATGCGGCAGGAGATGGGGGAGGCCCTGGGGAGGCAGAAGGAGCTCCTGGACCATGGCAAACATCCCCTCTCTTGGGCCCATGGCCACCCCCAGGGCCATCGCTTGGGCAACGTCCCCATGGCCACATCCGTTGAGATTAAACATGCCGGATGCCAGCCAGTAACGGTCATCTGATAACACCTCCCCTTGAGAAGGAAGGACTGGCCACCCGGCTTGTGCAAGGGGGCTTGCGACATGTAAACCGCCCAAAACGACAGGTTTCCACCCCAAAACCCCTCAGTTCTACGGCTGGTTGCTTTTTGAAGGCATCTCTTGGACGTTGCTGTGTGTCCTTGGTGCAGCTTGCCATGGCCATCTACAAGGTGAAGGTGGCCACGGGTGACATGCTCGAAGCTGGGACCAGCAACTCCATCTCCATCACCTTGGTGGGCAGCCATGGCGAGAGCCGCCGGACGACCATGAACTACTTGTTCCTGCCAGGGATGGTGAGTGTGGGGACAGGGACACAAGTGGTGGCACGGGCTGTTCTGGTTTTGGCTGGAGAGAGTAGGAAAAGGGCTGGGTCTTCTGCAAGGTTTGGGGGGCTGGAGGAAGAGAATCTTTGGGGCAAGCTCTGAAACCTGGTGGGGAATGCCCGTATCCCCTGGCGCCACACCAGGGCATCTGCCCTCCCGCCACAAGCCATACCACCCCACCAGGAGAAGGACCTGACCGTGCGCTGCGAGCAGGACTTGGGTCCCATCGTCCTCATCCGCTTGCACAAGTGGCGGCTTTTCTTGGAGGACGCCTGGTTCTGCAAGGATGTCCGTGTGACAGCCTCCGACGGCACCCTCTACCGCTTCCCCTGCTACCAGTGGCTGGAGGGGATCACCACGGTGGAGGTCCGGGAGGGCTCCGGTAGGACCCATGCCACCTCCATGCTCCTCTGCTGGCCAGAGGATCTGATCTTGACCCCTCCTCCTTTCCAGGGAAGAAGCTGGTGGACGATGAGCTGGAGATCCTCAAGGAGCATCGGTGACAGGAGCTGAAGGCACGGCAGGAGGCTTACCAGTGAGAGCAGGGACATAGGGATGGAGGGCTACCAGGGTTGCCTGGCCAGCGGTGATGCTGATGTGTGTCCCCCTGTCCCACCTTGCAGGTGGAAGACCTTCGCTGAGGGCTGGCCCCGTTGCCTCAATGTGGGCTCCATCGTCGAGCTGGACTCCAATGTTGCATTCTCCTGTGTGAGGGCAATCAACTTCAACGGTGTCCTCATCTTCGAGTAAGCCATTCCCCAAGGTTGGGGGGGACCTGGGTGATGGGAGCGAGGAGCATTGCCAGTGCCACCCTGTCCCAAGAGGCTGGTGGGGGATGGTGATTGCTGAGGTCCACCTCTGTCCCGTAGAGGGGCCTCCCACCTTCTGACAGGGTTCCTGTTGAGACACACCTCCTGGAAGAGCCTGGATGAGATGCGCAGCATCTTCTCCCGGACACAGGGCAGGGAGATCGGTGGGTGCCTTGTGTGTCCTCCCCTGCCATCCAGGGCTTCCCAAGAAGTCCCTGGCTTGATGTGGAGGGTGGGCAGTTGGGTGCTGATGTCTGGTGACCCCCTCAGTCCCCGAGTATGTGGCCAGGCACTGGCGAGAAGATGACTTCTTCGGTTACCAGTTCCTCAATGGCAACAACCCCATCATCATCCGGCAATGCACGGCACTGCCGACCAAATTCCCGGTGACACCGGAGATGGTGGCCGGCTCTTTGGGTGGTGGCACCAACCTGGCCAAGGAGTTGCAAGAGGGTCGGATCTTCATCGTGGACTATGAGGTGCTGGAGGACATCCCAGCCGGCACCATCCACGGGCGCCAGCAGCATGTGGCGGCACCGCTCTGCCTGCTGCACCAGGGCGCCGACGGGCTCCTACGCCCCATCGCCATCCAGGTAGGGATATCCCACCCCAAACCAGTGCACAACCCTGCCCTGGTGGCGGTGGAGATGGTCCCACCATGTGGTTGTGTCCCACAGCTCAGCCAAACGCCGGGACCCACCAGCCCCATCTTCTTACCGAGCGATGCCGAGTGGGACTGGCTGTTGGCTAAGACCTGGGTGCGCAACGCTGACTTCTACAGCCACCAGCTCCTCACCCACCTCTTGAGGACCCACCTCTTTGCAGAGGTCTTCGCCATCGCCACCCTACGCCAACTGCCCACCTGCCACCCCCTCTTCAAGGTAATGTCCCACCTCAGGACCACCCACTGCCCCCCACCCATCTGACCCCACCCAACACCCCCCCAGCTCCTTGGGAGGTCCCTGGTCATCTCCAAGCTCTTGGTTCCCACCACCAGCTCCTCATCCCCCACTTCCTCTTCACGTTGCACATCAACACGTTGGCCCGGAGCGTCCTCATCAACCCTGGTGGTGTTATCGACAAGGTGAGTCACAGGGACTGGGAGCACTGCGGTCTGCTGGGAACACTGGGAGGCACTGTGGTGTACTGGGAGCACTGAGGGGCACAGGGTATACTGGGAGCACTGGTGCACTGGTAGATCTTGGGGGCACTGGGGTATACTGGGAGCACTGGGGGGGTACCTGGAGTACTGGTGCTCTCGGAGCACTTGGAGGCACTGGAGTATACTGGGAGTCCCGCAGGGGCACAGTGGGCTCTGGGCGACACTAGAGAGCACAGGGCATGGGGGGATGGGGAGCATGAGCAGTGGGGTATACTGGGAATACTGGGAGGCACTGTGGGGGCACTAGCAAGCATGGGCTGGGGTGTAATGGGAGCACTTGAGGGGGTATACTGGAGGCACTGGGGAGCACTAGGGTGTACTGAGAGAACTGGGGGTACTGGGGTATACTGGGGGCAGAGAGGGCCCTGGGGGACACTAGAGAGCATGGAGGGGCTGGGGAGCACTAGGGAGAGTGTGGTATACTGGGAGCACTGGGAGGTACTGCTGGGGTACTTGCAGTACTGGTGCTCTGGGAGGACTTGGGGGTACTGGGGTATACTGGGAGCACTGGGGGACACTAGAGAGCATGGGATAGGGGACACTAGAGAGCACAGGGATGGGCTGGGGAGCACTGGGGGCACTGGGCTTTACTGGGAGCACTGGAGTAACCGGGGGCTGGAGGGGAGGGCATGGTGCCCCCTGCCCTGAGAACCCATGGGTGCCCCCTCCCCACCAGGCCTCGGGGATCACCCATGAAGGGCTGCTGCTGGTCGTCCAGCGGGGCTTGGAGAAGGTCACCTACACCTCCCTCTGCCTCCCCGATGACATCCACCACCGCGGCATGGCCCACCTCCCCAACTACCACTACCGGGATGACGGGATGAGCCTCTGGAAAGCCATCGAGAGGTGGGACAAGGGGTTGGGTGACCGCTGGCAGTGATCCCATGGGTGCTCCATGACCTCATGGTCACCTCATCTGCTGGTAGTTTCGTCTCCGGCATCGTGGCTTTCTACTACGGGGACGACGCAGCGGTGAGTGGGGACACCGAGCTGCAGGCATGGGTGATGGACATCTTCACCAACGGCTTCTTGGGCAGGACCTCCTCAGGTACCGTGTCTCCAACTCCCATGGGTGCCGTGGGGCGGTGGGGGGAACAAGGACATGTCCCTGATGCTCTTCGGTGTCCCTCCACCCCTAGGTATCCCCTGCTCGCTGCGGACGGTGGCGCAGCTCAGCAAGTTCCTCACCATGGTGGTGTTCACCTGCTCAGCCCAGCACGCAGCCGTCAACAACGGGCAGGTGGGACAGGGGACCTCTGACCCCCCTGCACCCAAAAGATGTCCCCATCCCCCGCTGAAGAGATGTTCCCCTCCACCCCCTCTGTGTGCAGGAGGGACGTCCCCGTCCTGAGCCAGGGGAGATGCCCATGTCCCACCTCTCTTCATGCTGGAGGGATGTCCCCATCCATCCCCTCTCCATGCCAGAGGGACATCCCCACCCCACCTCAGGAGAACGTCCCCATCCAACCTGTCCCCATCCAACCTGTCCCCATGCCGAGGGACACCCCCATCCATCTCCTCTCCATGCTGGAGGGACTTCCCAAGCCCACCGCAGGAGAATGTCCCCATCCAAGCCACCCGCATGCCAGAGGGAGGGCCTGTGCTGACAGTGGCCTCTCAACCCGCAGTATGACCTGGGCGCCTTCCTCCCCAACGCCCCGTCCTCCATGCGTCACCCGCCACCGGCGGCGAAGGGCAAGGCCTTCCTCCAACACTTCCTTGACACGGTCCCTGAGGTGGACACCACTGCCAACATCCTGGTGGCCCTCATCCTCCTCAGTTCCCGCCTCAGTGATGGGGTGAGTCTGGCCCCCGCCATCACCATGCCCTCCCCCAAAATGGTGGCTGTGTGGGGCTGAGGAACCCCAAGAGGTGCTCCATGAGGGCATGGGTGCAGGCTACTCAAGCCCAGGCTGGTGGCCACCATCACTCTACAACTACCAGGGTGCCTGGACGCCGCCACCCTCCCCGCCAAGGTGGCTTGAGACACTTCAGCCAAGCGGTTGAACCTGATGGGCCCCTCATCCCTGTGTCCCCCAGAGGCTCCTGGGACAGTACCCGGAGGAGCGGTTCACAGAGGCGGAACCCCGGCGGCTCATCAGGATCTTCCAAGGGCAGCTGCAGGAGATCCGGGACCACATCGAGGAGCGGAACCACTGGGCCAAGCTGAGATACAACTACATGAACCCACTGGAGATCGAGAACAGCATCTCCATCTGAGGGCCCTCGCACCTCTCCCAGCGCCCGCCCCCAGCGCCCCCCACCCTGCTCCTCCCCCCCAGCCCTGCAAGAAATTCCAGCTGTCTATCAAACCCTCTGCTTGGGGGGCACACGCCCTAAAAACCTGGGACCCTCCCAACCTCATGGACAGCCCCCCCCCCCCAAAGGGGGAGCTGGAGGGGGGAACTGGGAGACCTGATGGGGTGCCCAGTGCTCCTGGTGCCCCCCAGTGCTCCCGGTGCCCCCCAGTGCTCCCAGTGCCCCTCAGTGCTCCCCATTCCCACAGTGCTCCCAGTGCCCCTCAGTGCTCCCCATTCCTCCAGTGCTCCCAGTGCCCCCCAGTGCTCCCAGTGCCCCTCAGTGCTCCCCATTCCCCCAGTGGTCCCAGTGCCCCCCAGCACTCCCAGTGCCCCTCAGTGCTCCCCATTTCCCCCAGTGGTCCCAGTGCCCCCCAGTGCTCCCAGTGCCCCTCCAGGGCCCCTCGTGCCCCCCATTGCCCCGGTGCCATCCAGCGCTCCCCAGTTCTCCCCAGTGTTCCCAGTGCCCTCGTGTCCCAAGCATTCGCAGTAACTCCCAAGTCCTCCCTAGTGCTCCCAGTGCCCCCTCAGCACTGCACAGTGTGCCCAGTGCTCCCAGTGCCCCACACTGCTCCGCAGTCTCTCCGGTGCTCCCAGTTCTCCCCAGTCCCCCGCCAGCATGCCCAGTGCCCCTCGGCGCTCCCAGAGAATCCCGGGCATGTTCTCCGCACTCCTGGAGGTGCTCTTGGGACACTCTCCTAAGGCAGCTGCGCCGCGAGCGCCGGGGCTGGAGGGGCAGCGCCCGCCCGGGGAGCTCCCCAGGACCGTCGAGCCTCGGGGGCAGACCCTGAGTGGGGAGACAGGAGGGGACGGAGGGTCTCCAGGGCGGCCAGTGGGGAGCTGGGCAGGGGCACAGCCAGGGCAGCTGCCCCAGGCCGGCCAAAGGGATATTCCGTACCACACCACGTCACGCTCGGCGTATAAGCTGGGGGAAGAAGAAGGAAGGGGTGGGGGGACGTTCGGAGTGATGGCGTCTGTCTTCCCAAGTCACCGCGGCGCGTGACGGCGCCCTGGGGACGGCTGAACCCCCGCCCATGCGTGGGGAGCAGCGAACGGATCCCTCGTGTTGCTCTGCTTGCGTGCGCGGCTTTGGCTTTACCTACTAAACCGTCTCGATCGCAACCCACGAGCGTCCTCACTCTTCCGCTTCCCTCCCGTGTCCTGGCGGGGGAGCGGCCGTGGGGGCTCGGCTGCCGGGGGGAGTCAGACCACGACGGGGCAGAAAACGCTCCCTGGACCGCTGCCTCCCGAGGGGGCTGTTTGCTCCCCACCGCCTGCGTCGTTGTGGATCTTTCTTACGAAAACAGTTGTGGTTTGGTGGTTTTGGTGGGTTTTTTTTTTCCTCTTTTGGTTTTGGGTGTTTTTTTCCCTCTCTCGGATGTGACGTGAGCCCGTTTGGGAGACGAGCAGCCCTTTCCCTCCCCGTGAGGAGCAGAGGCGGCTGTTGCGGGCGGAGCTGAGCAAGGGGGACCCCCCCCCCAATTCCCTCCTGGGAGACCCCCGAAGAGAAGCATCCGGAGCCCGTAACCCCCGCAGGGCAGAGCCGCGGGGAGCGCCCCAGCCACAATCTGCCCGCTGGCCTGGCACAGAGCTGGGGACACCGGCGCCCGGGGAGGGTCCCACCGCTGCGCCACCCTCCGCCGGGCGCTGCCCCCCACGGCCTCGGCAGCCCCCGGCACCCCGCCGGGGCCAAGGGCAGCTCATCCTGACCTGCGGCCCATGGGGCAGAGCCGTGGTCCCGGCCCCGCTGGGGCTGCCGCGCTCCTTCCCCGGCCGCCACCGCGCCGTGGGACAGGTCGCCCGGCTCAGCCTGGCCAGCGCCGCCACCCCCGTGGGGTGGCATGTGCCACCCGGCCAGTGGGTGCCCGTGGACACGAGCTCTTTGAAGCCTCAGCGGGACTCGGGGCCCGCTGCGCTCCGCTCGGGAGCCGCGCTTTTCCACACTGCCCCAGCAAGGGAACCGAAAAACCCCAAATAATGACAAGGGAGCGTTGCATTAAGAGGCAGAGCAGTCTGCAGAAACGAAACCCCCTTGCGCTCCAGCCGATCCTCAGAGACCCCCAGAGGGACTGGGGGCTGCTGGGCTTAGGTTCTGACCGATGCCCAAAGTCGGCGTTAGTAGTCCGGTCGCACCCAACACCTTCGTTGGAATATCACGGGTCCGGATGTACTACTAACATCACACGACCTGCTCAGCCGGACACCTCCTGAACTCACATGGCCGCACTCAGAGGTACAGTCGCGTTCAGGGACAACACACACACGGCTGAGTCAATTAATAGTGCGATTTATTGAAGCAAC
The DNA here is from genome assembly GCF_964289735.1 of Phaethon aethereus. Lineage (NCBI taxonomy): Eukaryota > Metazoa > Chordata > Aves > Phaethontiformes > Phaethontidae > Phaethon > Phaethon aethereus. The sequence goes on from NC_138606.1 coordinate 868,100, forward strand.
AGATGCACAAATTCTTTGGATCGCCGGTGATAAATTCATTGTCTGCAAGCAAGTGCACTAAATTGATTACGGTCGGGTTACACACGCGTGGGGTGATGAAACAACTCTAGAGATTCCTAAAATTCCCGTGGATCCACTCGGGATAGCCAAGTGTTCGAATCTTACCCAAAGGCGTCCCAATGGGGGGGAAGAGAGGGTCAGCCCATCGGTGGATCCTAAAAGTCAGGAGTGATGGTGCCTTCCCTGACATCCAGCTCTTTTCACACTATTTTATAGTGTTTTACTTTGCAGGTGGAGCTCGAGCGACTCTGGTCATACGTACCTTTATCAGGGTTGGTTCAGAATTCTCTCGCTTCGCGTTTAAAGGTACAGACTAGGAAAAATTCAGTGTGCACGCTCATTGAGGGGTGGTCGCACCTTGGGAGGTGGGTAACTTTTGGGATGGAGGTGTGTTTTGGTGTTATAATGATGTTATAATAAGCAAAGTTCACTCCAAGTACGGCATTTCATCCAAGTTGACAGGTCGCTGACCCAGGGCATCGCACGTGGAGCTTATTAATGTACACACTGTGTACCTTTAGATTCCCTCGTGATCACAGAGCGCGGCCGCAGCGTCTCCGCTCCGCTCCGCCCTCCGTGCCGTTTCTCCCAGGGTCAGCGCACCACGTTCCCCTGATGTCACCAACGTCTGGGCTTGCCCAGGGAATTGCCGCGGCACAGACTCGTCGTACATCGGCTGCGTTCCAACTTGCTTCACCGCTGCTCTTAGAGCCTGAGTAGAAGTTGGTTTCTAGGGCACCCCCAGTGATTATTCCACAGGGAGGGAGCTGCCGGCCAGGCAGGGACCCCCTGCCCTTGTCTGGCTGCACTTCGGGCAGCGGCAAGACCGGGAAGGGGGAAATAACCTGCGGCCGACGCAGCCACCGACGCCTTGGAGAAGTGGCATCGCCGTCCCGCCGCGCCCTCAGGAACTGCCGGGCTCTTGCTCGCGGCCGGCGCAGGGCGAGGTCCCGGCACGCTGAGGCGTCCCTGTGCGCTGAGGACCCCCCACGCCGGGACATCGCTGGCAGCGCAGCTTTTCCCCTCGGGCCCGACTCAAGCACTTCAGGGAGGCACCGGCTGTGCTGGATTCCCTGGAGAGTGTGAGAGCTTCCTCCGTCCTGCTGCCTGCGTGTTGGCATGTGCAGGAGTGGGGCTGCACGAGTTCGCGCTGTGGGGGGCACGTGTGGACTTTATTCCCTCCTACCCCTACGAGCGGTTCTGGGGTCGCGCGTGGGCTGCGTATGATCACTTCACCCCAATCCGTCGCCAGGCACAGGCCAGTCAGTCCAGCTGGGAACAGCCCCAGAGCTCTTTATTTTGTATTTCTTGGGGGGGCCTTGGCAGGCTGAGAAGCCTGCCAGCCCCTTTGCTAACAGCCGCTGCCACAGCCGCCGGCCCCGGCATCTTCCCCTCTGCTGCGGTTCCAGCACCTAGTGCTAGGGAGGAAGAAGGAAACGTGTGTGACCGCACGGCCAGGGAGAAGGCGCAGAAACCCTGCAGGCGTAGCTCAGGCCACCTGTGATGGGATCTGCTTGCCATGAAGCCTCAAGGTGTCCGTGAAGTGGGAGAGGCCCCTTTGCCCCAGCCCATGAGAAGGTCCCAGGTGCAGCTGGGGCTGAGGGAGGTGGGGCTGAGACCTTGGGTGTCCCCTGCAGGTGTCCCCCCTCGGGCCAAGGTGTCTTGGGGCTGGGACTCTGCAAGGGCAGGGCATGCTGTCGGGTTTGGAAAGGGCAGAGCCAGCCGTCAGAGGGATCCCTCTGTCTTCAGCCCGGACTCGTACGTCCCACAGGAAAAGCCAGTTCTGGGTGCCCAGGCAGTCCCCGCCTCGGGTGCCAGGGAGGTCCAGCCCAAAGCCAGGCTCCAGAGCCTGCTTCTGTCTCGCGAGGGCTGTCAGAGGAATGCCCTCTTTCCCCCGGGGGGGGCTGCCCTCAGTGGAGGCATGGGCCTTGCAGCTGGGGAAGCACCAGCCCTTGCTGCAGAGACTTACCAGGGGAGCTGCCTCTGCTGCTCCAGGTGCCGCCTGTGGTCCTCAGCCACGTTCTTGAATATGTTCCTCCGTGCTTGATACGGCTCCAGCCTTCGGAGGACCTGCACCGCTCGTGGGGAAAGGTGGCTGCAACAGCAGGGAAACACCAGCCCTCAGCCTCTGCCCGAGACCCCCTTCTGCCTCTCCTCTCGCCCAGCCCCTGCACCCACCCGCTCCTGCGTGCACCCACTCCTTCGCCCGGCGGTGAGTTTCGGGCCTTGGCTGTGGGGGTAACCCAGGCCATGCCCGTGTTAGGAGACTAAATCAGAGGGTGTCCTGTGCAAGCCCAGCGTGCAGGGACAGGGGACCCGGACATCTCTGCGGGGTCACGGCTGCTCGGCTGCCCCAGGCTGAGGCCAGAGCTGGCGCACACTTACTCAGGCTGGAGTCTCTTCAGCTGGGCTGCTGCTGCCATGTCCTCTGCTGGGAGGGGGTTTCCAGCCTTCCTCCACCTTTCCTTGACCTCCTTCCTCCTGGGCTGGGCTGGAGGGTGGGGAGTCCAAGTGGCTCCAGCGCCGAGTGCCTGCCAAGGAGGAGACGCTCTCAAGCACCCAGACGGGAAACAGAGGTGCTGTTTGCCAGAGGACCTCTTAAAAGGGGCCTGCGGCAGGCCCTGGGATCTGGGAGACTCAGCACCATGTGCCCATCGTCACGGCTGACGGCTGCTTTTGCCCCTCGGACCCTCCTCAAGGGGAGAACCCTGCCCTGCAGCCGGCTGTCATTGCTGCTCCCAGGCCCTGGAGACCTGCCGCCCTGGGTGCCCCCACAGAGAGAGTCGCTGCTGCTCTCAGCGGTGTCAAGCACGGCCCGTACCGGGGGCGGCTGTCGGTCCTCGCCTGCAGACCAGGCTTCCCACATCGCCCATTCTGCCTTTGCTTGCTCTCGCTGCTCTTGCCACCGGGTCTTCGTTTGCTCCCACTCTGCAGACAGCTGCCGGACCTCCTGGAGGGGACGCAGACGCAGGATTAGTCTCAGCTCCTGGAGGGGCTTCCTTCGGGTCTGCCCCGCGTTGCCGCCCCTTGGCTCAGCCGGTCGGTCGGCAGCGCTTTGCCCCTGACAGAGCAGAGGCCGTGGAGTCTTGCCAGGCCCCTCAGCTCAGGGCAAACACAGCTGAGGGAGCAAAGACCTCCACTGTCAAGGACCTAGAAAGGACTTGTGCATTTTCCGTAGCCCCTGGCCAGACTAAAGTGTTTCATCACAACCCCGGGGGCAATAGCAGGCGCGAAGGCTGTGCAGCACCTTCCTTTTCGTGAAGAAGGCCTGAAGGAGCTGACAGACACGTTACAATGAACGCACGCCAAGGGGTCCTTTCTGGACGGCTCTCTGCACAAAGAGGCTTTTGCCGCGTCTCCAGCAGCGCGGCAGTTACAGCCAGGCCGGGCACGTACCTGCAGCGCTCTCCTGCAGCCTTCAGAGGACGGGAGCGTGGTGGTGGACCCGGCTGGAGGAGCTGGCTCCTGCCTGCGTGCCTGCTTCGTGCTGGGGGAGCTGCCTGGGCATGGGGGGAGCACACTGCAAGGAGACAGCAGGAGGAGTCGGCATGAGCACGGGGCAGTTTGGTCTCCCATTCTCACCTGGTACCAAAGCTCCCCGGGCTGGTAGGAGAAGAACTGCGGGAGGTGGGGCCATTTCCCATGGCGAGGGGGAGCCTTCCCTGAGCCCCATCGGATGGATGGGAGAGGACTGCACCTCAGGTCTGTTGTCAGGGCAAGCAACGTGACGTGGGGTGCACTCGGCATCCGCCGCCTTCCTCGCTAAGGGGCCGGCGATGGGGCAAACAAGCTCATAAAAGCTGTGGGGCACGTGTTGGGGACCTTCCAGCCGGACTGCCCACCAAAGGAGTCCACTGTCTCTCCTGCATGGGTGCAAGGATCCCTTTCAGCCCTTCCCACAAGGCTCTCACCTGGCAGAAGGTTTCCTCCCCGTGTCTTGCTGCCTTGTGCCTGGCAACTGGCTTGGCAGCACGGGGAGGGAGAACTTCACCCGGCTCTGCAGCAGCTTGCTGGGATGCCCCTCTGTACCTGGGAAAGGAGAAAGCTCCTCAGAGCAGCTCCGTGGGGAGCGCGTTTTAAGTGGGCTGTGGTCACCCAGCGTGGGGCAGGGCCCCAGCTGGACAGCAGGGACCCGTTCCCGTACCTCTTCGCAACCTGTGCTTCTCTGCAGCCTTCTCGTGCCAGGTGGAGAAAGCCTTGGCCACCGTGCTGCTGATCACAGTGAACCGGAACCTGGAAAGCAATGGAGGACACGGGCTTGAAGCAAGGTGACCCCTACCCTCTGCAGCGTGCCAGCGCTAATCCTCCCGACTGTCGTGCGAGGCATGGCTTCCCTTTTCCTTTGTGGCCATGCCCAGGTTTTATTGGCCATCTCCCCCCAACACCACAAAATGCAGCTTAAAGGCCCCTTGTGTGCAGCTGGGTCTCCCGGATGGGAATGACGGCAGGCTGGGTGTGAGAAACACAATCACGATGCCCGGTCACTCCAGGAGAAGACACGCGTAGCCCCAGCTCGGCGTTAGTTAACCAGAAACCAGTCCCTGCCGGGTTGCTCCCGGACTCGATGCTGGCTGTCCAGCCCCGACAAGCCGCACTCCTGTGCAGGAGGTGGGAAGCCGCCCGCTCGGTCGCTCGAGGGCTGCAGAGGAAACGCACTCACCTGGGGAACGCATGGGCAGGAGCAGCCTGCACCCCCCGAGCGGGCGTCGCTCCAGCCGAGAGCCCTGCGCCTGCCGTCCACAGCCTCTGCAGAGCGACACAGAGCTGTTAGAGGGTTTGCAAGGCATTTTTCCCTTGCCTCCCAAAGCAATCAGACCTGTCTCGCGCTCCAAACGCAAGCGGCTTCTCCAGCCCCCGCTCCCAAATCCTCCTCCGTCCACATTAGCCCTTGCGCTGCTCTGGAGAAGCTGCACAGCAAACGCTGAGACTGCGCCATAACACTGCCGGGCTTTTTGCAGGGCAAGGACCCAGAAACTGGGAAGAAATCCTCTTTTCTAACGGAGAAGTCAGTGGGGGCGAGCATCAGGGAAGGTGTTGGACTGGCCTACCGCATCCAGGCTGGCCAGTGGTGACTGGCTTGCGCGCCCTTCAGTAGGCTTCCCAAAGACATTGAAGCAGCCCTCACAACCTGAGCCACTTACGGTGTGAAGCAGCGCGATCCGGCTGGCCTTGCTCTCCAGCCCTGTGACGCAGTCGTAATAAAACCGCATGCACAGGACGTGGTCTTTGCAGGACAGCACGCCAATGTCCTTGAAGACGAAGTCAAGGTGCTGCCTGTTCCTCAGCTGGAAAGAGTACAGCAGTATGGTCTCTTGCACGCAGTCCTCCACCACGTGCCGCGGGAAGGAGGTGGCTCGCGATAGCCACCTGTAGTTCAATGGCTGGATCTTGACGTCGCCTGCAAGGAGGAGGAACATCGTCACTGCCACAGCAGGCCCAGTTTCCATGTAGGATTCAGAAGAAAATGCCAGAGAAAAGGTCATTAAGAGAAGCAGCGCTTGGGGAGTGGTTTGACTTCGGGGAGCTCAAGCTGTTCCCCGACCTTTGGAGGCAATTCTCTACTTCTCCCAGCCCTGTCCCAAGAGCTGAGAGCGCATGCCCCCCGCCAGACCTGGAGGGGGAAAGTGGAGGGTTATCCTTCTCACCGGGGATAACCACCGTGGGGAACGCGAGCTCCTGCAGACATAACGCGTCAATGTCCAGCTGGAAGACGGGTCTTCGAGCCACATACACCTCTTCTTTGCCATGGAATCGCTCTTGGACCATAGCGAAGGTCCCGAGTCCTGTGAGCAGGACACCCTGCCCAGGAAAAAGACAAAAAGGCTGATGAGTGAGCGCTTTAGAGATGGGAAAAGTGAAAGATTTGGAACAGGACCGTGTCCCCCACTTCTTTTCTTCCCCTCCTCAAAACATTTGCTAGCATCCCTCGGCTAGAGAAGATGCCAGACGCTTCCAGCACAGGGAATACCCCTGGGACTGATTCCCAGGCATTTTCCTTGGCACGGACCCAACATAATCCCCTGTCTCTCTGCTTGCTCTCTCCACTCTGACCACAGGGACAAGCGAAGCCCTATCGTGTGCCGAATGCTTTCTCAGACTAGGTCTGGACTTGGTTTCTCAACCTCCTGGTTGACCCAGCAGCAGCTGTGGGCACACGGGATTATCTCGGTGTGCTTGGCACGATGCGCAGAGAGGGATCGCTCCCTGGGGCCCAGGCTCTCCAGGGCAAAGAGGGACCAAGACGCCAGCCCACCTTGTCCAGCTTCAGCTGTCCCAGGATGTACGCAGACACAGCGTCCCAGATAGCCACAACCTCTGGAAAGCAAGGGACAGAGGTGTCAGGCTCCGGGCCAGGCAGCGCGCAGCCTCTCGGCAAGCTCCTCGCCCAGGGGTGACAGATGCAGGTGTCCACAAAGAGCCCGGACAAACACCGCCATGGCCGCGGAGCTGGGCTGTGCCCCAGTTCCGGACTGGCAGCCTTACTCTGCTCCCGGGGCAGGGCTGGAGCAGAAACGGGGACGTGGGAAGGGCTCAGGACCAGGGCTGTGGCCATCTAACCCCCAGAAAGGGACAGCACCCCAGAGCCCAGAACATGATGTGCCAGCCTGGTGGCACAAGAGGATCCCGTGGAGGGGAACAGAGGTGCTCCCAGAGGAGCCCAGTTCGAGGTAAAGGGCTGTTGGACAGCACAGGCATTTCCAGCTGGCTCGTGAGAGCCCTGTGGGAGCTGTAGGACACCCCAGCCGCTGGGATGCAGGACCCCTTTTCATGCCAGAGCCGGAACCCAAGAGGTGCCAGATCCCAGGGAAAGCTGGCCCTGGATGGCCCCCCTCACGAGGGGACCACGCCATGCCCACGGGAGCCTCAGGGCTCAGGACAGCCCCAGCACCGCGGCCCGGGGGTCCTGGTTGTCCCCCCAGCCCGGTGGGACCCTCAGGCAGGTCTCTCGCAGCAGCCCCTGCCCTGTCCAGCCACCCCCGCAGCCCAGCAGCCGCAGCTGTTGACAGTGGATGGCCCTGGTACGACCCCTCGGGAAGGAGTTCCCAAAACCCTTACGCTTGGTGGAGAGCTGCAGGAGCGTGGGGAACAAGCTGCTGCTCAGCTCCAAGCTGACGGCCACGGTGCAGCAGCCCTCCATCGCGCTTGCCGCTTGCCCTCAGCTCAGGGAAAGGGATGCTCTCCGCAGCTCCTCGCCCAGAACTCCTCTCCGACGTGTCCCTGCTCTGCCTGTCAGCAAGGGTCCTGCCTGTGCGTGCGGGACCCCCAGCGCAGCCCCGCTGCCTCCCGACCCCGCTCCTGCCTGTGGAGCAGCTCCGAAGGGCAGCAGTGGGGAGCCCTGAGCAGTGCCCAGCAGCGCCCAGGCCGCACCGGGAAGTGCCGGCGGTGATGGGGAGACCTCCCTGTGATGTGGGTCACCCCCCTGTGACATCAGCCTGCAGCACTTGAAGGTGCATTATGACAACAGCAGGGACATAGCACAAGTGGGGAGAGAGGAGATAGATAGCTTTCCACTCTTGTCCTGGGGGGACAGTTCTCCCCAGTCCTTTCCCCAAAATCCCGCTTGCCCCTCGCACCAACACGTCTCTGCTACTGGGAGCCCATCGGGGCAGGTGGGGCTTGGGGGTTGGCTGCGGTGGGGCAGTTACAAGAGATGGGATCGAAAACCTGTGGGATGCAACAGCCCCTCCAGTGTGCCCAAACCCTCCTCTCTGCTGCGTGCTGCTTGCGTGGCCGGAGTAGTGAAACACGGATCTAAAACAATTACAAGGTTTTAGCACGTGTCACTAATCAGCTGCGAGTTTTGCAAATTTCTCAATATCTGGAAGGTTATTGATTACATGATGAGCTTGACTTTAGTATAGAATTCTTTAGCCTAGTAACTGTGCGATTGTATTTAACGGCCCACTCTCGTAGTCCTTCGGCTGCAGCTGCCTCAATGCTAACATTGTACCTATGTGTGAACAGTTAATCACACGGAAAGCAGGCCTCATGAAAATGAAAACAAAGACGAGTTAAGAGCAAGGACTGAGAGATTAAAGAGAACAGAGCAGATATCTTCACCTTGAGCACAGAGGCAGACTGGCAGGAGTACTCAGACAAGGATGATAAGAAGGAACGGCTTGGCTGGACAAGAGGAGGGACAAACATCCAAGGAGAAGAAATTATCCTCAAGAGACCCGTGGCCATAAAAGGGAAAAAGGAGGAGGGGGCTAACGACCACCCAAACGACCACCGACGACCACCCGAGACCCCCGCGCACGCCTAGTGTAGTTTTGCATCGCCAGCATTACGTAAATGTAGTAGAGAAGCAGGGAGGCGGTGATTTCTCGGAAAACGTGTGAATATTCACGTCTTTAAGGTAGATAAAGGATGAACTTCTGTTTCAGCGCACGCATGTTAGGAGGAGAGATCCCCCATGCGTCCGGCGCTGCAATAAAGATGTCATTAAGCATAACGACACTTTGGTGTTCTTGCGTTTAATTCTCTTTGACTTTTGTGAATCAGTAGGACGGGCTTCAGTGCTCTGGGTTGGGCTGGGATGGAGTCACTTCTCCCCATAGCAGCCCGGACGGTGCCGTGTTTTGGATCTGTGACCAGAACAGTCCTGACGCCACCGCGGTGGTTCAGCTGTCGCTGAACAGGGCCTGAGCAGCATCAAGGCAACTAGGCTGGGGGTGGGCAGGAAGCTGGGAGGGGACACAGCCGGGACAGCTGACCCCAGCTGGCCAAGGGGATGTCCCTCACCATATGACGTCGTGCTCAGCAATGAAAGTTGGGGAGAGAATGAGCACGGGGGGGGCTGTGCATGCTCGAGGCTGTGGCGCTCGTCTTCCCACGTTACTGCTGTGTGCGATGAAGCCCTGAACATACTGAAGAGCGAAAGCTTTGGTCGCCCTAAATTTTGGCATCTGCTGTCATTTCAATTGGCCAAAGGAATTTCCCAACAACCTCCAAGAAGATGCCCCCACCTCTTGCCTGGTCTCTCAGAGATGCTTCAGTAGAGCTTGCAGTGACCTGTGTTGGGAATTGTTAGGATTAATGGCCGTGCTTAGCACGAGTAGCTGAAGGAGGTGAAGCCTTAGGCCGCAGGAGCTGACCTAGCGTAAACTTTTTGGTAAAGCGAATGTTGCAGACACAGAACGCGCTGAAACGGGCAGATGCACGCAGCAGGAAGAAGAGCACCAAGGAAACAACCCCAAGTGAATGAGGTAACTTCAGGAGAAGGCCAGCCCAGCGACTGAGAGAACCAATACGAAATCAAGAGACCACCGCCCAGAATTAACACCCAGAGCTGCTCTGCACGTCCATTCAATCAACCACTTCTTTACTCAGCAGATTGGCAACTCGTCTTCTTTAAGCAGGAACCTGGCAGTGAGCCCCGCTGAGGTGGCACTTTCTTCGTCAGTTCTTTGCATTTCTTCCCTTTTTTCCGTGGGAGTACTTACCAAGATTTTCCTCATTAGAAGAAATGAGAAGGATCAGCCACAAATATGCAGAAGCCCAGACATTCACATACTTGCTACCTACACAGGAAGACGATCAAGGCCCTGCCTATACACGACAGGTTAAATATTAATTTACATCTATTATTACTGTATCAATTAATTATATATTCATTACTTCCTCTATATTAATAATATCTATTAATAGACATATAAAACACAGTTTTCCAACCCAGGAAGCAACTAAGGATCAAGTGCACACAACACACAACCATTTGTGGTTACCGATGTTCACAGGAGGCACATGCTGCTTCAGCTTCTATCTCTCCGGCTGCTACCTATGAGAAAACGGGAACATGTGTTATCGTAAGAGAAAACCCTGAACTGGAAACGTAGTTCACGACCTAATTTGCCTCTCTGTGCACATATCCAGTGAATAGCCCAGGACAGGGCACAGAAGTGATTAGCAAAGCAAAGCCAGGACCCCTCAGGAGACCTCGTAACTACACGAGTCTGTCTTTCCTTTTCGCCCCCGAGGTCCCAAAGCACCAGGGCAGGGGCAGGCAGGGCAGTCGTGCGCTCAGGGTGCACCGGGCAGGAGAGAGCAGGAGCAGCCTCTGGCACCCAGGATTGGTAACAACAGCTTCTGCTCTGAGCTGGGGTCAGCCCATGTGCAGGTACAGCACTGATCCAGACACGAAATTGAGGGTGTCAGCTCCTCCCAGGTGCCGCATGCACTGTACCTTCTTCCATGGCCTGCTCTCGATGAATTGTTTCCCAGTCTCTTCCATCTGGTGCCAGCTCAGACACCTGCACTCTGGCTCAGGGCTGCTCCTGCAGCTGCAGCATCCCTGGTCCTGGCCTGGTCCTGGTCCTATCCCCATCCCCATCCCCATCCCTATCCCTATCCCTATCCCTATCCCTATCCCTATCCCTATCCCTATCCCTATCCCCATCCCTGTCCCTATCCCTATCCCTATCACCGTCCCTGTCCCTACCCCTATCCCTACCCCTATCCCTATCCCTATCCCTATCTCCATCCCTATCACCATCCCTGTCCCTATCCCTATCCCTATCCCCATCCCTATCCCAATCCCTATCCCTATCCCCATCCCTATCCCTATCCCTATTACCGTCCCTGTCCCTACCCCTATCCCTATCCCTATCCCCATCCCTATCCTCATTCCCATCCCTATCCCCATCCCTATCCCCATCCCTATCCCTATCCCTATCCCTATCCCTATCCCCATCCCCATCCCTATCCCCATCCCCATCCCTATCCCCATCCCTGGTCCCCCCTCGCCCCGGCTGCCCCCAGCCCATCTCTCATCCATTTCTCCTCAGGCCCTTCAGCCCCTCCTCCCCACTCTGGCTGTGACAGGCCAACACCGACTCCCCTGATTGGCTCAGCCCTGGCCAGTGGCGTGGCTGTTGCTGGGCGGCAGGGGCAGGCCGGGCCTCTCCTCACAGAGACGCCCTGCGCCCGCTGACCCCCGCAGCCCCTGCTCAGCCAGCCGGGACACTGGGCCTGCGGAGAGAGGGCCTGCGAGAAGGGCCATGGCGGCGGGAGCTGCTCCCTCAGCAGCGCAAGGTGTGTGCACCGCTCTGCCGGCCCTCGGCCGCTCACGGGGTCCGGGCCTGCGCAGGGAGGGAGGGGAGGGACAGGGAGCGGGGCCAGGGAGGGGACATGACAGGAGGGGAGGGACAGCAGGGGAGATACCCTGGCTTTGCTCTGGATCGGCACGACTCTCCCAAAGCGCGGGTCTGTCTGTGCTCCAGCCCCAGCCCTGGGTAGCAGGAGCTGCGTGTCGGGAGCTGCTGGCGCCGGCCAGGCCGGCCCCGGGCACGAGAGAGGGGTCTGCCCCCGGTCACACCGCCGGGGCTGAGCCCAGCACCCAGGGCCTCCTCAGGCCTCGCCTTCCCCCGGGGTGAGGAGGAGAGATGGCCTGTCCTGGCATGGCCCAGGGCATCCTCTGTGGCCAGAAGGAAGGACAGAGGGGTAATTATGATTTGAGCTTCTGCACAGACCACCAAGTATGTGGACACAGGACACCGCTATAGGCTGGTCTGTACCTTCAGAGCTGTGGGCTGAGCTCTTCTACCTGTAAGGGCTTGGTAGAGATGGGCTACGGGTAGAGTTACTGATTGCTACTTGTTACTTCTTTTGGGGTCCCGTGACAGTGACGGGAAGTTTATCCGCCTGCTGCGGATCTCTTGAGGATGGTTTCTTCTCCTTGGACGTTTGCCCCTCCTGTTGTCCAGCCAAGCGGTTCCTTCTTCTCATCCTTGTCTGAGCACTCCTGCCAGTCTGTCTCTATGCTCAAGGTGAAGCTATCTTCTCTGTTCTCTTTAATCTCTCAGCCCTTGCTCTTAACCCTTCGTTGTTTTCATTTTCATGAGGCCTGCTTCAGTCGTGATTAGCCGTTTATACATAGTTGCAATGTTAGCACTGAGGAAATACAGCCTAAGGACTACGGGAGTCGACCCTTAAACATAATCACATAGTTACTAGGCTAAAGAATTCTATATTAAAGTCAAACTCATCATGTAATCAATAACCTTCCATATATTAAGAAATTTGCAAAACTTGCAGTTGATTAGTGACACATGCTAAAACCTTGTAATTGTTTTAGATCCTTGTTTCAAGGTGGCCTTCAAAGGTCCCTTCCAACCCAAACTGTTCCATGAATCTATGATTCTGTGATCTGCAGTGGCATCTGCATCTGCAAGGCTCTTAGCATTGCTTTCTGCATCTGCAAGGGAATGAGGAACGGATAGTGCATCTGCAAAGCTCTCTGCAGTGCTGTCTGCAGTGGCATCTGCCTCTGCAGTGGCATCTTCGGTGGCACCTTATATATGTTTGTTGGTATGTGTAGGGGAATCTGTATGTGCAATGGTATCTGGAACTCCAGCTGCACCTGTATGGGCAACTGTACCTGTGTGTGCTTCAGTGTCTGTACGCGTAGTTCTTTCTCTCCATCTCTGCAGTTGTACCTATGCCTCTCATTGTATGTGTAGCCATCTCTCTATCCTCATCCCTCTTGGTGACTGTCTGTGTCGTGACCAGTACATTTATCTGCACCTCGACCTGTCGCAGCACATCTGTGTGTTACGGTAGCTGTGTTTGTATCAATGCCTTTATGTGTAACGGTTCCGTTTACTCTGTCCGTCACGGTACCTCCGTCAGCAATGGCGTCACTTGCTGTGTCTGCTGCTTGTGGTGTAGTTGAAAGTGCACTTGCATCTGTGACTGTGCTTGTGTCTTGAAGTGTACGTGCAGTTGTAGCGGGATCCGGAATGGTACCTGTTTTGTGCCTGTGTCCGCAATTTTATCGGCAATTCAGCGCGAGTCCGTGCCTGTGATGATACTGGTCTCTGTGACGATACTGGTAGCTGTATATCTGATGGTGCCAGTGTCTGTGTCTCTGCTGGTATCTGTATCCGTACCCGTCGTGGTACCTGTAGCTGTACCTGCGTTGCTAACGGTATCTGTCTCTGCGCGTGTACTTGCGGTGGTTGCTGTATGGGCACGTGCAATTCCCTCTCTCGCTGAAGCAGTAACCGCGAGGGTATCTCTGACGGTATCTGTGCCACTAACATCTCGGTATCTGTGTGACGGTCTGTAGTGCTATCGCCTTCTCTGTACTGGCACAAAATAACGCCTACTAGGTAAAATATTGTAACCACATGGAAGTGCCTGTTTGGGGACAATTGTAACTCCTGTGCTAATTGTACCCTAATTGGTGACCATTAGCCACATGAAAGTGCCCCCTGGCTTAAACGCAGCCATAAAGCATTGTATAAAAGCTGGTACCTTTGTACTCCAAGCATGCTAGTTCCACCTAGCAGCCACACTTGCGCAAGTCCCGATTAAAATGAGGATCTCGTCGCAGCGTGTGAGATTGGTCATTGCGCACCGGGAACGAGCTCGCACTTGCGACAACAAAATGGCCTCTGCGCCTGCAGCGGTACCTGTATCTGCAATGCCCGCTGCAGTGGTTTCTCCAGCTGCAGTGGTGCCTGCCTCTGCAGTGCTGTTTGCTTCAGTCGTGGCACCCGCAGGGCTGTCAGCAGTGGTTTGCTCCTCTGAAGTGGTGCCTGCAACGGTATGTGAACCTGCAACGGCATCTGCAAAGCGTCTGCGTCTGGAATGCTGTGTCTGCATCTGTACCGTCGCCTGCCACTCTGCCACGCAGATGCCGTTGCAGATGCAGAGGCCGTTGCAGATGCAGATGCAATTTCAGATGAAGTTGCGGACGGAGATGCTATTGCAGAGGCAGGTGCCATTGCAGGTGCAGAAACCATTACAAACGCCACTGGAGGCGCAGGTGCGATGTCAGGCGCCACTTCCGATGACGATGCCGCTGCAGATGCAGGTACCTTTGCACACACCGTGGCAGATGGGGATGCCGTGGAAGATTGCACTGAAGATATGGGCATCGGTGCCACTGGAGATGGCACTGCAGATGCAGATGCCACCGCGGATGGCCTTGCAGATGCAAGTACCGCTCCAGATGGCCTTTAGAGTTGCTCTTGAAGATGCAGATACCATTGCAGACACCAGTGCAGATGTAGATACTCTCTGTACCTCCAACGGTACGTGCATCGTTGCCTGCACACACAGGACGGGTTGCAATGCCCGACAGGAGACCATCAATTAGTTGAAGGTCGAGAGACAGAGAGGTGCCGTTAAGGTGAAACGACACCAGCCCACCAATTTAACAATTTAATAATACAAAATGCAAGGCATGAGGTTACATAAATGACTCAAGGGCAACTACTCTAACTAAACAATTCAAGTAAACAAACGAGTCCCATACAACACGTCTTTTACACTTCGACAAAGAGAGGTAAAGAGAGAGAGCGCGCGTGAGCGAAGAAGGTATCACCACCCGTGGATCCAGTGTTGTCCCGTTGGTCCTCTTGATGTTCCTTGGTGGTGAGGGTCTCCACTTTTGCTTCTGATGGTGTCGACTTTATACAGTCCGAGTCCCACAATCTCCATGTGATCCCAAGAAGCTTCATGCCTATGCAACAGGCTGATGCAACAGGCAACGGCACATCTGCAGGCTTTGGTGTCTCTTCTCGCTGTATCTCTGCTCTGCAGAAACCGGTCCTTGCGCCTGCTCCGTATCTCTGCTCTGCGGGAACCGCTATCTCATTCTTCTCTGGGGTCCACTCCGTGCCAAGACATGTTCAAGCCGTTGTGCCAAAAAAGGTGTGGGTTCCTCGGAACCGTGAAATGTTTAAGACAGAAACCGCATACCGGTCCACCATAACAGGCTGTTGGCAGAGCATAGTCTCTTCTCCACAGACACACGGATAACCCTGACCCCTCGCCCCCCGAGCAGCCCCGTCCCGCGCCACGCCTGGGAGAGGAGCAAGCTCTGGGCCGGGTGGGGGGTTGGAGGGAGCGTGTGACACAGGCCAGGAAGAGCGGAGATGGGTAAGGGCTTGGCGACAAGGAAGGAGGGGTGAGAGGGGAAAGTTTTTCCATCCGAGGGCTGAAGGCGCTGGGACACGTGGGGCTGCCCGACCCGTGGCACCCCGAGGCGAAGGGCGAGGGGCAGAGCACAGCTGGAGCCAGAGGAGCACAGCTGGAGCTGGGGCTGCCTGACTCCTCAGGGCATGGAGCGAGGGAGGGAGGGAGGGAAGGGTGTGGGGAGGGATGGCCGTGCCTTCTTCTGGGAATGAGGTCTCAGACCCCAGCCGTGAGTAGGGGGCCGTGCCTCCCCACCACCCCTGGCCTAACCGTCTTCCCTCTTCTTCCAGCTGCTTCTTGCGACCAACTGGTTCCCAAGGCTGGGCCTGGCCAGGGGAGGGAGGAGAGCTGGGCTTGGCCCATGTTGGCGCACCAGGCTGGAGAACGACATCCTTAGCTGCGTCACGAGGGCAGGCACCGAGAGAGGGCACAAGGAGTCCGGACGGGTGTTTGAGCTCAACATCTCCAGGCAAGACTAAATCACGCCCTGCCTCTGGAGACTCTGCATCCCAGACCCCCACGGGATGGAAGGGGGCCCTCTGCTGACGCGCTCTCATGGACAGATGTCCCCACCACAGACAGATGCAGCTCCTCCAAGGGGCTCTGCGGGTCCTGCAACAGGAGGCAGAGGCAGGCACTCGGCAGCAGTTGGGCTTGAGGGATGGTTCCTCTCCGCAAGGTCATGTGCCAGCCAAGGACCCTTCTCCAAGGGCCCTGGACAGAGCATGGAGGCCCTAGCACTGACCTCAGCATGGGCCGAGTCGCAGAGCTCCTGGGGCTGAAGGCTGCCTGGGGGTATCTGCTGCAGGGAATGCGCCTTCCCACGCTTTACCCTCAGCACTTCCCAGAAGGGCCATTTGCTCCCTGGGCTCTAACAAGAGAGCGAGCGCTGCGTGCTGACCAGGGCTGCCCTTTGCCCGGGGCCGCCCTGACCCGCCTGTGCCTCGGGCTGTCGACGAGGGGGTTGTCCAGGGGCGTGATGGTGTAGAAGAAGAAGACGAGCGCTCTGTTGAGCTGCCTCAGCGGCTCTGTTCCAGGCAGCAGGTAGCCAAGGATGCGGGTGCCACAAACAACAGCGATGACGGTGAGGTCGGAGGGTGACGTGACCCCGACCTGAAGACCTTTGAAGACGCAGAGGTCACCGCTCCACATCACCGACACAGAATGAGCGTCAGCCCCGAGCAGATCCTGCACGGCTCTCCCGGCTGCAGGATAACCTCAGCCACCTCATTGCGCCAGAGGAGCCTGCGGGCAGGGGAGGCACCTCAGCTGCCAGGATGCTGGGGGGTGAGGGGCTACAGCTCCCAGCATGCGGCAGGCCCACGCCTGCCTTCCTCTTCCTCGGGTGACGTTCATGGACAGATCTCCCTGCTGTCCCCCCATGTCCCTGCCCAGATCAACTCCAGGTCGGCCTTGGCTTTCCTAGCCCTGTCTCTCACCATGCAACAGCACCTCTCGACTTCTCCTGGGTCACCTCCCTCTGCTCCCACTCTTGTACCTTCCTTTCTGTAACTGGGCTCAGTGAGGAGCGCCTTGCTCATCCGTGAACGTGAACGTGGCCTATGAAGTTGAGGCTCCTCTGCCTTGTTTGGAGAAGGCCTCATCTACGTCTTCCTCCTGATCAGAGGAGGTCTCCAGCAGACACCTGCTGACACAGAACCCACATTGGCCTGCCTGCTCATCCTGACCCAGAAGCTGGCTGCTCTCCCACCCCGAGCAGGAGGCAAGTCCGCCTCCTGGCCTTCCCAGGCGGCCCTTGCTGAAGAGCCCCTGTCCCCCCACCGCAGCCCTCCTGCTGTGCCATCTACCACCCACCACGCCTCCGTGGTGCCGCCGTGCTCACGGCCCTGTAATCACACACAGACTCCTGGCCCTGCTGCTGGCTCTCCACGCGGTGTGCATGAGCGCGCCGGCACTTCAGGGAGGCACCGGCTGTGCTGGATTCCCGGGAGAGTGTGAGAGCTTCCTCCGTCCTGCTGCCTGCGTGTTGGCATGTGCAGGAGTGGGGCTGCACGAGTTCGCGCTGTGGGGGGCACGTGTGGACTTCATTCCCTCCTACCCCTACGAGCGGTTGATCCCTTCACCCCAATCCGTCGCCAGGCACAGGCCAGTCAGTCCAGCTGGGAACAGCCCCAGAGCTCTTTATTTTGTATTTCTTGGGGGGGCCTTGGCAGGCTGAGAAGCCTGCCAGCCCCTTTGCTAACAGCCGCTGCCACAGCCGCCGGCCCCGGCATCTTCCCCTCTGCTGCGGTTCCAGCACCTAGTGCTAGGGAGGAAGAAGGAAACGTGTGTGACCGCACGGCCAGGGAGAAGGCGCAGAAACCCTGCAGGCGTAGCTCAGGCCACCTGTGATGGGATCTGCTTGCCATGAAGCCTCAAGGTGTCCGTGAAGTGGGAGAGGCCCCTTTGCCCCAGCCCATGAGAAGGTCCCAGGTGCAGCTGGGGCTGAGGGAGGTGGGGCTGAGACCTTGGGTGTCCCCTGCAGGTGTCCCCCCTCGGGCCAAGGTGTCTTGGGGCTGGGACTCTGCAAGGGCAGGGCATGCTGTCGGGTTTGGAAAGGGCAGAGCCAGCCGTCAGAGGGATCCCTCTGTCTTCAGCCCGGACTCGTACGTCCCACAGGAAAAGCCAGTTCTGGGTGCCCAGGCAGTCCCCGCCTCGGGTGCCAGGGAGGTCCAGCCCAAAGCCAGGCTCCAGAGCCTGCTTCTGTCTCGCGAGGGCTGTCAGAGGAATGCCCTCTTTCCCCCGGGGGGGGCTGCCCTCAGTGGAGGCATGGGCCTTGCAGCTGGGGAAGCACCAGCCCTTGCTGCAGAGACTTACCAGGGGAGCTGCCTCTGCTGCTCCAGGTGCTGCCTGTGGTCCTCAGCCACGTTCTTGAATATGTTCCTCCGTGCTTGATACGGCTCCAGCCTTCGGAGGACCTGCACCGCTCGTGGGGAAAGGTGGCTGCAACAGCAGGGAAACACCAGCCCTCAGCCTCTGCCCGAGACCCCCTTCTGCCTCTCCTCTCGCCCAGCCCCTGCACCCACCCGCTCCTGCGTGCACCCACTCCTTCGCCCTGCGGTGAGTTTCGGGCCTTGGCTGTGGGGGTAACCCAGGCCATGCCCGTGTTAGGAGACTAAATCAGAGGGTGTCCTGTGCAAGCCCAGCGTGCAGGGACAGGGGACCCGGACATCTCTGCGGGGTCACGGCTGCTCGGCTGCCCCAGGCTGAGGCCAGAGCTGGCGCACACTTACTCAGGCTGGAGTCTCTTCAGCTGGGCTGCTGCTGCCATGTCCTCTGCTGGGAGGGGGTTTCCAGCCTTCCTCCACCTTTCCTTGACCTCCTTCCTCCTGGGCTGGGCTGGAGGGTGGGGAGTCCAAGTGGCTCCAGCGCCGAGTGCCTGCCAAGGAGGAGACGCTCTCAAGCACCCAGACGGGAAACAGAGGTGCTGTTTGCCAGAGGACCTCTTAAAAGGGGCCTGCGGCAGGCCCTGGGATCTGGGAGACTCAGCACCATGTGCCCATCGTCACGGCTGACGGCTGCTTTTGCCCCTCGGACCCTCCTCAAGGGGAGAACCCTGCCCTGCAGCCGGCTGTCATTGCTGCTCCCAGGCCCTGGAGACCTGCCGCCCTGGGTGCCCCCACAGAGAGAGTCGCTGCTGCTCTCAGCGGTGTCAAGCACGGCCCGTACCGGGGGCGGCTGTCGGTCCTCGCCTGCAGACCAGGCTTCCCACATCGCCCATTCTGCCTTTGCTTGCTCTCGCTGCTCTTGCCACCGGGTCTTCGTTTGCTCCCACTCTGCAGACAGCTGCCGGACCTCCTGGAGGGGACGCAGACGCAGGATTAGTCTCAGCTCCTGGAGGGGCTTCCTTCGGGTCTGCCCCGCGTTGCCGCCCCTTGGCTCAGCCGGTCGGTCGGCAGCGCTTTGCCCCTGACAGAGCAGAGGCCGTGGAGTCTTGCCAGGCCCCTCAGCTCAGGGCAAACACAGCTGAGGGAGCAAAGACCTCCACTGTCAAGGACCTAGAAAGGACTTGTGCATTTTCCGTAGCCCCTGGCCAGACTAAAGTGTTTCATCACAACCCCAGGGGCAATAGCAGGCGCGAAGGCTGTGCAGCACCTTCCTTTTCGTGAAGAAGGCCTGAAGGAGCTGACAGACACGTTACAATGAACGCACGCCAAGGGGTCCTTTCTGGACGGCTCTCTGCACAAAGAGGCTTTTGCCGCGTCTCCAGCAGCGCGGCAGTTACAGCCAGGCCGGGCACGTACCTGCAGCGCTCTCCTGCAGCCTTCAGAGGACGGGAGCGTGGTGGTGGACCCGGCTGGAGGAGCTGGCTCCTGCCTGCGTGCCTGCTTCGTGCTGGGGGAGCTGCCTGGGCATGGGGGGAGCACACTGCAAGGAGACAGCAGGAGGAGTCGGCATGAGCACGGGGCAGTTTGGTCTCCCATTCTCACCTGGTACCAAAGCTCCCCGGGCTGGTAGGAGAAGAACTGCGGGAGGTGGGGCCATTTCCCATGGCGAGGGGGAGCCTTCCCTGAGCCCCATCGGATGGATGGGAGAGGACTGCACCTCAGGTCTGTTGTCAGGGCAAGCAACGTGACGTGGGGTGCACTCGGCATCCGCCGCCTTCCTCGCTAAGGGGCCGGCGATGGGGCAAACAAGCTCATAAAAGCTGTGGGGCACGTGTTGGGGACCTTCCAGCCGGACTGCCCACCAAAGGAGTCCACTGTCTCTCCTGCATGGGTGCAAGGATCCCTTTCAGCCCTTCCCACAAGGCTCTCACCTGGCAGAAGGTTTCCTCCCCGTGTCTTGCTGCCTTGTGCCTGGCAACTGGCTTGGCAGCACGGGGAGGGAGAACTTCACCCGGCTCTGCAGCAGCTTGCTGGGATGCCCCTCTGTACCTGGGAAAGGAGAAAGCTCCTCAGAGCAGCTCCGTGGGGAGCGCGTTTTAAGTGGGCTGTGGTCACCCAGCGTGGGGCAGGGCCCCAGCTGGACAGCAGGGACCCGTTCCCGTACCTCTTCTCAACCTGTGCTTCTCTGCAGCCTTCTCGTGCCAGGTGGAGAAAGCCTTGGCCACCGTGCTGCTGATCACAGTGAACCGGAACCTGGAAAGCAATGGAGGACACGGGCTTGAAGCAAGGTGACCCCTACCCTCTGCAGCGTGCCAGCGCTAATCCTCCCGACTGTCGTGCGAGGCATGGCTTCCCTTTTCCTTTGTGGCCATGCCCAGGTTTTATTGGCCATCTCCCCCCAACACCACAAAATGCAGCTTAAAGGCCCCTTGTGTGCAGCTGGGTCTCCCGGATGGGAATGACGGCAGGCTGGGTGTGAGAAACACAATCACGATGCCCGGTCACTCCAGGAGAAGACACGCGTAGCCCCAGCTCGGCGTTAGTTAACCAGAAACCAGTCCCTGCCGGGTTGCTCCCGGACTCGATGCTGGCTGTCCAGCCCCGACAAGCCGCACTCCTGTGCAGGAGGTGGGAAGCCGCCCGCTCGGTCGCTCGAGGGCTGCAGAGGAAACGCACTCACCTGGGGAACGCATGGGCAGGAGCAGCCTGCACCCCCCGAGCGGGCGTCGCTCCAGCCGAGAGCCCTGCGCCTGCCGTCCACAGCCTCTGCAGAGCGACACAGAGCTGTTAGAGGGTTTGCAAGGCATTTTTCCCTTGCCTCCCAAAGCAATCAGACCTGTCTCGCGCTCCAAACGCAAGCGGCTTCTCCAGCCCCCGCTCCCAAATCCTCCTCCGTCCACATTAGCCCTTGCGCTGCTCTGGAGAAGCTGCACAGCAAACGCTGAGACTGCGCCATAACACTGCCGGGCTTTTTGCAGGGCAAGGACCCAGAAACTGGGAAGAAATCCTCTTTTCTAACGGAGAAGTCAGTGGGGGCGAGCATCGGGGAAGGTGTTGGACTGGCCTACCGCATCCAGGCTGGCCAGTGGCGACTGGCTTGCGCGCCCTTCAGTAGGCTTCCCAAAGACATTGAAGCAGCCCTCACAACCTGAGCCACTTACGGTGTGAAGCAGCGCGATCCGGCTGGCCTTGCTCTCCAGCCCTGTGACGCAGTCGTAATAAAACCGCATGCACAGGACGTGGTCTTTGCAGGACAGCACGCCAATGTCCTTGAAGACGAAGTCAAGGTGCTGCCTGTTCCTCAGCTGGAAAGAGTACAGCAGTATGGTCTCTTGCACGCAGTCCTCCACCACGTGCCGCGGGAAGGAGGTGGCTCGCGATAGCCACCTGTAGTTCAATGGCTGGATCTTGACGTCGCCTGCAAGGAGGAGGAACATCGTCACTGCCACAGCAGGCCCAGTTTCCATGTAGGATTCAGAAGAAAATGCCAGAGAAAAGGTCATTAAGAGAAGCAGCGCTTGGGGAGTGGTTTGACTTCGGGGAGCTCAAGCTGTTCCCCGACCTTTGGAGGCAATTCTCTACTTCTCCCAGCCCTGTCCCAAGAGCTGAGAGCGCATGCCCCCCGCCAGACCTGGAGGGGGAAAGTGGAGGGTTATCCTTCTCACCGGGGATAACCACCGTGGGGAACGCGAGCTCCTGCAGACATAACGCGTCAATGTCCAGCTGGAAGACGGGTCTTCGAGCCACATACACCTCTTCTTTGCCATGGAATCGCTCTTGGACCATAGCGAAGGTCCCGAGTCCTGTGAGCAGGACACCCTGCCCAGGAAAAAGACAAAAAGGCTGATGAGTGAGCGCTTTAGAGATGGGAAAAGTGAAAGATTTGGAACAGGACCGTGTCCCCCACTTCTTTTCTTCCCCTCCTCAAAACATTTGCTAGCATCCCTTGGCTAGAGAAGATGCCAGACGCTTCCAGCACAGGGAATACCCCTGGGACTGATTCCCAGGCATTTTCCTTGGCACGGACCCAACATAATCCCCTGTCTCTCTGCTTGCTCTCTCCACTCTGACCACAGGGACAAGCGAAGCCCTATCGTGTGCCGAATGCTTTCTCAGACTAGGTCTGGACTTGGTTTCTCAACCTCCTGGTTGACCCAGCAGCAGCTGTGGGCACACGGGATTATCTCGGTGTGCTTGGCACGATGCGCAGAGAGGGATCGCTCCCTGGGGCCCAGGCTCTCCAGGGCAAAGAGGGACCAAGACGCCAGCCCACCTTGTCCAGCTTCAGCTGTCCCAGGATGTACGCAGACACAGCGTCCCAGATAGCCACAACCTCTGGAAAGCAAGGGACAGAGGTGTCAGGCTCCGGGCCAGGCAGCGCGCAGCCTCTCGGCAAGCTCCTCGCCCAGGGGTGACAGATGCAGGTGTCCACAAAGAGCCCGGACAAACACCGCCATGGCCGCGGAGCTGGGCTGTGCCCCAGTTCCGGACTGGCAGCCTTACTCTGCTCCCGGGGCAGGGCTGGAGCAGAAACGGGGACGTGGGAAGGGCTCAGGACCAGGGCTGTGGCCATCTAACCCCCAGAAAGGGACAGCACCCCAGAGCCCAGAACATGATGTGCCAGCCTGGTGGCACAAGAGGATCCCGTGGAGGGGAACAGAGGTGCTCCCAGAGGAGCCCAGTTCGAGGTAAAGGGCTGTTGGACAGCACAGGCATTTCCAGCTGGCTCGTGAGAGCCCTGTGGGAGCTGTAGGACACCCCAGCCGCTGGGATGCAGGACCCCTTTTCATGCCAGAGCCGGAACCCAAGAGGTGCCAGATCCCAGGGAAAGCTGGCCCTGGATGGCCCCCCTCACGAGGGGACCACGCCATGCCCACGGGAGCCTCAGGGCTCAGGACAGCCCCAGCACCGCGGCCCGGGGGTCCTGGTTGTCCCCCCAGCCCGGTGGGACCCTCAGGCAGGTCTCTCGCAGCAGCCCCTGCCCTGTCCAGCCACCCCCGCAGCCCAGCAGCCGCAGCTGTTGACAGTGGATGGCCCTGGTACGACCCCTCGGGAAGGAGTTCCCAAAACCCTTACGCTTGGTGGAGAGCTGCAGGAGCGTGGGGAACAAGCTGCTGCTCAGCTCCAAGCTGACGGCCACGGTGCAGCAGCCCTCCATCGCGCTTGCCGCTTGCCCTCAGCTCAGGGAAAGGGATGCTCTCCGCAGCTCCTCGCCCAGAACTCCTCTCCGACGTGTCCCTGCTCTGCCTGTCAGCAAGGGTCCTGCCTGTGCGTGCGGGACCCCCAGCGCAGCCCCGCTGCCTCCCGACCCCGCTCCTGCCTGTGGAGCAGCTCCGAAGGGCAGCAGTGGGGAGCCCTGAGCAGTGCCCAGCAGCGCCCAGGCCGCACCGGGAAGTGCCGGCGGTGATGGGGAGACCTCCCTGTGATGTGGGTCACCCCCCTGTGACATCAGCCTGCAGCACTTGAAGGTGCATTATGACAACAGCAGGGACATAGCACAAGTGGGGAGAGAGGAGATAGATAGCTTTCCACTCTTGTCCTGGGGGGACAGTTCTCCCCAGTCCTTTCCCCAAAATCCCGCTTGCCCCTCGCACCAACACATCTCTGCTACTGGGAGCCCATCGGGGCAGGTGGGGCTTGGGGGTTGGCTGCGGTGGGGCAGTTACAAGAGATGGGATCGAAAACCTGTGGGATGCAACAGCCCCTCCAGTGTGCCCAAACCCTCCTCTCTGCTGCGTGCCGCTTGCGTGGCCGGAGTAGTGAAACACGGATCTAAAACAATTACAAGGTTTTAGCACGTGTCACTAATCAGCTGCGAGTTTTGCAAATTTCTCAATATCTGGAAGGTTATTGATTACATGATGAGCTTGACTTTAGTATAGAATTCTTTAGCCTAGTAACTGTGTGATTGTATTTAACGGCCCACTCTCGTAGTCCTTCGGCTGCAGCTGCCTCAATGCTAACATTGTACCTATGTGTGAACAGTTAATCACACGGAAAGCAGGCCTCATGAAAATGAAAACAAAGACGAGTTAAGAGCAAGGACTGAGAGATTAAAGAGAACAGAGCAGATATCTTCACCTTGAGCACAGAGGCAGACTGGCAGGAGTACTCAGACAAGGATGATAAGAAGGAACGGCTTGGCTGGACAAGAGGAGGGACAAACATCCAAGGAGAAGAAATTATCCTCAAGAGACCCGTGGCCATAAAAGGGAAAAAGGAGGAGGGGGCTAACGACCACCCAAACGACCACCGACGACCACCCGAGACCCCCGCGCACGCCTAGTGTAGTTTTGCATCGCCAGCATTACGTAAATGTAGTAGAGAAGCAGGGAGGCGGTGATTTCTCGGAAAACGTGTGAATATTCACGTCTTTAAGGTAGATAAAGGATGAACTTCTGTTTCAGCGCACGCATGTTAGGAGGAGAGATCCCCCATGCGTCCGGCGCTGCAATAAAGATGTCATTAAGCATAACGACACTTTGGTGTTCTTGCGTTTAATTCTCTTTGACTTTTGTGAATCAGTAGGACGGGCTTCAGTGCTCTGGGTTGGGCTGGGATGGAGTCACTTCTCCCCATAGCAGCCCGGACGGTGCCGTGTTTTGGATCTGTGACCAGAACAGTCCTGACGCCACCGCGGTGGTTCAGCTGTCGCTGAACAGGGCCTGAGCAGCATCAAGGCAACTAGGCTGGGGGTGGGCAGGAAGCTGGGAGGGGACACAGCCGGGACAGCTGACCCCAGCTGGCCAAGGGGATGTCCCTCACCATATGACGTCGTGCTCAGCAATGAAAGTTGGGGAGAGAATGAGCACGGGGGGGGCTGTGCATGCTCGAGGCTGTGGCGCTCGTCTTCCCACGTTACTGCTGTGTGCGATGAAGCCCTGAACATACTGAAGAGCGAAAGCTTTGGTCGCCCTAAATTTTGGCATCTGCTGTCATTTCAATTGGCCAAAGGAATTTCCCAACAACCTCCAAGAAGATGCCCCCACCTCTTGCCTGGTCTCTCAGAGATGCTTCAGTAGAGCTTGCAGTGACCTGTGTTGGGAATTGTTAGGATTAATGGCCGTGCTTAGCACGAGTAGCTGAAGGAGGTGAAGCCTTAGGCCGCAGGAGCTGACCTAGCGTAAACTTTTTGGTAAAGCGAATGTTGCAGACACAGAACGCGCTGAAACGGGCAGATGCACGCAGCAGGAAGAAGAGCACCAAGGAAACAACCCCAAGTGAATGAGGTAACTTCAGGAGAAGGCCAGCCCAGCGACTGAGAGAACCAATACGAAATCAAGAGACCACCGCCCAGAATTAACACCCAGAGCTGCTCTGCACGTCCATTCAATCAACCACTTCTTTACTCAGCAGATTGGCAACTCGTCTTCTTTAAGCAGGAACCTGGCAGTGAGCCCCGCTGAGGTGGCACTTTCTTCGTCAGTTCTTTGCATTTCTTCCCTTTTTTCCGTGGGAGTACTTACCAAGATTTTCCTCATTAGAAGAAATGAGAAGGATCAGCCACAAATATGCAGAAGCCCAGACATTCACATACTTGCTACCTACACAGGAAGACGATCAAGGCCCTGCCTATACACGACAGGTTAAATATTAATTTACATCTATTATTACTGTATCAATTAATTATATATTCATTACTTCCTCTATATTAATAATATCTATTAATAGACATATAAAACACAGTTTTCCAACCCAGGAAGCAACTAAGGATCAAGTGCACACAACACACAACCATTTGTGGTTACCGATGTTCACAGGAGGCACATGCTGCTTCAGCTTCTATCTCTCCGGCTGCTACCTATGAGAAAACGGGAACATGTGTTATCGTAAGAGAAAACCCTGAACTGGAAACGTAGTTCACGACCTAATTTGCCTCTCTGTGCACATATCCAGTGAATAGCCCAGGACAGGGCACAGAAGTGATTAGCAAAGCAAAGCCAGGACCCCTCAGGAGACCTCGTAACTGCACGAGTCTGTCTTTCCTTTTCGCCCCCGAGGTCCCAAAGCACCAGGGCAGGGGCAGGCAGGGCAGTCGTGCGCTCAGGGTGCACCGGGCAGGAGAGAGCAGGAGCAGCCTCTGGCACCCAGGATTGGTAACAACAGCTTCTGCTCTGAGCTGGGGTCAGCCCATGTGCAGGTACAGCACTGATCCAGACACGAATCTGAGGGTGTCAGCTCCTCCCAGGTGCCGCATGCACTGTACCTTCTTCCATCGCCTGCTCTCGACCAATTGTTTCCCAGTCTCTTCCATCTGGTGCCAGCTCAGACACCTGCACTCTGGCTCGGGGCTGCCTGGGGGATGGCGACCCTTGGGGCAGCAGCAGGAACTCCTCCGACCCTGGTTGTGGGGTCATCCATGGGGCTGAGCACTCGGGCCCAGGGCTGGTGAACTGGGCCATGGCGGGGCCTGTGTGCGGTGAGGTCTCCAGGTCCCTCCAGGCCCATCCATGCTGGGAGATACCGGCTCCTGCACCTGCAGCTCCTCTGGGCCTGGGCCTGGGCCTGGGCCTATCCTTATCCCCATCCCCATCCCCACCCCTATCCCCATCCCCATCCCTATCCCTATCCCTATCACTATCCCTGTCCCTATCCTCATTCCCATCCCTATCCTCATCCCCATCCCTATCCCCATCCCTATCCCCACCCCATCCCCATCCCCATCCCTATCCCCATCCCCATCCCTATCCCTATCCCCATCCTCATCCCCATCCCCATCCCTATCCTCATCCCCATCCCCATCCCCATCCCCATCCCTATCCCTATCCCCATCTCTATCCCCATCCCTATCCTCATTCCCATCCATATCCCCATCCCTCTCCCTCTCCCTCTCCCTCTCCCTGTCCCTCTCCCTCTCCCTATCCCTATCCCTATTCCCATCCCTATCCCCACCACCATCCCCATCCCTATCCCCATTCCCATCCCCAACCCCATCCCCATCCCTATCCCTATCCCCATCCCTATCCCCATCCCCATCCCTATCCCTATCCCCATCCCTATCCCCATCCCCATCCCTGGTCACCCCTCGCCCCGGCTGCCCCCAGCCCATCTCTCATCCATTTCTCCTCAGGCCCCTCAGCCCCTCCTCCCCACTCTGGCTGTGACAGGCCAACACCGACTCCCCTGATTGGCTCAGCCCTGGCCAGTGGCGTGGCTGTTGCTGGGCGGCAGGGGCAGGCCGGGCCTCTCCTCACAGAGACGCCCTGCGCCCGCTGACCCCCGCAGCCCCTGCTCAGCCAGCCGGGACACTGGGCCTGCGGAGAGAGGGCCTGCGAGAAGGGCCATGGCGGCGGGAGCTGCTCCCTCAGCAGCGCAAGGTGTGTGCACCGCTCTGCCGGCCCTCGGCCGCTCACGGGGTCCGGGCCTGCGCAGGGAGGGAGGGGAGGGGCAGGGAGCGGGGCCAGGGAGGGGACATGACAGGAGGGGAGGGACAGCAGGGGAGATACCCTGGCTTTGCTCTGGATCGGCACGTCTCTCCCGAAGCGCGGGTCTGTCTGTGCTCCAGCCACAGCCCTGGGCAGCAGGAGCTGCGTGTCGGGAGCTGCTGGCGCCGGCCAGGCCGGCCCCGGGCACGAGAGAGGGGTCTGCCCCCGGTCACACCGCCGGGGCTGAGCCCAGCACCCAGGGCCTCCTCAGGCCTCGCCTTCCCCCGGGGTGAGGAGGAGAGATGGCCTGTCCTGGCATGGCCCAGGGCATCCTCTGTGGCCAGAAGGAAGGACAGAGGGGTAATTATGATTTGAGCTTCTGCACAGACCACCAAGTATGTGGACACAGGACACCGTTATAGGCTGGTCTGTACCTTCAGAGCTGTGGGCTGAGCTCTTCTACCTGTAAGGGCTTGGTAGAGATGGGCTACGGGTAGAGTTACTGATTGCTACTTGTTACTTCTTTTGGGGTCCCGTGACAGTGACGGGAAGTTTATCCGCCTGCTGCGGATCTCTTGAGGATGGTTTCTTCTCCTTGGACGTTTGCCCCTCCTGTTGTCCAGCCAAGCGGTTCCTTCTTCTCATCCTTGTCTGAGCGCTCCTGCCAGTCTGTCTCTATGCTCAAGGTGAAGCTATCTTCTCTGTTCTCTTTAATCTCTCAGCCCTTGCTCTTAACCCTTCGTTGTTTTCATTTTCATGAGGCCTGCTTTAGTCGTGATTAGCCGTTTATACATAGTTGCAATGTTAGCACTGAGGAAATACAGCCTAAGGACTACGGGAGTCGACCCTTAAACATAATCACATAGTTACTAGGCTAAAGAATTCTATATTAAAGTCAAACTCATCATGTAATCAATAACCTTCCATATATTAAGAAATTTGCAAAACTTGCAGTTGATTAGTGACACATGCTAAAACCTTGTAATTGTTTTAGATCCTTGTTTCAAGGTGGCCTTCAAAGGTCCCTTCCAACCCAAACTGTTCCATGAATCTATGATTCTGTGATCTGCAGTGGCATCTGCATCTGCAAGGCTCTTAGCATTGCTTTCTGCATCTGCAAGGGAATGAGGAACGGATAGTGCATCTGCAAAGCTCTCTGCAGTGCTGTCTGCAGTGGCATCTGCCTCTGCAGTGGCATCTTCGGTGGCACCTTATATATGTTTGTTGGTATGTGTAGGGGAATCTGTATGTGCAATGGTATCTGGAACTCCAGCTGCACCTGTATGGGCAACTGTACCTGTGTGTGCTTCAGTGTCTGTACGCGTAGTTCTTTCTCTCCATCTCTGCAGTTGTACCTATGCCTCTCATTGTATGTGTAGCCATCTCTCTATCCTCATCCCTCTTGGTGACTGTCTGTGTCGTGACCAGTACATTTATCTGCACCTCGACCTGTCGCAGCACATCTGTGTGTTACGGTAGCTGTGTTTGTATCAATGCCTTTATGTGTAACGGTTCCGTTTACTCTGTCCGTCACGGTACCTCCGTCAGCAATGGCGTCACTTGCTGTGTCTGCTGCTTGTGGTGTAGTTGAAAGTGCACTTGCATCTGTGACTGTGCTTGTGTCTTGAAGTGTACGTGCAGTTGTAGCGGGATCCGGAATGGTACCTGTTTTGTGCCTGTGTCCGCAATTTTATCGGCAATTCAGCGCGAGTCCGTGCCTGTGATGATACTGGTCTCTGTGACGATACTGGTAGCTGTATATCTGATGGTGCCAGTGTCTGTGTCTCTGCTGGTATCTGTATCCGTACCCGTCGTGGTACCTGTAGCTGTACCTGCGTTGCTAACGGTATCTGTCTCTGCGCGTGTACTTGCGGTGGTTGCTGTATGGGCACGTGCAATTCCCTCTCTCGCTGAAGCAGTAACCGCGAGGGTATCTCTGACGGTATCTGTGCCACTAACATCTCGGTATCTGTGTGACGGTCTGTAGTGCTATCGCCTTCTCTGTACTGGCACAAAATAACGCCTACTAGGTAAAATATTGTAACCACATGGAAGTGCCTGTTTGGGGACAATTGTAACTCCTGTGCTAATTGTACCCTAATTGGTGACCATTAGCCACATGAAAGTGCCCCCTGGCTTAAACGCAGCCATAAAGCATTGTATAAAAGCTGGTACCTTTGTACTCCAAGCATGCTAGTTCCACCTAGCAGCCACACTTGCGCAAGTCCCGATTAAAATGAGGATCTCGTCGCAGCGTGTGAGATTGGTCATTGCGCACCGGGAACGAGCTCGCACTTGCGACAACAAAATGGCCTCTGCGCCTGCAGCGGTACCTGTATCTGCAATGCCCGCTGCAGTGGTTTCTCCAGCTGCAGTGGTGCCTGCCTCTGCAGTGCTGTTTGCTTCGGTCGTGGCACCCGCAGGGCTGTCAGCAGTGGTTTGCTCCTCTGAAGTGGTGCCTGCAACGGTATGTGAACCTGCAACGGCATCTGCAAAGCGTCTGCGTCTGGAATGCTGTGTCTGCATCTGTACCGTCGCCTGCCACTCTGCCACGCAGATGCCGTTGCAGATGCAGAGGCCGTTGCAGATGCAGATGCAATTTCAGATGAAGTTGCGGACGGAGATGCTATTGCAGAGGCAGGTGCCATTGCAGGTGCAGAAACCATTACAAACGCCACTGGAGGCGCAGGTGCGATGTCAGGCGCCACTTCCGATGACGATGCCGCTGCAGATGCAGGTACCTTTGCACACACCGTGGCAGATGGGGATGCCGTGGAAGATTGCACTGAAGATATGGGCATCGGTGCCACTGGAGATGGCACTGCAGATGCAGATGCCACCGCGGATGGCCTTGCAGATGCAAGTACCGCTCCAGATGGCCTTTAGAGTTGCTCTTGAAGATGCAGATACCATTGCAGACACCAGTGCAGATGTAGATACTCTCTGTACCTCCAACGGTACGTGCATCGTTGCCTGCACACACAGGACGGGTTGCAATGCCCGACAGGAGACCATCAATTAGTTGAAGGTCGAGAGACAGAGAGGTGCCGTTAAGGTGAAACGACACCAGCCCACCAATTTAACAATTTAATAATACAAAATGCAAGGCATGAGGTTACATAAATGACTCAAGGGCAACTACTCTAACTAAACAATTCAAGTAAACAAACGAGTCCCATGCAACACGTCTTTTACACTTCGACAAAGAGAGGTAAAGAGAGAGAGCGCGCGTGAGCGAAGAAGGTATCACCACCCGTGGATCCAGTGTTGTCCCGTTGGTCCTCTTGATGTTCCTTGGTGGTGAGGGTCTCCACTTTTGCTTCTGATGGTGTCGACTTTATACAGTCCGAGTCCCACAATCTCCATGTGATCCCAAGAAGCTTCATGCCTATGCAACAGGCTGATGCAACAGGCAACGGCACATCTGCAGGCTTTGGTGTCTCTTCTCGCTGTATCTCTGCTCTGCAGAAACCGGTCCTTGCGCCTGCTCCGTATCTCTGCTCTGCGGGAACCGCTATCTCATTCTTCTCTGGGGTCCACTCCGTGCCAAGACATGTTCAAGCCGTTGTGCCAAAAAAGGTGTGGGTTCCTCGGAACCGTGAAATGTTTAAGACAGAAACCGCATACCGGTCCACCATAACAGGCTGTTGGCAGAGCATAGTCTCTTCTCCACAGACACACGGATAACCCTGACCCCTCGCCCCCCGAGCAGCCCCGTCCCGCGCCACGCCTGGGAGAGGAGCAAGCTCTGGGCCGGGTGGGGGGTTGGAGGGAGCGTGTGACACAGGCCAGGAAGAGCGGAGATGGGTAAGGGCTTGGCGACAAGGAAGGAGGGGTGAGAGGGGAAAGTTTTTCCATCCGAGGGCTGAAGGCGCTGGGACACGTGGGGCTGCCCGACCCGTGGCACCCCGAGGCGAAGGGCGAGGGGCAGAGCACAGCTGGAGCCAGAGGAGCACAGCTGGAGCTGGGGCTGCCTGACTCCTCAGGGCATGGAGCGAGGGAGGGAGGGAGGGAAGGGTGTGGGGAGGGATGGCCGTGCCTTCTTCTGGGAATGAGGTCTCAGACCCCAGCCGTGAGTAGGGGGCCGTGCCTCCCCACCACCCCTGGCCTAACCGTCTTCCCTCTTCTTCCAGCTGCTTCTTGCGACCAACTGGTTCCCAAGGCTGGGCCTGGCCAGGGGAGGGAGGAGAGCTGGGCTTGGCCCATGTTGGCACACCAGGCTGGAGAACGACATCCTTAGCTGCGTCACGAGGGCAGGCACCGAGAGAGGGCACAAGGAGTCCGGACGGGTGTTTGAGCTCAACATCTCCAGGCAAGACTAAATCACGCCCTGCCTCTGGAGACTCTGCATCCCAGACCCCCACGGGATGGAAGGGGGCCCTCTGCTGACGCGCTCTCATGGACAGATGTCCCCACCACAGACAGATGCAGCTCCTCCAAGGGGCTCTGCGGGTCCTGCAACAGGAGGCAGAGGCAGGCACTCGGCAGCAGTTGGGCTTGAGGGATGGTTCCTCTCCGCAAGGTCATGTGCCAGCCAAGGACCCTTCTCCAAGGGCCCTGGACAGAGCATGGAGGCCCTAGCACTGACCTCAGCATGGGCCGAGTCGCAGAGCTCCTGGGGCTGAAGGCTGCCTGGGGGTATCTGCTGCAGGGAATGCGCCTTCCCACGCTTTACCCTCAGCACTTCCCAGAAGGGCCATTTGCTCCCTGGGCTCTAACAAGAGAGCGAGCGCTGCGTGCTGACCAGGGCTGCCCTTTGCCCGGGGCCGCCCTGACCCGCCTGTGCCTCGGGCTGTCGACGAGGGGGTTGTCCAGGGGCGTGATGGTGTAGAAGAAGAAGACGAGCGCTCTGTTGAGCTGCCTCAGCGGCTCTGTTCCAGGCAGCAGGTAGCCAAGGATGCGGGTGCCACAAACAACAGCGATGACGGTGAGGTCGGAGGGTGACGTGACCCCGACCTGAAGACCTTTGAAGACGCAGAGGTCACCGCTCCACATCACCGACACAGAATGAGCGTCAGCCCCGAGCAGATCCTGCACGGCTCTCCCGGCTGCAGGATAACCTCAGCCACCTCATTGCGCCAGAGGAGCCTGCGGGCAGGGGAGGCACCTCAGCTGCCAGGATGCTGGGGGGTGAGGGGCTACAGCTCCCAGCATGCGGCAGGCCCACGCCTGCCTTCCTCTTCCTCGGGTGACGTTCATGGACAGATCTCCCTGCTGTCCCCCCATGTCCCTGCCCAGATCAACTCCAGGTCGGCCTTGGCTTTCCTAGCCCTGTCTCTCACCATGCAACAGCACCTCTCGACTTCTCCTGGGTCACCTCCCTCTGCTCCCACTCTTGTACCTTCCTTTCTGTAACTGGGCTCAGTGAGGAGCGCCTTGCTCATCCGTGAACGTGAACGTGGCCTATGAAGTTGAGGCTCCTCTGCCTTGTTTGGAGAAGGCCTCATCTACGTCTTCCTCCTGATCAGAGGAGGTCTCCAGCAGACACCTGCTGACACAGAACCCACATTGGCCTGCCTGCTCATCCTGACCCAGAAGCTGGCTGCTCTCCCACCCCGAGCAGGAGGCAAGTCCGCCTCCTGGCCTTCCCAGGCGGCCCTTGCTGAAGAGCCCCTGTCCCCCCACCGCAGCCCTCCTGCTGTGCCATCTACCACCCACCACGCCTCCGTGGTGCCGCCGTGCTCACGGCCCTGTAATCACACACAGACTCCTGGCCCTGCTGCTGGCTCTCCACGCGGTGTGCATGAGCGCGCCGGCACTTCAGGGAGGCACCGGCTGTGCTGGATTCCCGGGAGAGTGTGAGAGCTTCCTCCGTCCTGCTGCCTGCGTGTTGGCATGTGCAGGAGTGGGGCTGCACGAGTTCGCGCTGTGGGGGGCACGTGTGGACTTCATTCCCTCCTACCCCTACGAGCGGTTGATCCCTTCACCCCAATCCGTCGCCAGGCACAGGCCAGTCAGTCCAGCTGGGAACAGCCCCAGAGCTCTTTATTTTGTATTTCTTGGGGGGGCCTTGGCAGGCTGAGAAGCCTGCCAGCCCCTTTGCTAACAGCCGCTGCCACAGCCGCCGGCCCCGGCATCTTCCCCTCTGCTGCGGTTCCAGCACCTAGTGCTAGGGAGGAAGAAGGAAACGTGTGTGACCGCACGGCCAGGGAGAAGGCGCAGAAACCCTGCAGGCGTAGCTCAGGCCACCTGTGATGGGATCTGCTTGCCATGAAGCCTCAAGGTGTCCGTGAAGTGGGAGAGGCCCCTTTGCCCCAGCCCATGAGAAGGTCCCAGGTGCAGCTGGGGCTGAGGGAGGTGGGGCTGAGACCTTGGGTGTCCCCTGCAGGTGTCCCCCCTCGGGCCAAGGTGTCTTGGGGCTGGGACTCTGCAAGGGCAGGGCATGCTGTCGGGTTTGGAAAGGGCAGAGCCAGCCGTCAGAGGGATCCCTCTGTCTTCAGCCCGGACTCGTACGTCCCACAGGAAAAGCCAGTTCTGGGTGCCCAGGCAGTCCCCGCCTCGGGTGCCAGGGAGGTCCAGCCCAAAGCCAGGCTCCAGAGCCTGCTTCTGTCTCGCGAGGGCTGTCAGAGGAATGCCCTCTTTCCCCCGGGGGGGGCTGCCCTCAGTGGAGGCATGGGCCTTGCAGCTGGGGAAGCACCAGCCCTTGCTGCAGAGACTTACCAGGGGAGCTGCCTCTGCTGCTCCAGGTGCTGCCTGTGGTCCTCAGCCACGTTCTTGAATATGTTCCTCCGTGCTTGATACGGCTCCAGCCTTCGGAGGACCTGCACCGCTCGTGGGGAAAGGTGGCTGCAACAGCAGGGAAACACCAGCCCTCAGCCTCTGCCCGAGACCCCCTTCTGCCTCTCCTCTCGCCCAGCCCCTGCACCCACCCGCTCCTGCGTGCACCCACTCCTTCGCCCTGCGGTGAGTTTCGGGCCTTGGCTGTGGGGGTAACCCAGGCCATGCCCGTGTTAGGAGACTAAATCAGAGGGTGTCCTGTGCAAGCCCAGCGTGCAGGGACAGGGGACCCGGACATCTCTGCGGGGTCACGGCTGCTCGGCTGCCCCAGGCTGAGGCCAGAGCTGGCGCACACTTACTCAGGCTGGAGTCTCTTCAGCTGGGCTGCTGCTGCCATGTCCTCTGCTGGGAGGGGGTTTCCAGCCTTCCTCCACCTTTCCTTGACCTCCTTCCTCCTGGGCTGGGCTGGAGGGTGGGGAGTCCAAGTGGCTCCAGCGCCGAGTGCCTGCCAAGGAGGAGACGCTCTCAAGCACCCAGACGGGAAACAGAGGTGCTGTTTGCCAGAGGACCTCTTAAAAGGGGCCTGCGGCAGGCCCTGGGATCTGGGAGACTCAGCACCATGTGCCCATCGTCACGGCTGACGGCTGCTTTTGCCCCTCGGACCCTCCTCAAGGGGAGAACCCTGCCCTGCAGCCGGCTGTCATTGCTGCTCCCAGGCCCTGGAGACCTGCCGCCCTGGGTGCCCCCACAGAGAGAGTCGCTGCTGCTCTCAGCGGTGTCAAGCACGGCCCGTACCGGGGGCGGCTGTCGGTCCTCGCCTGCAGACCAGGCTTCCCACATCGCCCATTCTGCCTTTGCTTGCTCTCGCTGCTCTTGCCACCGGGTCTTCGTTTGCTCCCACTCTGCAGACAGCTGCCGGACCTCCTGGAGGGGACGCAGACGCAGGATTAGTCTCAGCTCCTGGAGGGGCTTCCTTCGGGTCTGCCCCGCGTTGCCGCCCCTTGGCTCAGCCGGTCGGTCGGCAGCGCTTTGCCCCTGACAGAGCAGAGGCCGTGGAGTCTTGCCAGGCCCCTCAGCTCAGGGCAAACACAGCTGAGGGAGCAAAGACCTCCACTGTCAAGGACCTAGAAAGGACTTGTGCATTTTCCGTAGCCCCTGGCCAGACTAAAGTGTTTCATCACAACCCCGGGGGCAATAGCAGGCGCGAAGGCTGTGCAGCACCTTCCTTTTCGTGAAGAAGGCCTGAAGGAGCTGACAGACACGTTACAATGAACGCACGCCAAGGGGTCCTTTCTGGACGGCTCTCTGCACAAAGAGGCTTTTGCCGCGTCTCCAGCAGCGCGGCAGTTACAGCCAGGCCGGGCACGTACCTGCAGCGCTCTCCTGCAGCCTTCAGAGGACGGGAGCGCGGTGGTGGACCCGGCTGGAGGAGCTGGCTCCTGCCTGCGTGCCTGCTTCGTGCTGGGGGAGCTGCCTGGGCATGGGGGGAGCACACTGCAAGGAGACAGCAGGAGGAGTCGGCATGAGCACGGGGCAGTTTGGTCTCCCATTCTCACCTGGTACCAAAGCTCCCCGGGCTGGTAGGAGAAGAACTGCGGGAGGTGGGGCCATTTCCCATGGCGAGGGGGAGCCTTCCCTGAGCCCCATCGGATGGATGGGAGAGGACTGCACCTCAGGTCTGTTGTCAGGGCAAGCAACGTGACGTGGGGTGCACTCGGCATCCGCCGCCTTCCTCGCTAAGGGGCCGGCGATGGGGCAAACAAGCTCATAAAAGCTGTGGGGCACGTGTTGGGGACCTTCCAGCCGGACTGCCCACCAAAGGAGTCCACTGTCTCTCCTGCATGGGTGCAAGGATCCCTTTCAGCCCTTCCCACAAGGCTCTCACCTGGCAGAAGGTTTCCTCCCCGTGTCTTGCTGCCTTGTGCCTGGCAACTGGCTTGGCAGCACGGGGAGGGAGAACTTCACCCGGCTCTGCAGCAGCTTGCTGGGATGCCCCTCTGTACCTGGGAAAGGAGGAAGCCTCTCAGAGCAGCTCCGTGGGGAGCGCGTTTCAAGTGGGCTGTGGTCACCCAGCGTGGGGCAGGGCCCCAGCTGGACAGCAGGGACCCGTTCCCGTACCTCTTCGCAACCTGTGCTTCTCTGCAGCCTTCTCGTGCCAGGTGGAGAAAGCCTTGGCCACCGTGCTGCTGATCACAGTGAACCGGAACCTGGAAAGCAATGGAGGACACGGGCTTGAAGCAAGGTGACCCCTACCCTCTGCAGTGTGCCAGCGCTAATCCTCCCGACTGTCGTGCGAGGCATGGCTTCCCTTTTCCTTTGTGGCCATGCCCAGGTTTTATTGGCCATCTCCCCCCAACACCACAAAATGCAGCTTAAAGGCCCCTTGTGTGCAGCTGGGTCTCCCGGATGGGAATGACGGCAGGCTGGGCGTGAGAAACACAATCACGATGCCCGGTCACTCCAGGAGAAGACACGCGTAGCCCCAGCTCGGCGTTAGTTAACCAGAAACCAGTCCCTGCCGGGTTGCTCCCGGACTCGATGCTGGCTGTCCAGCCCCGACAAGCCGCACTCCTGTGCAGGAGGTGGGAAGCCGCCCGCTCGGTCGCTCGAGGGCTGCAGAGGAAACGCACTCACCTGGGGAACGCGTGGGCAGGAGCAGCCTGCACCCCCCGAGCGGGCGTCGCTCCAGCCGAGAGCCCTGCGCCTGCCGTCCACAGCCTCTGCAGAGCGACACAGAGCTGTTAGAGGGTTTGCAAGGCATTTTTCCCTTGCCTCCCAAAGCAATCAGACCTGTCTCGCGCTCCAAACGCAAGCGGCTTCTCCAGCCCCCGCTCCCAAATCCTCCTCCGTCCACATTAGCCCTTGCGCTGCTCTGGAGAAGCTGCACAGCAAACGCTGAGACTGCGCCATAACACTGCCGGGCTTTTTGCAGGGCAAGGACCCAGAAACTGGGAAGAAATCCTCTTTTCTAATGGAGAAGTCAGTGGGGGCGAGCATCGGGGAAGGTGTTGGACTGGCCTACCGCATCCAGGCTGGCCAGTGGCGACTGGCTTGCGCGCCCTTCAGTAGGCTTCCCAAAGACATTGAAGCAGCCCTCACAACCTGAGCCACTTACGGTGTGAAGCAGCGCGATCCGGCTGGCCTTGCTCTCCAGCCCTGTGACGCAGTCGTAATAAAACCGCATGCACAGGACGTGGTCTTTGCAGGACAGCACGCCAATGTCCTTGAAGACGAAGTCAAGGTGCTGCCTGTTCCTCAGCTGGAAAGAGTACAGCAGTATGGTCTCTTGCACGCAGTCCTCCACCACGTGCCGCGGGAAGGAGGTGGCTCGCGATAGCCACCTGTAGTTCAATGGCTGGATCTTGACGTCGCCTGCAAGGAGGAGGAACATCGTCACTGCCACAGCAGGCCCAGTTTCCATGTAGGATTCAGAAGAAAATGCCAGAGAAAAGGTCATTAAGAGAAGCAGCGCTTGGGGAGTGGTTTGACTTCGGGGAGCTCAAGCTGTTCCCCGACCTTTGGAGGCAATTCTCTACTTCTCCCAGCCCTGTCCCAAGAGCTGAGAGCGCATGCCCCCCGCCAGACCTGGAGGGGGAAAGTGGAGGGTTATCCTTCTCACCGGGGATAACCACCGTGGGGAACGCGAGCTCCTGCAGACATAACGCGTCAATGTCCAGCTGGAAGACGGGTCTTCGAGCCACATACACCTCTTCTTTGCCATGGAATCGCTCTTGGACCATAGCGAAGGTCCCGAGTCCTGTGAGCAGGACACCCTGCCCAGGAAAAAGACAAAAAGGCTGATGAGTGAGCGCTTTAGAGATGGGAAAAGTGAAAGATTTGGAACAGGACCGTGTCCCCCACTTCTTTTCTTCCCCTCCTCAAAACATTTGCTAGCATCCCTTGGCTAGAGAAGATGCCAGACGCTTCCAGCACAGGGAATACCCCTGGGACTGATTCCCAGGCATTTTCCTTGGCACGGACCCAACATAATCCCCTGTCTCTCTGCTTGCTCTCTCCACTCTGACCACAGGGACAAGCGAAGCCCTATCGTGTGCCGAATGCTTTCTCAGACTAGGTCTGGACTTGGTTTCTCAACCTCCTGGTTGACCCAGCAGCAGCTGTGGGCACACGGGATTATCTCGGTGTGCTTGGCACGATGCGCAGAGAGGGATCGCTCCCTGGGGCCCAGGCTCTCCAGGGCAAAGAGGGACCAAGACGCCAGCCCACCTTGTCCAGCTTCAGCTGTCCCAGGATGTACGCAGACACAGCGTCCCAGATAGCCACAACCTCTGGAAAGCAAGGGACAGAGGTGTCAGGCTCCGGGCCAGGCAGCGCGCAGCCTCTCGGCAAGCTCCTCGCCCAGGGGTGACAGATGCAGGTGTCCACAAAGAGCCCGGACAAACACCGCCATGGCCGTGGAGCTGGGCTGTGCCCCAGTTCCGGACTGGCAGCCTTACTCTGCTCCCGGGGCAGGGCTGGAGCAGAAACGGGGACGTGGGAAGGGCTCAGGACCAGGGCTGTGGCCATCTAACCCCCAGAAAGGGACAGCACCCCAGAGCCCAGAACATGATGTGCCAGCCTGGTGGCACAAGAGGATCCCGTGGAGGGGAACAGAGGTGCTCCCAGAGGAGCCCAGTTCGAGGTAAAGGGCTGTTGGACAGCACAGGCATTTCCAGCTGGCTCGTGAGAGCCCTGTGGGAGCTGTAGGACACCCCAGCCGCTGGGATGCAGGACCCCTTTTCATGCCAGAGCCGGAACCCAAGAGGTGCCAGATCCCAGGGAAAGCTGGCCCTGGATGGCCCCCCTCACGAGGGGACCACGCCATGCCCACGGGAGCCTCAGGGCTCAGGACAGCCCCAGCACCGCGGCCCGGGGGTCCTGGTTGTCCCCCCAGCCCGGTGGGACCCTCAGGCAGGTCTCTCGCAGCAGCCCCTGCCCTGTCCAGCCACCCCCGCAGCCCAGCAGCCGCAGCTGTTGACAGTGGATGGCCCTGGTACGACCCCTCGGGAAGGAGTTCCCAAAACCCTTACGCTTGGTGGAGAGCTGCAGGAGCGTGGGGAACAAGCTGCTGCTCAGCTCCAAGCTGACGGCCACGGTGCAGCAGCCCTCCATCGCGCTTGCCGCTTGCCCTCAGCTCAGGGAAAGGGATGCTCTCCGCAGCTCCTCGCCCAGAACTCCTCTCCGACGTGTCCCTGCTCTGCCTGTCAGCAAGGGTCCTGCCTGTGCGTGCGGGACCCCCAGCGCAGCCCCGCTGCCTCCCGACCCCACTCCTGCCTGTGGAGCAGCTCCGAAGGGCAGCAGTGGGGAGCCCTGAGCAGTGCCCAGCAGCGCCCAGGCCGCACCGGGAAGTGCCGGCGGTGATGGGGAGACCTCCCTGTGATGTGGGTCACCCCCCTGTGACATCAGCCTGCAGCACTTGAAGGTGCATTATGACAACAGCAGGGACATAGCACAAGTGGGGAGAGAGGAGATAGATAGCTTTCCACTCTTGTCCTGGGGGGACAGTTCTCCCCAGTCCTTTCCCCAAAATCCCGCTTGCCCCTCGCACCAACACGTCTCTGCTACTGGGAGCCCATCGGGGCAGGTGGGGCTTGGGGGTTGGCTGCGGTGAGGCAGTTACAAGAGATGGGATCGAAAACCTGTGGGATGCAACAGCCCCTCCAGTGTGCCCAAACCCTCCTCTCTGCTGCGTGCCGCTTGCGTGGCCGGAGTAGTGAAACACGGATCTAAAACAATTACAAGGTTTTAGCACGTGTCACTAATCAGCTGCGAGTTTTGCAAATTTCTCAATATCTGGAAGGTTATTGATTACATGATGAGCTTGACTTTAGTATAGAATTCTTTAGCCTAGTAACTGTGTGATTGTATTTAACGGCCCACTCTCGTAGTCCTTCGGCTGCAGCTGCCTCAATGCTAACATTGTACCTATGTGTGAACAGTTAATCACACGGAAAGCAGCCCTCATGAAAATGAAAACAAAGACGAGTTAAGAGCAAGGACTGAGAGATTAAAGAGAACAGAGCAGATATCTTCACCTTGAGCACAGAGGCAGACTGGCAGGAGTACTCAGACAAGGATGATAAGAAGGAACGGCTTGGCTGGACAAGAGGAGGGACAAACATCCAAGGAGAAGAAATTATCCTCAAGAGACCCGTGGCCATAAAAGGGAAAAAGGAGGAGGGGGCTAACGACCACCCAAACGACCACCGACGACCACCCGAGACCCCCGCGCACGCCTAGTGTAGTTTTGCATCGCCAGCATTACGTAAATGTAGTAGAGAAGCAGGGAGGCGGTGATTTCTCGGAAAACGTGTGAATATTCACGTCTTTAAGGTAGATAAAGGATGAACTTCTGTTTCAGCGCACGCATGTTAGGAGGAGAGATCCCCCATGCGTCCGGCGCTGCAATAAAGATGTCATTAAGCATAACGACACTTTGGTGTTCTTGCGTTTAATTCTCTTTGACTTTTGTGAATCAGTAGGACGGGCTTCAGTGCTCTGGGTTGGGCTGGGATGGAGTCACTTCTCCCCATAGCAGCCCGGACGGTGCCGTGTTTTGGATCTGTGACCAGAACAGTCCTGACGCCACCGCGGTGGTTCAGCTGTCGCTGAACAGGGCCTGAGCAGCATCAAGGCAACTAGGCTGGGGGTGGGCAGGAAGCTGGGAGGGGACACAGCCGGGACAGCTGACCCCAGCTGGCCAAGGGGATGTCCCTCACCATATGACGTCGTGCTCAGCAATGAAAGTTGGGGAGAGAATGAGCACGGGGGGGGCTGTGCATGCTCGAGGCTGTGGCGCTCGTCTTCCCACGTTACTGCTGTGTGCGATGAAGCCCTGAACATACTGAAGAGCGAAAGCTTTGGTCGCCCTAAATTTTGGCATCTGCTGTCATTTCAATTGGCCAAAGGAATTTCCCAACAACCTCCAAGAAGATGCCCCCACCTCTTGCCTGGTCTCTCAGAGATGCTTCAGTAGAGCTTGCAGTGACCTGTGTTGGGAATTGTTAGGATTAATGGCCGTGCTTAGCACGAGTAGCTGAAGGAGGTGAAGCCTTAGGCCGCAGGAGCTGACCTAGCGTAAACTTTTTGGTAAAGCGAATGTTGCAGACACAGAACGCGCT
Organism: Phaethon aethereus; assembly: GCF_964289735.1. Classification (NCBI taxonomy): domain Eukaryota; kingdom Metazoa; phylum Chordata; class Aves; order Phaethontiformes; family Phaethontidae; genus Phaethon; species Phaethon aethereus. The sequence goes on from NC_138606.1 coordinate 909,116, forward strand.
GAAACGGGCAGATGCACGCAGCAGGAAGAAGAGCACCAAGGAAACAACCCCAAGTGAATGAGGTAACTTCAGGAGAAGGCCAGCCCAGCGACTGAGAGAACCAATACGAAATCAAGAGACCACCGCCCAGAATTAACACCCAGAGCTGCTCTGCACGTCCATTCAATCAACCACTTCTTTACTCAGCAGATTGGCAACTCGTCTTCTTTAAGCAGGAACCTGGCAGTGAGCCCCGCTGAGGTGGCACTTTCTTCGTCAGTTCTTTGCATTTCTTCCCTTTTTTCCGTGGGAGTACTTACCAAGATTTTCCTCATTAGAAGAAATGAGAAGGATCAGCCACAAATATGCAGAAACCCAGACATTCACATACTTGCTACCTACACAGGAAGACGATCAAGGCCCTGCCTATACACGACAGGTTAAATATTAATTTACATCTATTATTACTGTATCAATTAATTATATATTCATTACTTCCTCTATATTAATAATATCTATTAATAGACATATAAAACACAGTTTTCCAACCCAGGAAGCAACTAAGGATCAAGTGCACACAACACACAACCATTTGTGGTTACCGATGTTCACAGGAGGCACATGCTGCTTCAGCTTCTATCTCTCCGGCTGCTACCTATGAGAAAACGGGAACATGTGTTATCGTAAGAGAAAACCCTGAACTGGAAACGTAGTTCACGACCTAATTTGCCTCTCTGTGCACATATCCAGTGAATAGCCCAGGACAGGGCACAGAAGTGATTAGCAAAGCAAAGCCAGGACCCCTCAGGAGACCTCGTAACTGCACGAGTCTGTCTTTCCTTTTCGCCCCCGAGGTCCCAAAGCACCAGGGCAGGGGCAGGCAGGGCAGTCGTGCGCTCAGGGTGCACCGGGCAGGAGAGAGCAGGAGCAGCCTCTGGCACCCAGGATTGGTAACAACAGCTTCTGCTCTGAGCTGGGGTCAGCCCATGTGCAGGTACAGCACTGATCCAGACACGAATCTGAGGGTGTCAGCTCCTCCCAGGTGCCGCATGCACTGTACCTTCTTCCATCGCCTGCTCTCGACCAATTGTTTCCCAGTCTCTTCCATCTGGTGCCAGCTCAGACACCTGCACTCTGGCTCGGGGCTGCCTGGGGGATGGCGACCCTTGGGGCAGCAGCAGGAACTCCTCCGACCCTGGTTGTGGGGTCATCCATGGGGCTGAACACTCGGGCCCAGGGCTGGTGAACTGGGCCATGGCGGGGCCTGTGTGCGGTGAGGTCTCCAGGTCCCTCCAGGCCCATCCATGCTGGGAGATACCGGCTCCTGCACCTGCAGCTCCTCTGGGCCTGGGCCTGGGCCTGGGCCTATCCTTATCCCCATCCCCATCCCCACCCCTATCCCCATCCCCATCCCTATCCCTATCCCTATCACTATCCCTGTCCCTATCCCTATCCCCATCCCTATCCTCATTCCCATCCCTATCCCCATCCCCACCCCATCCCCATCCCCATCCCTATCCCCATCCCCATCCCCATCCCTATCCCCACCCCATCCCCATCCCCATCCCTATCCCCATCCCCATCCCTATCCCTATCCCCATCCTCATCCCCATCCCCATCCCTATCCCCATCCCCATCCCCATCCCCATCCCCATCCCTATCCCTATCCCCATCTCTATCCCCATCCCTATCCTCATTCCCATCCATATCCCCATCCCTCTCCCTCTCCCTCTCCCTCTCCCTCTCCCTCTCCCTCTCCCTCTCCCTCTCCCTCTCCCTATCCCTATTCCCATCCCTATCCTCATTCCCATTCCCATCCCCAACCCCATCCCCATCCCTATCCCTATCCCCATCCCTATCCCCATCCCCATCCCTGGTCCCCCCTCGCCCCGGCTGCCCCCAGCCCATCTCTCATCCATTTCTCCTCAGGCCCCTCAGCCCCTCCTCCCCACTCTGGCTGTGACAGGCCAACACCGACTCCCCTGATTGGCTCAGCCGTGGCCAATGGCGTGGCTGTTGCTGGGCGGCAGGGGCAGGCCGGGCCTCTCCTCACAGAGACGCCCTGCGCCCGCTGACCCCCGCAGCCCCTGCTCAGCCAGCCGGGACACTGGGCCTGCGGAGAGAGGGCCTGCGAGAAGGGCCATGGCGGCGGGAGCTGCTCCCTCAGCAGCGCGAGGTGTGTGCACCGCTCTGCCGGCCCTCGGCCGCTCACGGGGTCCGGGCCTGCGCAGGGAGGGAGGGGAGGGGCAGGGAGCGGGGCCAGGGAGGGGACATGACAGGAGGGGAGGGACAGCAGGGGAGATACCCTGGCTTTGCTCTGGATCGGCACGTCTCTCCCGAAGCGCGGGTCTGTCTGTGCTCCAGCCACAGCCCTGGGCAGCAGGAGCTGCGTGTCGGGAGCTGCTGGCGCCGGCCAGGCCGGCCCCGGGCACGAGAGAGGGGTCTGCCCCCGGTCACACCGCCGGGGCTGAGCCCAGCACCCAGGGCCTCCTCAGGCCTCGCCTTCCCCCGGGGTGAGGAGGAGAGATGGCCTGTCCTGGCATGGCCCAGGGCATCCTCTGTGGCCAGAAGGAAGGACAGAGGGGTAATTATGATTTGAGCTTCTGCACAGACCACCAAGTATGTGGACACAGGACACCGTTATAGGCTGGTCTGTACCTTCAGAGCTGTGGGCTGAGCTCTTCTACCTGTAAGGGCTTGGTAGAGATGGGCTACGGGTAGAGTTACTGATTGCTACTTGTTACTTCTTTTGGGGTCCCGTGACAGTGACGGGAAGTTTATCCACCTGCTGCGGATCTCTTGAGGATGGTTTCTTCTCCTTGGACGTTTGCCCCTCCTGTTGTCCAGCCAAGCGGTTCCTTCTTCTTATCCTTGTCTGAGCACTCCTGCCAGTCTGTCTCTATGCTCAAGGTGAAGCTATCTTCTCTGTTCTCTTTAATCTCTCAGCCCTTGCTCTTAACCCTTCGTTGTTTTCATTTTCATGAGGCCTGCTTTAGTCGTGATTAGCCGTTTATACATAGTTGCAATGTTAGCACTGAGGAAATACAGCCTAAGGACTACGGGAGTCGACCCTTAAACATAATCACATAGTTACTAGGCTAAAGAATTCTATATTAAAGTCAAACTCATCATGTAATCAATAACCTTCCATATATTAAGAAATTTGCAAAACTTGCAGTTGATTAGTGACACATGCTAAAACCTTGTAATTGTTTTAGATCCTTGTTTCAAGGTGGCCTTCAAAGGTCCCTTCCAACCCAAACTGTTCCATGAATCTATGATTCTGTGATCTGCAGTGGCATCTGCATCTGCAAGGCTCTTAGCATTGCTTTCTGCATCTGCAAGGGAATGAGGAACGGATAGTGCATCTGCAAAGCTCTCTGCAGTGCTGTCTGCAGTGGCATCTGCCTCTGCAGTGGCATCTTCGGTGGCACCTTATATATGTTTGTTGGTATGTGTAGGGGAATCTGTATGTGCAATGGTATCTGGAACTCCAGCTGCACCTGTATGGGCAACTGTACCTGTGTGTGCTTCAGTGTCTGTACGCGTAGTTCTTTCTCTCCATCTCTGCAGTTGTACCTATGCCTCTCATTGTATGTGTAGCCATCTCTCTATCCTCATCCCTCTTGGTGACTGTCTGTGTCGTGACCAGTACATTTATCTGCACCTCGACCTGTCGCAGCACATCTGTGTGTTACGGTAGCTGTGTTTGTATCAATGCCTTTATGTGTAACGGTTCCGTTTACTCTGTCCGTCACGGTACCTCCGTCAGCAATGGCGTCACTTGCTGTGTCTGCTGCTTGTGGTGTAGTTGAAAGTGCACTTGCATCTGTGACTGTGCTTGTGTCTTGAAGTGTACGTGCAGTTGTAGCGGGATCCGGAATGGTACCTGTTTTGTGCCTGTGTCCGCAATTTTATCGGCAATTCAGCGCGAGTCCGTGCCTGTGATGATACTGGTCTCTGTGACGATACTGGTAGCTGTATATCTGATGGTGCCAGTGTCTGTGTCTCTGCTGGTATCTGTATCCGTACCCGTCGTGGTACCTGTAGCTGTACCTGCGTTGCTAACGGTATCTGTCTCTGCGCGTGTACTTGCGGTGGTTGCTGTATGGGCACGTGCAATTCCCTCTCTCGCTGAAGCAGTAACTGCGAGGGTATCTCTGACGGTATCTGTGCCACTAACATCTCGGTATCTGTGTGACGGTCTGTAGTGCTATCGCCTTCTCTGTACTGGCACAAAATAACGCCTACTAGGTAAAATATTGTAACCACATGGAAGTGCCTGTTTGGGGACAATTGTAACTCCTGTGCTAATTGTACCCTAATTGGTGACCATTAGCCACATGAAAGTGCCCCCTGGCTTAAACGCAGCCATAAAGCATTGTATAAAAGCTGGTACCTTTGTACTCCAAGCATGCTAGTTCCACCTAGCAGCCACACTTGCGCAAGTCCCGATTAAAATGAGGATCTCGTCGCAGCGTGTGAGATTGGTCATTGTGCACCGGGAACGAGCTCGCACTTGCGACAACAAAATGGCCTCTGCGCCTGCAGCGGTACCTGTATCTGCAATGCCCGCTGCAGTGGTTTCTCCAGCTGCAGTGGTGCCTGCCTCTGCAGTGCTGTTTGCTTCAGTCGTGGCACCCGCAGGGCTGTCAGCAGTGGTTTGCTCCTCTGAAGTGGTGCCTGCAACGGTATGTGAACCTGCAACGGCATCTGCAAAGCGTCTGCGTCTGGAATGCTGTGTCTGCATCTGTACCGTCGCCTGCCACTCTGCCACGCAGATGCCGTTGCAGATGCAGAGGCCGTTGCAGATGCAGATGCAATTTCAGATGAAGTTGCGGACGGAGATGCTATTGCAGAGGCAGGTGCCATTGCAGGTGCAGAAACCATTACAAATGCCACTGGAGGCGCAGGTGCGATGTCAGGCGCCACTTCCGATGACGATGCCGCTGCAGATGCAGGTACCTTTGCACACACCGTGGCAGATGGGGATGCCGTGGAAGATTGCACTGAAGATATGGGCATCGGTGCCACTGGAGATGGCACTGCAGATGCAGATGCCACCGCGGATGGCCTTGCAGATGCAAGTACCGCTCCAGATGGCCTTTAGAGTTGCTCTTGAAGATGCAGATACCATTGCAGACACCAGTGCAGATGTAGATACTCTCTGTACCTCCAACGGTACGTGCATCGTTGCCTGCACACACAGGACGGGTTGCAATGCCCGACAGGAGACCATCAATTAGTTGAAGGTCGAGAGACAGAGAGGTGCCGTTAAGGTGAAACGACACCAGCCCACCAATTTAACAATTTAATAATACAAAATGCAAGGCATGAGGTTACATAAATGACTCAAGGGCAACTGCTCTAACTAAACAATTCAAGTAAACAAACGAGTCCCATGCAACACGTCTTTTACACTTCGACAAAGAGAGGTAAAGAGAGAGAGCGCGCGTGAGCGAAGAAGGTATCACCACCCGTGGATCCAGTGTTGTCCCGTTGGTCCTCTTGATGTTCCTTGGTGGTGAGGGTCTCCACTTTTGCTTCTGATGGTGTCGACTTTATACAGTCCGAGTCCCACAATCTCCATGTGATCCCAAGAAGCTTCATGCCTATGCAACAGGCTGATGCAACAGGCAACGGCACATCTGCAGGCTTTGGTGTCTCTTCTCGCTGTATCTCTGCTCTGCAGGAACCAGTCCTTGCGCCTGCTCCGTATCTCTGCTCTGCGGGAACCGCTATCTCATTCTTCTCTGGGGTCCACTCCGTACCAAGACATGTTCAAGCCATTGTGCCAAAAAAGGTGTGGGTTCCTCGGAACCGTGAAATGTTTAAGACAGAAACCGCATACTGGTCCACCACAACAGGCTGTTGGCAGAGCATAGTCTCTTCTCCACAGACACACGGATAACCCTGACCCCTCGCCCCCCGAGCAGCCCCGTCCCGCGCCACGCCTGGGAGAGGAGCAAGCTCTGGGCCGGGTGGGGGGTTGGAGGGAGCGTGTGACACAGGCCAGGAAGAGCGGAGATGGGTAAGGGCTTGGCGGCAAGGAAGGAGGGGTGAGAGGGGAAAGTTTTTCCATCCGAGGGCTGAAGGCGCTGGGACACGTGGGGCTGCCCGACCCGTGGTACCCCGAGGCGAAGGGCGAGGGGCAGAGCACAGCTGGAGCCAGAGGAGCACAGCTGGAGCTGGGGCTGCCTGACTCCTCAGGGCATGGAGCGAGGGAGGGAGGGAGGGAAGGGTGTGGGGAGGGATGGCCGTGCCTTCTTCTGGGAATGAGGTCTCAGACCCCAGCCGTGAGTAGGGGGCCGTGCCTCCCCACCACCCCTGGCCTAACCGTCTTCCCTCTTCTTCCAGCTGCTTCTTGCGACCAACTGGTTCCCAAGGCTGGGCCTGGCCAGGGGAGGGAGGAGAGCTGGGCTTGGCCCATGTTGGCGCACCAGGCTGGAGAACGACATCCTTAGCTGCGTCACGAGGGCAGGCACCGAGAGAGGGCACAAGGAGTCCAGACGGGTGTTTGAGCTCAACATCTCCAGGCAAGACTAAATCACGCCCTGCCTCTGGAGACTCTGCATCCCAGACCCCCACGGGATGGAAGGGGGCCCTCTGCTGACGCGCTCTCATGGACAGATGTCCCCACCACAGACAGATGCAGCTCCTCCAAGGGGCTCTGCGGGTCCTGCAACAGGAGGCAGAGGCAGGCACTCGGCAGCAGTTGGGCTTGAGGGATGGTTCCTCTCCGCAAGGTCATGTGCCAGCCAAGGACCCTTCTCCAAGGGCCCTGGACAGAGCATGGAGGCCCTAGCACTGACCTCAGCATGGGCCGAGTCGCAGAGCTCCTGGGGCTGAAGGCTGCCTGGGGGTATCTGCTGCAGGGAATGCGCCTTCCCACGCTTTACCCTCAGCACTTCCCAGAAGGGCCATTTGCTCCCTGGGCTCTAACAAGAGAGCGAGCGCTGCGTGCTGACCAGGGCTGCCCTTTGCCCGGGGCCGCCCTGACCCGCCTGTGCCTCGGGCTGTCGACGAGGGGGTTGTCCAGGGGCGTGATGGTGTAGAAGAAGAAGACGAGCGCTCTGTTGAGCTGCCTCAGCGGCTCTGTTCCAGGCAGCAGGTAGCCAAGGATGCGGGTGCCACAAACAACAGCGATGACGGTGAGGTCGGAGGGTGACGTGACCCCGACCTGAAGACCTTTGAAGACGCAGAGGTCACCGCTCCACATCACCGACACAGAATGAGCGTCAGCCCCGAGCAGATCCTGCACGGCTCTCCCGGCTGCAGGATAACCTCAGCCACCTCATTGCGCCAGAGGAGCCTGCGGGCAGGGGAGGCACCTCAGCTGCCAGGATGCTGGGGGGTGAGGGGCTACAGCTCCCAGCATGCGGCAGGCCCACGCCTGCCTTCCTCTTCCTCGGGTGACGTTCATGGACAGATCTCCCTGCTGTCCCCCCATGTCCCTGCCCAGATCAACTCCAGGTCGGCCTTGGCTTTCCTAGCCCTGTCTCTCACCATGCAACAGCACCTCTCGACTTCTCCTGGGTCACCTCCCTCTGCTCCCACTCTTGTACCTTCCTTTCTGTAACTGGGCTCAGTGAGGAGCGCCTTGCTCATCCGTGAACGTGAACGTGGCCTATGAAGTTGAGGCTCCTCTGCCTTGTTTGGAGAAGGCCTCATCTACGTCTTCCTCCTGATCAGAGGAGGTCTCCAGCAGACACCTGCTGACACAGCACCCACATTGGCCTGCCTGCTCATCCTGACCCAGAAGCTGGCTGCTCTCCCACCCCGAGCAGGAGGCAAGTCCGCCTCCTGGCCTTCCCAGGCGGCCCTTGCTGAAGAGCCCCTGTCCCCCCACCGCAGCCCTCCTGCTGTGCCATCTACCACCCACCACGCCTCCGTGGTGCCGCCGTGCTCACGGCCCTGTAATCACACACAGACTCCTGGCCCTGCTGCTGGCTCTCCACGCGGTGTGCATGAGCGCGCCGGCACTTCAGGGAGGCACCGGCTGTGCTGGATTCCCGGGAGAGTGTGAGAGCTTCCTCCGTCCTGCTGCCTGCGTGTTGGCATGTGCAGGAGTGGGGCTGCACGAGTTCGCGCTGTGGGGGGCACGTGTGGACTTCATTCCCTCCTACCCCTACGAGCGGTTCTGGGGTCGCGCGTGGGCTGCGTATGATCCCTTCACCCCAATCCGTCGCCAGGCACAGGCCAGTCAGTCCAGCTGGGAACAGCCCCAGAGCTCTTTATTTTGTATTTCTGGGGGGGCCTTGGCAGCTGAGAAGCCTGCCAGCCCCTTTGCTAACAGCCGCTGCCACAGCCGCCGGCCCCGGCATCTTCCCCTCTGCTGCGGTTCCAGCACCTAGTGCTAGGGAGGAAGAAGGAAACGTGTGTGACCGCACGGCCAGGGAGAAGGCGCAGAAACCCTGCAGGCGTAGCTCAGGCCACCTGTGATGGGATCTGCTTGCCATGAAGCCTCAAGGTGTCCATGAAGTGGGAGAGGCCCCTTTGCCCCAGCCCATGAGAAGGTCCCAGGTGCAGCTGGGGCTGAGGGAGGTGGGGCTGAGACCTTGGGTGTCCCCTGCAGGTGTCCCCCCTCGGGCCAAGGTGTCTTGGGGCTGGGACTCTGCAAGGGCAGGGCATGCTGTCGGGTTTGGAAAGGGCAGAGCCAGCCGTCAGAGGGATCCCTCTGTCTTCAGCCCGGACTCGTACATCCCACAGGAAAAGCCAGTTCTGGGTGCCCAGGCAGTCCCCGCCTCGGGTGCCAGGGAGGTCCAGCCCAAAGCCAGGCTCCAGAGCCTGCTTCTGTCTCGCGAGGGCTGTCAGAGGAATGCCCTCTTTCCCCCGGGGGGGGCTGCCCTCAGTGGAGGCATGGGCCTTGCAGCTGGGGAAGCACCAGCCCTTGCTGCAGAGACTTACCAGGGGAGCTGCCTCTGCTGCTCCAGGTGCCGCCTGTGGTCCTCAGCCACGTTCTTGAATATGTTCCTCCGTGCTTGATACGGCTCCAGCCTTCGGAGGACCTGCACCGCTCGTGGGGAAAGGTGGCTGCAACAGCAGGGAAACACCAGCCCTCAGCCTCTGCCCGAGACCCCCTTCTGCCTCTCCTCTCGCCCAGCCCCTGCACCCACCCGCTCCTGCGTGCACCCACTCCTTCGCCCTGCGGTGAGTTTCGGGCCTTGGCTGTGGGGGTAACCCAGGCCATGCCCGTGTTAGGAGACTAAATCAGAGGGTGTCCTGTGCAAGCCCAGCGTGCAGGGACAGGGGACCCGGACATCTCTGCGGGGTCACGGCTGCTCGGCTGCCCCAGGCTGAGGCCAGAGCTGGCGCACACTTACTCAGGCTGGAGTCTCTTCAGCTGGGCTGCTGCTGCCATGTCCTCTGCTGGGAGGGGGTTTCCAGCCTTCCTCCACCTTTCCTTGACCTCCTTCCTCCTGGGCTGGGCTGGAGGGTGGGGAGTCCAAGTGGCTCCAGCGCCGAGTGCCTGCCAAGGAGGAGACGCTCTCAAGCACCCAGATGGGAAACAGAGGTGCTGTTTGCCAGAGGACCTCTTAAAAGGGGCCTGCGGCAGGCCCTGGGATCTGGGAGACTCAGCACCATGTGCCCATCGTCACGGCTGACGGCTGCTTTTGCCCCTCGGACCCTCCTCAAGGGGAGAACCCTGCCCTGCAGCCGGCTGTCATTGCTGCTCCCAGGCCCTGGAGACCTGCCGCCCTGGGTGCCCCCACAGAGAGAGTCGCTGCTGCTCTCAGCGGTGTCAAGCACGGCCCGTACCGGGGGCGGCTGTCGGTCCTCGCCTGCAGACCAGGCTTCCCACATCGCCCATTCTGCCTTTGCTTGCTCTCGCTGCTCTTGCCACCGGGTCTTCGTTTGCTCCCACTCTGCAGACAGCTGCCGGACCTCCTGGAGGGGACGCAGACGCAGGATTAGTCTCAGCTCCTGGAGGGGCTTCCTTCGGGTCTGCCCCGCGTTGCCGCCCCTTGGCTCAGCCGGTCGGTCGGCAGCGCTTTGCCCCTGACAGAGCAGAGGCCGTGGAGTCTTGCCAGGCCCCTCAGCTCAGGGCAAACACAGCTGAGGGAGCAAAGACCTCCACTGTCAAGGACCTAGAAAGGACTTGTGCATTTTCCGTAGCCCCTGGCCAGACTAAAGTGTTTCATCACAACCCCGGGGGCAATAGCAGGCGCGAAGGCTGTGCAGCACCTTCCTTTTCGTGAAGAAGGCCTGAAGGAGCTGACAGACACGTTACAATGAACGCACGCCAAGGGGTCCTTTCTGGACGGCTCTCTGCACAAAGAGGCTTTTGCCGCGTCTCCAGCAGCGCGGCAGTTACAGCCAGGCCGGGCACGTACCTGCAGCGCTCTCCTGCAGCCTTCAGAGGACGGGAGCGCGGTGGTGGACCCGGCTGGAGGAGCTGGCTCCTGCCTGCGTGCCTGCTTCGTGCTGGGGGAGCTGCCTGGGCATGGGGGGAGCACACTGCAAGGAGACAGCAGGAGGAGTCGGCATGAGCACGGGGCAGTTTGGTCTCCCATTCTCACCTGGTACCAAAGCTCCGCGGGCTGGTAGGAGAAGAACTGCGGGAGGTGGGGCCATTTCCCATGGCGAGGGGGAGCCTTCCCTGAGCCCCATCGGATGGATGGGAGAGGACTGCACCTCAGGTCTGTTGTCAGGGCAAGCAACGTGACGTGGGGTGCACTCGGCATCCGCCGCCTTCCTCGCTAAGGGGCCGGCGATGGGGCAAACAAGCTCATAAAAGCTGTGGGGCACGTGTTGGGGACCTTCCAGCCGGACTGCCCACCAAAGGAGTCCACTGTCTCTCCTGCATGGGTGCAAGGATCCCTTTCAGCCCTTCCCACAAGGCTCTCACCTGGCAGAAGGTTTCCTCCCCGTGTCTTGCTGCCTTGTGCCTGGCAACTGGCTTGGCAGCACGGGGAGGGAGAACTTCACCCGGCTCTGCAGCAGCTTGCTGGGATGCCCCTCTGTACCTGGGAAAGGAGGAAGCCTCTCAGAGCAGCTCCGTGGGGAGCGCGTTTCAAGTGGGCTGTGGCCACCCAGCGTGGGGCAGGGCCCCAGCTGGACAGCAGGGACCCGTTCCCGTACCTCTTCGCAACCTGTGCTTCTCTGCAGCCTTCTCGTGCCAGGTGGAGAAAGCCTTGGCCACCGTGCTGCTGATCACAGTGAACCGGAACCTGGAAAGCAATGGAGGACACGGGCTTGAAGCAAGGTGACCCCTACCCTCTGCAGCGTGCCAGCGCTAATCCTCCCGACTGTCGTGCGAGGCATGGCTTCCCTTTTCCTTTGTGGCCATGCCCAGGTTTTATTGGCCATCTCCCCCCAACACCACAAAATGCAGCTTAAAGGCCCCTTGTGTGCAGCTGGGTCTCCCGGATGGGAATGACGGCAGGCTGGGCGTGAGAAACACAATCACGATGCCCGGTCACTCCAGGAGAAGACACGCGTAGCCCCAGCTCGGCGTTAGTTAACCAGAAACCAGTCCCTGCCGGGTTGCTCCCGGACTCGATGCTGGCTGTCCAGCCCCGACAAGCCGCACTCCTGTGCAGGAGGTGGGAAGCCGCCCGCTCGGTCGCTCGAGGGCTGCAGAGGAAACGCACTCACCTGGGGAACGCGTGGGCAGGAGCAGCCTGCACCCCCCGAGCGGGCGTCGCTCCAGCCGAGAGCCCTGCGCCTGCCGTCCACAGCCTCTGCAGAGCGACACAGAGCTGTTAGAGGGTTTGCAAGGCATTTTTCCCTTGCCTCCCAAAGCAATCAGACCTGTCTCGCGCTCCAAACGCAAGCGGTTTCTCCAGCCCCCGCTCCCAAATCCTCCTCCGTCCACATTAGCCCTTGCGCTGCTCTGGAGAAGCTGCACAGCAAACGCTGAGACTGCGCCATAACACTGCCGGGCTTTTTGCAGGGCAAGGACCCAGAAACTGGGAAGAAATCCTCTTTTCTAACGGAGAAGTCAGTGGGGGCGAGCATCGGGGAAGGTGTTGGACTGGCCTACCGCATCCAGGCTGGCCAGTGGCGACTGGCTTGCGCGCCCTTCAGTAGGCTTCCCAAAGACATTGAAGCAGCCCTCACAACCTGAGCCACTTACGGTGTGAAGCAGCGCGATCCGGCTGGCCTTGCTCTCCAGCCCTGTGACGCAGTCGTAATAAAACCGCATGCACAGGACGTGGTCTTTGCAGGACAGCACGCCAATGTCCTTGAAGACGAAGTCAAGGTGCTGCCTGTTCCTCAGCTGGAAAGAGTACAGCAGTATGGTCTCTTGCACGCAGTCCTCCACCACGTGCCGCGGGAAGGAGGTGGCTCGCGATAGCCACCTGTAGTTCAATGGCTGGATCTTGACGTCGCCTGCAAGGAGGAGGAACATCGTCACTGCCACAGCAGGCCCAGTTTCCATGTAGGATTCAGAAGAAAATGCCAGAGAAAAGGTCATTAAGAGAAGCAGCGCTTGGGGAGTGGTTTGACTTCGGGGAGCTCAAGCTGTTCCCCGACCTTTGGAGGCAATTCTCTACTTCTCCCAGCCCTGTCCCAAGAGCTGAGAGCGCATGCCCCCCGCCAGACCTGGAGGGGGAAAGTGGAGGGTTATCCTTCTCACCGGGGATAACCACCGTGGGGAACGCGAGCTCCTGCAGACATAACGCGTCAATGTCCAGCTGGAAGACGGGTCTTCGAGCCACATACACCTCTTCTTTGCCATGGAATCGCTCTTGGACCATAGCGAAGGTCCCGAGTCCTGTGAGCAGGACACCCTGCCCAGGAAAAAGACAAAAAGGCTGATGAGTGAGCGCTTTAGAGATGGGAAAAGTGAAAGATTTGGAACAGGACCGTGTCCCCCACTTCTTTTCTTCCCCTCCTCAAAACATTTGCTAGCATCCCTTGGCTAGAGAAGATGCCAGACGCTTCCAGCACAGGGAATACCCCTGGGACTGATTCCCAGGCATTTTCCTTGGCACGGACCCAACATAATCCCCTGTCTCTCTGCTTGCTCTCTCCACTCTGACCACAGGGACAAGCGAAGCCCTATCGTGTGCCGAATGCTTTCTCAGACTAGGTCTGGACTTGGTTTCTCAACCTCCTGGTTGACCAAGCAGCAGCTGTGGGCACACGGGATTATCTCGGTGTGCTTGGCACGATGCGCAGAGGGGGATCGCTCCCTGGGGCCCAGGCTCTCCAGGGCAAAGAGGGACCAAGACGCCAGCCCACCTTGTCCAGCTTCAGCTGTCCCAGGATGTACGCAGACACAGCGTCCCAGATAGCCACAACCTCTGGAAAGCAAGGGACAGAGGTGTCAGGCTCCGGGCCAGGCAGCGCGCAGCCTCTCGGCAAGCTCCTCGCCCAGGGGTGACAGATGCAGGTGTCCACAAAGAGCCCGGACAAACACCGCCATGGCCGCGGAGCTGGGCTGTGCCCCAGTTCCGGACTGGCAGCCTTACTCTGCTCCCGGGGCAGGGCTGGAGCAGAAACGGGGACGTGGGAAGGGCTCAGGACCAGGGCTGTGGCCATCTAACCCCCAGAAAGGGACAGCACCCCAGAGCCCAGAACATGATGTGCCAGCCTGGTGGCACAAGAGGATCCCGTGGAGGGGAACAGAGGTGCTCCCAGAGGAGCCCAGTTCGAGGTAAAGGGCTGTTGGACAGCACAGGCATTTCCAGCTGTCTCGTGAGAGCCCTGTGGGAGCTGTAGGACACCCCAGCCGCTGGGATGCAGGACCCCTTTTCATGCCAGAGCCGGAACCCAAGAGGTGCCAGATCCCAGGGAAAGCTGGCCCTGGATGGCCCCCCTCACGAGGGGACCACGCCATGCCCACGGGAGCCTCAGGGCTCAGGACAGCCCCAGCACCGCGGCCCAGGGGTCCTGGTTGTCCCCCCAGCCCGGTGGGACCCTCAGGCAGGTCAATCGCAGCAGCCCCTGCCCTGTCCAGCCACCCCCGCAGCCCAGCAGCCGCAGCTGTTGACAGTGGATGGCCCTGGTACGACCCCTCGGGAAGGAGTTCCCAAAACCCTTACGCTTGGTGGAGAGCTGCAGGAGCGTGGGGAACAAGCTGCTGCTCAGCTCCAAGCTGACGGCCACGGTGCAGCAGCCCTCCATCGCGCTTGCCGCTTGCCCTCAGCTCCGGGAAAGGGATGCTCTCCGCAGCTCCTCGCCCAGAACTCCTCTCCGACGTGTCCCTGCTCTGCCTGTCAGCAAGGGTCCTGCCTGTGCGTGCGGGACCCCCAGCGCAGCCCCGCTGCCTCCCGACCCCGCTCCTGCCTGTGGAGCAGCTCCGAAGGGCAGCAGTGGGGAGCCCTGAGCAGTGCCCAGCAGCGCCCAGGCCGCACCGGGAAGTGCCGGCGGTGATGGGGAGACCTCCCTGTGATGTGGGTCACCCCCCTGTGACATCAGCCTGCAGCACTTGAAGGTGCATTATGACAACAGCAGGGACATAGCACAAGTGGGGAGAGAGGAGATAGATAGCTTTCCACTCTTGTCCTGGGGGGACAGTTCTCCCCAGTCCTTTCCCCAAAATCCCGCTTGCCCCTCGCACCAACACGTCTCTGCTACTGGGAGCCCATCGGGGCAGGTGGGGCTTGGGGGTTGGCTGCGGTGGGGCAGTTACAAGAGATGGGATCGAAAACCTGTGGGATGCAACAGCCCCTCCAGTGTGCCCAAACCCTCCTCTCTGCTGCGTGCCGCTTGCGTGGCCGGAGTAGTGAAACACGGATCTAAAACAATTACAAAGTTTTAGCACGTGTCACTAATCAGCTGCGAGTTTTGCAAATTTCTCAATATCTGGAAGGTTATTGATTACATGATGAGCTTGACTTTAGTATAGAATTCTTTAGCCTAGTAACTGTGTGATTGTATTTAACGGCCCACTCTCGTAGTCCTTCGGCTGCAGCTGCCTCAATGCTAACATTGTACCTATGTGTGAACAGTTAATCACACGGAAAGCAGGCCTCATGAAAATGAAAACAAAGACGAGTTAAGAGCAAGGACTGAGAGATTAAAGAGAACAGAGCAGATATCTTCACCTTGCGCACAGAGGCAGACTGGCAGGAGTACTCAGACAAGGATGATAAGAAGGAACGGCTTGGCTGGACAAGAGGAGGGGCAAACATCCAAGGAGAAGAAATTATCCTCAAGAGACCCGTGGCCATAAAAGGGAAAAAGGAGGAGGGGGCTAACGACCACCCAAACGACCACCGACGACCACCCGAGACCCCCGCGCACGCCTAGTGTAGTTTTGCATCGCCAGCATTACGTAAATGTAGTAGAGAAGCAGGGAGGCGGTGATTTCTCGGAAAACGTGTGAATATTCACGTCTTTAAGGTAGATAAAGGATGAACTTCTGTTTCAGCGCACGCATGTTAGGAGGAGAGATCCCCCATGCGTCCGGCGCTGCAATAAAGATGTCATTAAGCATAACGACACTTTGGTGTTCTTGCGTTTAATTCTCTTTGACTTTTGTGAATCAGTAGGACGGGCTTCAGTGCTCTGGGTTGGGCTGGGATGGAGTCACTTCTCCCCATAGCAGCCCGGACGGTGCCGTGTTTTGGATCTGTGACCAGAACAGTCCTGACGCCACCGCGGTGGTTCAGCTGTCGCTGAACAGGGCCTGAGCAGCATCAAGGCAACTAGGCTGGGGGTGGGCAGGAAGCTGGGAGGGGACACAGCCGGGACAGCTGACCCCAGCTGGCCAAGGGGATATCCCTCACCATATGACGTCGTGCTCAGCAATGAAAGTTGGGGAGAGAATGAGCACGGGGGGGGCTGTGCATGCTCGAGGCTGTGGCGCTCGTCTTCCCACGTTACTGCTGTGTGCGATGAAGCCCTGAACACACTGAAGAGCGAAAGCTTTGGTCGCCCTAAATTTTGGCATCTGCTGTCATTTCAATTGGCCAAAGGAATTTCCCAACAACCTCCAAGAAGATGCCCCCACCTCTTGCCTGGTCTCTCAGAGATGCTTCAGTAGAGCTTGCAGTGACCTGTGTTGGGAATTGTTAGGATTAATGGCCGTGCTTAGCACGAGTAGCTGAAGGAGGTGAAGCCTTAGGCCGCAGGAGCTGACCTAGCGTAAACTTTTTGGTAAAGCGAATGTTGCAGACACAGAACGCGCTGAAACGGGCAGATGCACGCAGCAGGAAGAAGAGCACCAAGGAAACAACCCCAAGTGAATGAGGTAACTTCAGGAGAAGGCCAGCCCAGCGACTGAGAGAACCAATACGAAATCAAGAGACCACCGCCCAGAATTAACACCCAGAGCTGCTCTGCACGTCCATTCAATCAACCACTTCTTTACTCAGCAGATTGGCAACTCGTCTTCTTTAAGCAGGAACCTGGCAGTGAGCCCCGCTGAGGTTGCACTTTCTTCGTCAGTTCTTTGCATTTCTTCCCTTTTTTCCGTGGGAGTACTTACCAAGATTTTCCTCATTAGAAGAAATGAGAAGGATCAGCCACAAATATGCAGAAACCCAGACATTCACATACTTGCTACCTACACAGGAAGACGATCAAGGCCCTGCCTATACACGACAGGTTAAATATTAATTTACATCTATTATTACTGTATCAATTAATTATATATTCATTACTTCCTCTATATTAATAATATCTATTAATAGACATATAAAACACAGTTTTCCAACCCAGGAAGCAACTAAGGATCAAGTGCACACAACACACAACCATTTGTGGTTACCGATGTTCACAGGAGGCACATGCTGCTTCAGCTTCTATCTCTCCGGCTGCTACCTATGAGAAAACGGGAACATGTGTTATCGTAAGAGAAAACCCTGAACTGGAAACGTAGTTCACGACCTAATTTGCCTCTCTGTGCACATATCCAGTGAATAGCCCAGGACAGGGCACAGAAGTGATTAGCAAAGCAAAGCCAGGACCCCTCAGGAGACCTCGTAACTACACGAGTCTGTCTTTCCTTTTCGCCCCCGAGGTCCCAAAGCACCAGGGCAGGGGCAGGCAGGGCAGTCGTGCGCTCAGGGTGCACCGGGCAGGAGAGAGCAGGAGCAGCCTCTGGCACCCAGGATTGGTAACAACAGCTTCTGCTCTGAGCTGGGGTCAGCCCATGTGCAGGTACAGCACTGATCCAGACACGAAATTGAGGGTGTCAGCTCCTCCCAGGTGCCGCATGCACTGTACCTTCTTCCATCGCCTGCTCTCGACCAATTGTTTCCCAGTCTCTTCCATCTGGTGCCAGCTCAGACACCTGCACTCTGGCTCGGGGCTGCCTGGGGGCTGGCGACCCTTGGGGCAGCAGCAGGAACTCCTCCGACCCTGGTTGTGGGGTCATCCATGGGGCTGAACACTCGGGCCCAGGGCTGGTGAACTGGGCCATGGCGGGGCCTGTGTGCGGTGAGGTCTCCAGGTCCCTCCAGGCCCATCCATGCTGGGAGATACCGGCTCCTGCACCTGCAGCTCCTCTGGGCCTGGGCCTGGGCCTGGGCCTATCCTTATCCCCATCCCCATCCCCACCCCTATCCCCATCCCCATCCCTATCCCTATCCCTATCACTATCCCTGTCCCTATCCCTATCCCCATCCCTATCCTCATTCCCATCCCTATCCCCATCCCCACCCCATCCCCATCCCCATCCCTATCCCCATCCCCATCCCCATCCCTATCCCCACCCCATCCCCATCCCCATCCCTATCCCCATCCCCATCCCTATCCCTATCCCCATCCTCATCCCCATCCCCATCCCTATCCCCATCCCCATCCCCATCCCCATCCCCATCCCTATCCCTATCCCCATCTCTATCCCCATCCCTATCCTCATTCCCATCCATATCCCCATCCCTCTCCCTCTCCCTCTCCCTCTCCCTCTCCCTCTCCCTCTCCCTCTCCCTCTCCCTATCCCTATTCCCATCCCTATCCTCATTCCCATTCCCATCCCCAACCCCATCCCCATCCCTATCCCTATCCCCATCCCTATCCCCATCCCCATCCCTGGTCCCCCCTCGCCCCGGCTGCCCCCAGCCCATCTCTCATCCATTTCTCCTCAGGCCCCTCAGCCCCTCCTCCCCACTCTGGCTGTGACAGGCCAACACCGACTCCCCTGATTGGCTCAGCCCTGGCCAGTGGCGTGGCTGTTGCTGGGCGGCAGGGGCAGGCCGGGCCTCTCCTCACAGAGACGCCCTGCGCCCGCTGACCCCCGCAGCCCCTGCTCAGCCAGCCGGGACACTGGGCCTGCGGAGAGAGGGCCTGCGAGAAGGGCCATGGCGGCGGGAGCTGCTCCCTCAGCAGCGCGAGGTGTGTGCACCGCTCTGCCGGCCCTCGGCCGCTCACGGGGTCCGGGCCTGCGCAGGGAGGGAGGGGAGGGGCAGGGAGCGGGGCCAGGGAGGGGACATGACAGGAGGGGAGGGACAGCAGGGGAGATACCCTGGCTTTGCTCTGGATCGGCACGTCTCTCCCGAAGCGCGGGTCTGTCTGTGCTCCAGCCACAGCCCTGGGCAGCAGGAGCTGCGTGTCGGGAGCTGCTGGCGCCGGCCAGGCCAGCCCCGGGCACGAGAGAGGGGTCTGCCCCCGGTCACACCGCCGGGGCTGAGCCCAGCACCCAGGGCCTCCTCAGGCCTCGCCTTCCCCCGGGGTGAGGAGGAGAGATGGCCTGTCCTGGCATGGCCCAGGGCATCCTCTGTGGCCAGAAGGAAGGACAGAGGGGTAATTATGATTTGAGCTTCTGCACAGACCACCAAGTATGTGGACACAGGACACCGTTATAGGCTGGTCTGTACCTTCAGAGCTGTGGGCTGAGCTCTTCTACCTGTAAGGGCTTGGTAGAGATGGGCTACGGGTAGAGTTACTGATTGCTACTTGTTACTTCTTTTGGGGTCCCGTGACAGTGACGGGAAGTTTATCCGCCTACTGCGGATCTCTTGAGGATGGTTTCTTCTCCTTGGACGTTTGCCCCTCCTGTTGTCCAGCCAAGCGGTTCCTTCTCATCCTTGTCTGAGCACTCCTGCCAGTCTGTCTCTATGCTCAAGGTGAAGCTATCTTCTCTGTTCTCTTTAATCTCTCAGCCCTTGCTCTTAACCCTTCGTTGTTTTCATTTTCATGAGGCCGGCTTTAGTCGTGATTAGCCGTTTATACATAGTTGCAATGTTAGCACTGAGGAAATACAGCCTAAGGACTACGGGAGTCGACCCTTAAACATAATCACATAGTTACTAGGCTAAAGAATTCTATATTAAAGTCAAACTCA
This sequence comes from Phaethon aethereus, assembly GCF_964289735.1. Classification (NCBI taxonomy): domain Eukaryota; kingdom Metazoa; phylum Chordata; class Aves; order Phaethontiformes; family Phaethontidae; genus Phaethon; species Phaethon aethereus. Next base: position 928,278 of record NC_138606.1, read on the forward strand.
TCATGTAATCAATAACCTTCCATATATTAAGAAATTTGCAAAACTTGCAGTTGATTAGTGACACATGCTAAAACCTTGTAATTGTTTTAGGTCCTTGTTTCAAGGTGGCCTTCAAAGGTCCCTTCCAACCCAAACTGTTCCATGAATCTATGATTCTGTGATCTGCAGTGGCATCTGCATCTGCAAGGCTCTTAGCATTGCTTTCTGCATCTGCAAGGGAATGAGGAACGGATAGTGCATCTGCAAAGCTCTCTGCAGTGCTGTCTGCAGTGGCATCTGCCTCTGCAGTGGCATCTTCGGTGGCACCTTATATATGTTTGTTGGTATGTGTAGGGGAATCTGTATGTGCAATGGTATCTGGAACTCCAGCTGCACCTGTATGGGCAACTGTACCTGTGTGTGCTTCAGTGTCTGTACGCGTAGTTCTTTCTCTCCATCTCTGCAGTTGTACCTATGCCTCTCATTGTATGTGTAGCCATCTCTCTATCCTCATCCCTCTTGGTGACTGTCTGTGTCGTGACCAGTACATTTATCTGCACCTCGACCTGTCGCAGCACATCTGTGTGTTACGGTAGCTGTGTTTGTATCAATGCCTTTATGTGTAACGGTTCCGTTTACTCTGTCCGTCACGGTACCTCCGTCAGCAATGGCGTCACTTGCTGTGTCTGCTGCTTGTGGTGTAGTTGAAAGTGCACTTGCATCTGTGACTGTGCTTGTGTCTTGAAGTGTACGTGCAGTTGTAGCGGGATCCGGAATGGTACCTGTTTTGTGCCTGTGTCCGCAATTTTATCGGCAATTCAGCGCGAGTCCGTGCCTGTGATGATACTGGTCTCTGTGACGATACTGGTAGCTGTATATCTGATGGTGCCAGTGTCTGTGTCTCTGCTGGTATCTGTATCCGTACCCGTCGTGGTACCTGTAGCTGTACCTGCGTTGCTAACGGTATCTGTCTCTGCGCGTGTACTTGCGGTGGTTGCTGTATGGGCACGTGCAATTCCCTCTCTCGCTGAAGCAGTAACCGCGAGGGTATCTCTGACGGTATCTGTGCCACTAACATCTCGGTATCTGTGTGACGGTCTGTAGTGCTATCGCCTTCTCTGTACTGGCACAAAATAACGCCTACTAGGTAAAATATTGTAACCACATGGAAGTGCCTGTTTGGGGACAATTGTAACTCCTGTGCTAATTGTACCCTAATTGGTGACCATTAGCCACATGAAAGTGCCCCCTGGCTTAAACGCAGCCATAAAGCATTGTATAAAAGCTGGTACCTTTGTACTCCAAGCATGCTAGTTCCACCTAGCAGCCACACTTGCGCAAGTCCCGATTAAAATGAGGATCTCGTCGCAGCGTGTGAGATTGGTCATTGCGCACCGGGAACGAGCTCGCACTTGCGACAACAAAATGGCCTCTGCGCCTGCAGCGGTACCTGTATCTGCAATGCCCGCTGCAGTGGTTTCTCCAGCTGCAGTGGTGCCTGCCTCTGCAGTGCTGTTTGCTTCGGTCGTGGCACCCGCAGGGCTGTCAGCAGTGGTTTGCTCCTCTGAAGTGGTGCCTGCAACGGTATGTGAACCTGCAACGGCATCTGCAAAGCGTCTGCGTCTGGAATGCTGTGTCTGCATCTGTACCGTCGCCTGCCACTCTGCCACGCAGATGCCGTTGCAGATGCAGAGGCCGTTGCAGATGCAGATGCAATTTCAGATGAAGTTGCGGACGGAGATGCTATTGCAGAGGCAGGTGCCATTGCAGGTGCAGAAACCATTACAAACGCCACTGGAGGCGCAGGTGCGATGTCAGGCGCCACTTCCGATGACGATGCCGCTGCAGATGCAGGTACCTTTGCACACACCGTGGCAGATGGGGATGCCGTGGAAGATTGCACTGAAGATATGGGCATCGGTGCCACTGGAGATGGCACTGCAGATGCAGATGCCACCGCGGATGGCCTTGCAGATGCAAGTACCGCTCCAGATGGCCTTTAGAGTTGCTCTTGAAGATGCAGATACCATTGCAGACACCAGTGCAGATGTAGATACTCTCTGTACCTCCAACGGTACGTGCATCGTTGCCTGCACACACAGGACGGGTTGCAATGCCCGACAGGAGACCATCAATTAGTTGAAGGTCGAGAGACAGAGAGGTGCCGTTAAGGTGAAACGACACCAGCCCACCAATTTAACAATTTAATAATACAAAATGCAAGGCATGAGGTTACATAAATGACTCAAGGGCAACTACTCTAACTAAACAATTCAAGTAAACAAACGAGTCCCATGCAACACGTCTTTTACACTTCGACAAAGAGAGGTAAAGAGAGAGAGCGCGCGTGAGCGAAGAAGGTATCACCACCCGTGGATCCAGTGTTGTCCCGTTGGTCCTCTTGATGTTCCTTGGTGGTGAGGGTCTCCACTTTTGCTTCTGATGGTGTCGACTTTATACAGTCCGAGTCCCACAATCTCCATGTGATCCCAAGAAGCTTCATGCCTATGCAACAGGCTGATGCAACAGGCAACGGCACATCTGCAGGCTTTGGTGTCTCTTCTCGCTGTATCTCTGCTCTGCAGAAACCGGTCCTTGCGCCTGCTCCGTATCTCTGCTCTGCGGGAACCGCTATCTCATTCTTCTCTGGGGTCCACTCCGTGCCAAGACATGTTCAAGCCGTTGTGCCAAAAAAGGTGTGGGTTCCTCGGAACCGTGAAATGTTTAAGACAGAAACCGCATACCGGTCCACCATAACAGGCTGTTGGCAGAGCATAGTCTCTTCTCCACAGACACACGGATAACCCTGACCCCTCGCCCCCCGAGCAGCCCCGTCCCGCGCCACGCCTGGGAGAGGAGCAAGCTCTGGGCCGGGTGGGGGGTTGGAGGGAGCGTGTGACACAGGCCAGGAAGAGCGGAGATGGGTAAGGGCTTGGCGACAAGGAAGGAGGGGTGAGAGGGGAAAGTTTTTCCATCCGAGGGCTGAAGGCGCTGGGACACGTGGGGCTGCCCGACCCGTGGCACCCCGAGGCGAAGGGCGAGGGGCAGAGCACAGCTGGAGCCAGAGGAGCACAGCTGGAGCTGGGGCTGCCTGACTCCTCAGGGCATGGAGCGAGGGAGGGAGGGAGGGAAGGGTGTGGGGAGGGATGGCCGTGCCTTCTTCTGGGAATGAGGTCTCAGACCCCAGCCGTGAGTAGGGGGCCGTGCCTCCCCACCACCCCTGGCCTAACCGTCTTCCCTCTTCTTCCAGCTGCTTCTTGCGACCAACTGGTTCCCAAGGCTGGGCCTGGCCAGGGGAGGGAGGAGAGCTGGGCTTGGCCCATGTTGGCACACCAGGCTGGAGAACGACATCCTTAGCTGCGTCACGAGGGCAGGCACCGAGAGAGGGCACAAGGAGTCCGGACGGGTGTTTGAGCTCAACATCTCCAGGCAAGACTAAATCACGCCCTGCCTCTGGAGACTCTGCATCCCAGACCCCCACGGGATGGAAGGGGGCCCTCTGCTGACGCGCTCTCATGGACAGATGTCCCCACCACAGACAGATGCAGCTCCTCCAAGGGGCTCTGCGGGTCCTGCAACAGGAGGCAGAGGCAGGCACTCGGCAGCAGTTGGGCTTGAGGGATGGTTCCTCTCCGCAAGGTCATGTGCCAGCCAAGGACCCTTCTCCAAGGGCCCTGGACAGAGCATGGAGGCCCTAGCACTGACCTCAGCATGGGCCGAGTCGCAGAGCTCCTGGGGCTGAAGGCTGCCTGGGGGTATCTGCTGCAGGGAATGCGCCTTCCCACGCTTTACCCTCAGCACTTCCCAGAAGGGCCATTTGCTCCCTGGGCTCTAACAAGAGAGCGAGCGCTGCGTGCTGACCAGGGCTGCCCTTTGCCCGGGGCCGCCCTGACCCGCCTGTGCCTCGGGCTGTCGACGAGGGGGTTGTCCAGGGGCGTGATGGTGTAGAAGAAGAAGACGAGCGCTCTGTTGAGCTGCCTCAGCGGCTCTGTTCCAGGCAGCAGGTAGCCAAGGATGCGGGTGCCACAAACAACAGCGATGACGGTGAGGTCGGAGGGTGACGTGACCCCGACCTGAAGACCTTTGAAGACGCAGAGGTCACCGCTCCACATCACCGACACAGAATGAGCGTCAGCCCCGAGCAGATCCTGCACGGCTCTCCCGGCTGCAGGATAACCTCAGCCACCTCATTGCGCCAGAGGAGCCTGCGGGCAGGGGAGGCACCTCAGCTGCCAGGATGCTGGGGGGTGAGGGGCTACAGCTCCCAGCATGCGGCAGGCCCACGCCTGCCTTCCTCTTCCTCGGGTGACGTTCATGGACAGATCTCCCTGCTGTCCCCCCATGTCCCTGCCCAGATCAACTCCAGGTCGGCCTTGGCTTTCCTAGCCCTGTCTCTCACCATGCAACAGCACCTCTCGACTTCTCCTGGGTCACCTCCCTCTGCTCCCACTCTTGTACCTTCCTTTCTGTAACTGGGCTCAGTGAGGAGCGCCTTGCTCATCCGTGAACGTGAACGTGGCCTATGAAGTTGAGGCTCCTCTGCCTTGTTTGGAGAAGGCCTCATCTACGTCTTCCTCCTGATCAGAGGAGGTCTCCAGCAGACACCTGCTGACACAGCACCCACATTGGCCTGCCTGCTCATCCTGACCCAGAAGCTGGCTGCTCTCCCACCCCGAGCAGGAGGCAAGTCCGCCTCCTGGCCTTCCCAGGCGGCCCTTGCTGAAGAGCCCCTGTCCCCCCACCGCAGCCCTCCTGCTGTGCCATCTACCACCCACCACGCCTCCGTGGTGCCGCCGTGCTCACGGCCCTGTAATCACACACAGACTCCTGGCCCTGCTGCTGGCTCTCCACGCGGTGTGCATGAGCGCGCCGGCACTTCAGGGAGGCACCGGCTGTGCTGGATTCCCGGGAGAGTGTGAGAGCTTCCTCCGTCCTGCTGCCTGCGTGTTGGCATGTGCAGGAGTGGGGCTGCACGAGTTCGCGCTGTGGGGGGCACGTGTGGACTTCATTCCCTCCTACCCCTACGAGCGGTTGATCCCTTCACCCCAATCCGTCGCCAGGCACAGGCCAGTCAGTCCAGCTGGGAACAGCCCCAGAGCTCTTTATTTTGTATTTCTTGGGGGGGCCTTGGCAGGCTGAGAAGCCTGCCAGCCCCTTTGCTAACAGCCGCTGCCACAGCCGCCGGCCCCGGCATCTTCCCCTCTGCTGCGGTTCCAGCACCTAGTGCTAGGGAGGAAGAAGGAAACGTGTGTGACCGCACGGCCAGGGAGAAGGCGCAGAAACCCTGCAGGCGTAGCTCAGGCCACCTGTGATGGGATCTGCTTGCCATGAAGCCTCAAGGTGTCCGTGAAGTGGGAGAGGCCCCTTTGCCCCAGCCCATGAGAAGGTCCCAGGTGCAGCTGGGGCTGAGGGAGGTGGGGCTGAGACCTTGGGTGTCCCCTGCAGGTGTCCCCCCTCGGGCCAAGGTGTCTTGGGGCTGGGACTCTGCAAGGGCAGGGCATGCTGTCGGGTTTGGAAAGGGCAGAGCCAGCCGTCAGAGGGATCCCTCTGTCTTCAGCCCGGACTCGTACGTCCCACAGGAAAAGCCAGTTCTGGGTGCCCAGGCAGTCCCCGCCTCGGGTGCCAGGGAGGTCCAGCCCAAAGCCAGGCTCCAGAGCCTGCTTCTGTCTCGCGAGGGCTGTCAGAGGAATGCCCTCTTTCCCCCGGGGGGGGCTGCCCTCAGTGGAGGCATGGGCCTTGCAGCTGGGGAAGCACCAGCCCTTGCTGCAGAGACTTACCAGGGGAGCTGCCTCTGCTGCTCCAGGTGCTGCCTGTGGTCCTCAGCCACGTTCTTGAATATGTTCCTCCGTGCTTGATACGGCTCCAGCCTTCGGAGGACCTGCACCGCTCGTGGGGAAAGGTGGCTGCAACAGCAGGGAAACACCAGCCCTCAGCCTCTGCCCGAGACCCCCTTCTGCCTCTCCTCTCGCCCAGCCCCTGCACCCACCCGCTCCTGCGTGCACCCACTCCTTCGCCCTGCGGTGAGTTTCGGGCCTTGGCTGTGGGGGTAACCCAGGCCATGCCCGTGTTAGGAGACTAAATCAGAGGGTGTCCTGTGCAAGCCCAGCGTGCAGGGACAGGGGACCCGGACATCTCTGCGGGGTCACGGCTGCTCGGCTGCCCCAGGCTGAGGCCAGAGCTGGCGCACACTTACTCAGGCTGGAGTCTCTTCAGCTGGGCTGCTGCTGCCATGTCCTCTGCTGGGAGGGGGTTTCCAGCCTTCCTCCACCTTTCCTTGACCTCCTTCCTCCTGGGCTGGGCTGGAGGGTGGGGAGTCCAAGTGGCTCCAGCGCCGAGTGCCTGCCAAGGAGGAGACGCTCTCAAGCACCCAGACGGGAAACAGAGGTGCTGTTTGCCAGAGGACCTCTTAAAAGGGGCCTGCGGCAGGCCCTGGGATCTGGGAGACTCAGCACCATGTGCCCATCGTCACGGCTGACGGCTGCTTTTGCCCCTCGGACCCTCCTCAAGGGGAGAACCCTGCCCTGCAGCCGGCTGTCATTGCTGCTCCCAGGCCCTGGAGACCTGCCGCCCTGGGTGCCCCCACAGAGAGAGTCGCTGCTGCTCTCAGCGGTGTCAAGCACGGCCCGTACCGGGGGCGGCTGTCGGTCCTCGCCTGCAGACCAGGCTTCCCACATCGCCCATTCTGCCTTTGCTTGCTCTCGCTGCTCTTGCCACCGGGTCTTCGTTTGCTCCCACTCTGCAGACAGCTGCCGGACCTCCTGGAGGGGACGCAGACGCAGGATTAGTCTCAGCTCCTGGAGGGGCTTCCTTCGGGTCTGCCCCGCGTTGCCGCCCCTTGGCTCAGCCGGTCGGTCGGCAGCGCTTTGCCCCTGACAGAGCAGAGGCCGTGGAGTCTTGCCAGGCCCCTCAGCTCAGGGCAAACACAGCTGAGGGAGCAAAGACCTCCACTGTCAAGGACCTAGAAAGGACTTGTGCATTTTCCGTAGCCCCTGGCCAGACTAAAGTGTTTCATCACAACCCCGGGGGCAATAGCAGGCGCGAAGGCTGTGCAGCACCTTCCTTTTCGTGAAGAAGGCCTGAAGGAGCTGACAGACACGTTACAATGAACGCACGCCAAGGGGTCCTTTCTGGACGGCTCTCTGCACAAAGAGGCTTTTGCCGCGTCTCCAGCAGCGCGGCAGTTACAGCCAGGCCGGGCACGTACCTGCAGCGCTCTCCTGCAGCCTTCAGAGGACGGGAGCGCGGTGGTGGACCCGGCTGGAGGAGCTGGCTCCTGCCTGCGTGCCTGCTTCGTGCTGGGGGAGCTGCCTGGGCATGGGGGGAGCACACTGCAAGGAGACAGCAGGAGGAGTCGGCATGAGCACGGGGCAGTTTGGTCTCCCATTCTCACCTGGTACCAAAGCTCCGCGGGCTGGTAGGAGAAGAACTGCGGGAGGTGGGGCCATTTCCCATGGCGAGGGGGAGCCTTCCCTGAGCCCCATCGGATGGATGGGAGAGGACTGCACCTCAGGTCTGTTGTCAGGGCAAGCAACGTGACGTGGGGTGCACTCGGCATCCGCCGCCTTCCTCGCTAAGGGGCCGGCGATGGGGCAAACAAGCTCATAAAAGCTGTGGGGCACGTGTTGGGGACCTTCCAGCCGGACTGCCCACCAAAGGAGTCCACTGTCTCTCCTGCATGGGTGCAAGGATCCCTTTCAGCCCTTCCCACAAGGCTCTCACCTGGCAGAAGGTTTCCTCCCCGTGTCTTGCTGCCTTGTGCCTGGCAACTGGCTTGGCAGCACGGGGAGGGAGAACTTCACCCGGCTCTGCAGCAGCTTGCTGGGATGCCCCTCTGTACCTGGGAAAGGAGGAAGCCTCTCAGAGCAGCTCCGTGGGGAGCGCGTTTCAAGTGGGCTGTGGTCACCCAGCGTGGGGCAGGGCCCCAGCTGGACAGCAGGGACCCGTTCCCGTACCTCTTCGCAACCTGTGCTTCTCTGCAGCCTTCTCGTGCCAGGTGGAGAAAGCCTTGGCCACCGTGCTGCTGATCACAGTGAACCGGAACCTGGAAAGCAATGGAGGACACGGGCTTGAAGCAAGGTGACCCCTACCCTCTGCAGTGTGCCAGCGCTAATCCTCCCGACTGTCGTGCGAGGCATGGCTTCCCTTTTCCTTTGTGGCCATGCCCAGGTTTTATTGGCCATCTCCCCCCAACACCACAAAATGCAGCTTAAAGGCCCCTTGTGTGCAGCTGGGTCTCCCGGATGGGAATGACGGCAGGCTGGGCGTGAGAAACACAATCACGATGCCCGGTCACTCCAGGAGAAGACACGCGTAGCCCCAGCTCGGCGTTAGTTAACCAGAAACCAGTCCCTGCCGGGTTGCTCCCGGACTCGATGCTGGCTGTCCAGCCCCGACAAGCCGCACTCCTGTGCAGGAGGTGGGAAGCCGCCCGCTTGGTCGCTCGAGGGCTGCAGAGGAAACGCACTCACCTGGGGAACGCGTGGGCAGGAGCAGCCTGCACCCCCCGAGCGGGCGTCGCTCCAGCCGAGAGCCCTGCGCCTGCCGTCCACAGCCTCTGCAGAGCGACACAGAGCTGTTAGAGGGTTTGCAAGGCATTTTTCCCTTGCCTCCCAAAGCAATCAGACCTGTCTCGCGCTCCAAACGCAAGCGGCTTCTCCAGCCCCCGCTCCCAAATCCTCCTCCGTCCACATTAGCCCTTGCGCTGCTCTGGAGAAGCTGCACAGCAAACGCTGAGACTGCGCCATAACACTGCCGGGCTTTTTGCAGGGCAAGGACCCAGAAACTGGGAAGAAATCCTCTTTTCTAATGGAGAAGTCAGTGGGGGCGAGCATCGGGGAAGGTGTTGGACTGGCCTACCGCATCCAGGCTGGCCAGTGGCGACTGGCTTGCGCGCCCTTCAGTAGGCTTCCCAAAGACATTGAAGCAGCCCTCACAACCTGAGCCACTTACGGTGTGAAGCAGCGCGATCCGGCTGGCCTTGCTCTCCAGCCCTGTGACGCAGTCGTAATAAAACCGCATGCACAGGACGTGGTCTTTGCAGGACAGCACGCCAATGTCCTTGAAGACGAAGTCAAGGTGCTGCCTGTTCCTCAGCTGGAAAGAGTACAGCAGTATGGTCTCTTGCACGCAGTCCTCCACCACGTGCCGCGGGAAGGAGGTGGCTCGCGATAGCCACCTGTAGTTCAATGGCTGGATCTTGACGTCGCCTGCAAGGAGGAGGAACATCGTCACTGCCACAGCAGGCCCAGTTTCCATGTAGGATTCAGAAGAAAATGCCAGAGAAAAGGTCATTAAGAGAAGCAGCGCTTGGGGAGTGGTTTGACTTCGGGGAGCTCAAGCTGTTCCCCGACCTTTGGAGGCAATTCTCTACTTCTCCCAGCCCTGTCCCAAGAGCTGAGAGCGCATGCCCCCCGCCAGACCTGGAGGGGGAAAGTGGAGGGTTATCCTTCTCACCGGGGATAACCACCGTGGGGAACGCGAGCTCCTGCAGACATAACGCGTCAATGTCCAGCTGGAAGACGGGTCTTCGAGCCACATACACCTCTTCTTTGCCATGGAATCGCTCTTGGACCATAGCGAAGGTCCCGAGTCCTGTGAGCAGGACACCCTGCCCAGGAAAAAGACAAAAAGGCTGATGAGTGAGCGCTTTAGAGATGGGAAAAGTGAAAGATTTGGAACAGGACCGTGTCCCCCACTTCTTTTCTTCCCCTCCTCAAAACATTTGCTAGCATCCCTTGGCTAGAGAAGATGCCAGACGCTTCCAGCACAGGGAATACCCCTGGGACTGATTCCCAGGCATTTTCCTTGGCACGGACCCAACATAATCCCCTGTCTCTCTGCTTGCTCTCTCCACTCTGACCACAGGGACAAGCGAAGCCCTATCGTGTGCCGAATGCTTTCTCAGACTAGGTCTGGACTTGGTTTCTCAACCTCCTGGTTGACCCAGCAGCAGCTGTGGGCACACGGGATTATCTCGGTGTGCTTGGCACGATGCGCAGAGAGGGATCGCTCCCTGGGGCCCAGGCTCTCCAGGGCAAAGAGGGACCAAGACGCCAGCCCACCTTGTCCAGCTTCAGCTGTCCCAGGATGTACGCAGACACAGCGTCCCAGATAGCCACAACCTCTGGAAAGCAAGGGACAGAGGTGTCAGGCTCCGGGCCAGGCAGCGCGCAGCCTCTCGGCAAGCTCCTCGCCCAGGGGTGACAGATGCAGGTGTCCACAAAGAGCCCGGACAAACACCGCCATGGCCGTGGAGCTGGGCTGTGCCCCAGTTCCGGACTGGCAGCCTTACTCTGCTCCCGGGGCAGGGCTGGAGCAGAAACGGGGACGTGGGAAGGGCTCAGGACCAGGGCTGTGGCCATCTAACCCCCAGAAAGGGACAGCACCCCAGAGCCCAGAACATGATGTGCCAGCCTGGTGGCACAAGAGGATCCCGTGGAGGGGAACAGAGGTGCTCCCAGAGGAGCCCAGTTCGAGGTAAAGGGCTGTTGGACAGCACAGGCATTTCCAGCTGGCTCGTGAGAGCCCTGTGGGAGCTGTAGGACACCCCAGCCGCTGGGATGCAGGACCCCTTTTCATGCCAGAGCCGGAACCCAAGAGGTGCCAGATCCCAGGGAAAGCTGGCCCTGGATGGCCCCCCTCACGAGGGGACCACGCCATGCCCACGGGAGCCTCAGGGCTCAGGACAGCCCCAGCACCGCGGCCCGGGGGTCCTGGTTGTCCCCCCAGCCCGGTGGGACCCTCAGGCAGGTCTCTCGCAGCAGCCCCTGCCCTGTCCAGCCACCCCCGCAGCCCAGCAGCCGCAGCTGTTGACAGTGGATGGCCCTGGTACGACCCCTCGGGAAGGAGTTCCCAAAACCCTTACGCTTGGTGGAGAGCTGCAGGAGCGTGGGGAACAAGCTGCTGCTCAGCTCCAAGCTGACGGCCACGGTGCAGCAGCCCTCCATCGCGCTTGCCGCTTGCCCTCAGCTCAGGGAAAGGGATGCTCTCCGCAGCTCCTCGCCCAGAACTCCTCTCCGACGTGTCCCTGCTCTGCCTGTCAGCAAGGGTCCTGCCTGTGCGTGCGGGACCCCCAGCGCAGCCCCACTGCCTCCCGACCCCGCTCCTGCCTGTGGAGCAGCTCCGAAGGGCAGCAGTGGGGAGCCCTGAGCAGTGCCCAGCAGCGCCCAGGCCGCACCGGGAAGTGCCGGCGGTGATGGGGAGACCTCCCTGTGATGTGGGTCACCCCCCTGTGACATCAGCCTGCAGCACTTGAAGGTGCATTATGACAACAGCAGGGACATAGCACAAGTGGGGAGAGAGGAGATAGATAGCTTTCCACTCTTGTCCTGGGGGGACAGTTCTCCCCAGTCCTTTCCCCAAAATCCCGCTTGCCCCTCGCACCAACACGTCTCTGCTACTGGGAGCCCATCGGGGCAGGTGGGGCTTGGGGGTTGGCTGCGGTGAGGCAGTTACAAGAGATGGGATCGAAAACCTGTGGGATGCAACAGCCCCTCCAGTGTGCCCAAACCCTCCTCTCTGCTGCGTGCCGCTTGCGTGGCCGGAGTAGTGAAACACGGATCTAAAACAATTACAAGGTTTTAGCACGTGTCACTAATCAGCTGCGAGTTTTGCAAATTTCTCAATATCTGGAAGGTTATTGATTACATGATGAGCTTGACTTTAGTATAGAATTCTTTAGCCTAGTAACTGTGTGATTGTATTTAACGGCCCACTCTCGTAGTCCTTCGGCTGCAGCTGCCTCAATGCTAACATTGTACCTATGTGTGAACAGTTAATCACACGGAAAGCAGCCCTCATGAAAATGAAAACAAAGACGAGTTAAGAGCAAGGACTGAGAGATTAAAGAGAACAGAGCAGATATCTTCACCTTGAGCACAGAGGCAGACTGGCAGGAGTACTCAGACAAGGATGATAAGAAGGAACGGCTTGGCTGGACAAGAGGAGGGACAAACATCCAAGGAGAAGAAATTATCCTCAAGAGACCCGTGGCCATAAAAGGGAAAAAGGAGGAGGGGGCTAACGACCACCCAAACGACCACCGACGACCACCCGAGACCCCCGCGCACGCCTAGTGTAGTTTTGCATCGCCAGCATTACGTAAATGTAGTAGAGAAGCAGGGAGGCGGTGATTTCTCGGAAAACGTGTGAATATTCACGTCTTTAAGGTAGATAAAGGATGAACTTCTGTTTCAGCGCACGCATGTTAGGAGGAGAGATCCCCCATGCGTCCGGCGCTGCAATAAAGATGTCATTAAGCATAACGACACTTTGGTGTTCTTGCGTTTAATTCTCTTTGACTTTTGTGAATCAGTAGGACGGGCTTCAGTGCTCTGGGTTGGGCTGGGATGGAGTCACTTCTCCCCATAGCAGCCCGGACGGTGCCGTGTTTTGGATCTGTGACCAGAACAGTCCTGACGCCACCGCGGTGGTTCAGCTGTCGCTGAACAGGGCCTGAGCAGCATCAAGGCAACTAGGCTGGGGGTGGGCAGGAAGCTGGGAGGGGACACAGCCGGGACAGCTGACCCCAGCTGGCCAAGGGGATGTCCCTCACCATATGACGTCGTGCTCAGCAATGAAAGTTGGGGAGAGAATGAGCACGGGGGGGGCTGTGCATGCTCGAGGCTGTGGCGCTCGTCTTCCCACGTTACTGCTGTGTGCGATGAAGCCCTGAACATACTGAAGAGCGAAAGCTTTGGTCGCCCTAAATTTTGGCATCTGCTGTCATTTCAATTGGCCAAAGGAATTTCCCAACAACCTCCAAGAAGATGCCCCCACCTCTTGCCTGGTCTCTCAGAGATGCTTCAGTAGAGCTTGCAGTGACCTGTGTTGGGAATTGTTAGGATTAATGGCCGTGCTTAGCACGAGTAGCTGAAGGAGGTGAAGCCTTAGGCCGCAGGAGCTGACCTAGCGTAAACTTTTTGGTAAAGCGAATGTTGCAGACACAGAACGCGCTGAAACGGGCAGATGCACGCAGCAGGAAGAAGAGCACCAAGGAAACAACCCCAAGTGAATGAGGTAACTTCAGGAGAAGGCCAGCCCAGCGACTGAGAGAACCAATACGAAATCAAGAGACCACCGCCCAGAATTAACACCCAGAGCTGCTCTGCACGTCCATTCAATCAACCACTTCTTTACTCAGCAGATTGGCAACTCGTCTTCTTTAAGCAGGAACCTGGCAGTGAGCCCCGCTGAGGTGGCACTTTCTTCGTCAGTTCTTTGCATTTCTTCCCTTTTTTCCGTGGGAGTACTTACCAAGATTTTCCTCATTAGAAGAAATGAGAAGGATCAGCCACAAATATGCAGAAACCCAGACATTCACATACTTGCTACCTACACAGGAAGACGATCAAGGCCCTGCCTATACACGACAGGTTAAATATTAATTTACATCTATTATTACTGTATCAATTAATTATATATTCATTACTTCCTCTATATTAATAATATCTATTAATAGACATATAAAACACAGTTTTCCAACCCAGGAAGCAACTAAGGATCAAGTGCACACAACACACAACCATTTGTGGTTACCGATGTTCACAGGAGGCACATGCTGCTTCAGCTTCTATCTCTCCGGCTGCTACCTATGAGAAAACGGGAACATGTGTTATCGTAAGAGAAAACCCTGAACTGGAAACGTAGTTCACGACCTAATTTGCCTCTCTGTGCACATATCCAGTGAATAGCCCAGGACAGGGCACAGAAGTGATTAGCAAAGCAAAGCCAGGACCCCTCAGGAGACCTCGTAACTGCACGAGTCTGTCTTTCCTTTTCGCCCCCGAGGTCCCAAAGCACCAGGGCAGGGGCAGGCAGGGCAGTCGTGCGCTCAGGGTGCACCGGGCAGGAGAGAGCAGGAGCAGCCTCTGGCACCCAGGATTGGTAACAACAGCTTCTGCTCTGAGCTGGGGTCAGCCCATGTGCAGGTACAGCACTGATCCAGACACGAATCTGAGGGTGTCAGCTCCTCCCAGGTGCCGCATGCACTGTACCTTCTTCCATCGCCTGCTCTCGACCAATTGTTTCCCAGTCTCTTCCATCTGGTGCCAGCTCAGACACCTGCACTCTGGCTCGGGGCTGCCTGGGGGATGGCGACCCTTGGGGCAGCAGCAGGAACTCCTCCGACCCTGGTTGTGGGGTCATCCATGGGGCTGAACACTCGGGCCCAGGGCTGGTGAACTGGGCCATGGCGGGGCCTGTGTGCGGTGAGGTCTCCAGGTCCCTCCAGGCCCATCCATGCTGGGAGATACCGGCTCCTGCACCTGCAGCTCCTCTGGGCCTGGGCCTGGGCCTGGGCCTATCCTTATCCCCATCCCCATCCCCACCCCTATCCCCATCCCCATCCCTATCCCTATCCCTATCACTATCCCTGTCCCTATCCCTATCCCCATCCCTATCCTCATTCCCATCCCTATCCCCATCCCCACCCCATCCCCATCCCCATCCCTATCCCCATCCCCATCCCCATCCCTATCCCCACCCCATCCCCATCCCCATCCCTATCCCCATCCCCATCCCTATCCCTATCCCCATCCTCATCCCCATCCCCATCCCTATCCCCATCCCCATCCCCATCCCCATCCCCATCCCTATCCCTATCCCCATCTCTATCCCCATCCCTATCCTCATTCCCATCCATATCCCCATCCCTCTCCCTCTCCCTCTCCCTCTCCCTCTCCCTCTCCCTCTCCCTCTCCCTCTCCCTCTCCCTATCCCTATTCCCATCCCTATCCTCATTCCCATTCCCATCCCCAACCCCATCCCCATCCCTATCCCTATCCCCATCCCTATCCCCATCCCCATCCCTGGTCCCCCCTCGCCCCGGCTGCCCCCAGCCCATCTCTCATCCATTTCTCCTCAGGCCCCTCAGCCCCTCCTCCCCACTCTGGCTGTGACAGGCCAACACCGACTCCCCTGATTGGCTCAGCCGTGGCCAATGGCGTGGCTGTTGCTGGGCGGCAGGGGCAGGCCGGGCCTCTCCTCACAGAGACGCCCTGCGCCCGCTGACCCCCGCAGCCCCTGCTCAGCCAGCCGGGACACTGGGCCTGCGGAGAGAGGGCCTGCGAGAAGGGCCATGGCGGCGGGAGCTGCTCCCTCAGCAGCGCGAGGTGTGTGCACCGCTCTGCCGGCCCTCGGCCGCTCACGGGGTCCGGGCCTGCGCAGGGAGGGAGGGGAGGGGCAGGGAGCGGGGCCAGGGAGGGGACATGACAGGAGGGGAGGGACAGCAGGGGAGATACCCTGGCTTTGCTCTGGATCGGCACGTCTCTCCCGAAGCGCGGGTCTGTCTGTGCTCCAGCCACAGCCCTGGGCAGCAGGAGCTGCGTGTCGGGAGCTGCTGGCGCCGGCCAGGCCGGCCCCGGGCACGAGAGAGGGGTCTGCCCCCGGTCACACCGCCGGGGCTGAGCCCAGCACCCAGGGCCTCCTCAGGCCTCGCCTTCCCCCGGGGTGAGGAGGAGAGATGGCCTGTCCTGGCATGGCCCAGGGCATCCTCTGTGGCCAGAAGGAAGGACAGAGGGGTAATTATGATTTGAGCTTCTGCACAGACCACCAAGTATGTGGACACAGGACACCGTTATAGGCTGGTCTGTACCTTCAGAGCTGTGGGCTGAGCTCTTCTACCTGTAAGGGCTTGGTAGAGATGGGCTACGGGTAGAGTTACTGATTGCTACTTGTTACTTCTTTTGGGGTCCCGTGACAGTGACGGGAAGTTTATCCACCTGCTGCGGATCTCTTGAGGATGGTTTCTTCTCCTTGGACGTTTGCCCCTCCTGTTGTCCAGCCAAGCGGTTCCTTCTTCTTATCCTTGTCTGAGCACTCCTGCCAGTCTGTCTCTATGCTCAAGGTGAAGCTATCTTCTCTGTTCTCTTTAATCTCTCAGCCCTTGCTCTTAACCCTTCGTTGTTTTCATTTTCATGAGGCCTGCTTTAGTCGTGATTAGCCGTTTATACATAGTTGCAATGTTAGCACTGAGGAAATACAGCCTAAGGACTACGGGAGTCGACCCTTAAACATAATCACATAGTTACTAGGCTAAAGAATTCTATATTAAAGTCAAACTCATCATGTAATCAATAACCTTCCATATATTAAGAAATTTGCAAAACTTGCAGTTGATTAGTGACACATGCTAAAACCTTGTAATTGTTTTAGATCCTTGTTTCAAGGTGGCCTTCAAAGGTCCCTTCCAACCCAAACTGTTCCATGAATCTATGATTCTGTGATCTGCAGTGGCATCTGCATCTGCAAGGCTCTTAGCATTGCTTTCTGCATCTGCAAGGGAATGAGGAACGGATAGTGCATCTGCAAAGCTCTCTGCAGTGCTGTCTGCAGTGGCATCTGCCTCTGCAGTGGCATCTTCGGTGGCACCTTATATATGTTTGTTGGTATGTGTAGGGGAATCTGTATGTGCAATGGTATCTGGAACTCCAGCTGCACCTGTATGGGCAACTGTACCTGTGTGTGCTTCAGTGTCTGTACGCGTAGTTCTTTCTCTCCATCTCTGCAGTTGTACCTATGCCTCTCATTGTATGTGTAGCCATCTCTCTATCCTCATCCCTCTTGGTGACTGTCTGTGTCGTGACCAGTACATTTATCTGCACCTCGACCTGTCGCAGCACATCTGTGTGTTACGGTAGCTGTGTTTGTATCAATGCCTTTATGTGTAACGGTTCCGTTTACTCTGTCCGTCACGGTACCTCCGTCAGCAATGGCGTCACTTGCTGTGTCTGCTGCTTGTGGTGTAGTTGAAAGTGCACTTGCATCTGTGACTGTGCTTGTGTCTTGAAGTGTACGTGCAGTTGTAGCGGGATCCGGAATGGTACCTGTTTTGTGCCTGTGTCCGCAATTTTATCGGCAATTCAGCGCGAGTCCGTGCCTGTGATGATACTGGTCTCTGTGACGATACTGGTAGCTGTATATCTGATGGTGCCAGTGTCTGTGTCTCTGCTGGTATCTGTATCCGTACCCGTCGTGGTACCTGTAGCTGTACCTGCGTTGCTAACGGTATCTGTCTCTGCGCGTGTACTTGCGGTGGTTGCTGTATGGGCACGTGCAATTCCCTCTCTCGCTGAAGCAGTAACTGCGAGGGTATCTCTGACGGTATCTGTGCCACTAACATCTCGGTATCTGTGTGACGGTCTGTAGTGCTATCGCCTTCTCTGTACTGGCACAAAATAACGCCTACTAGGTAAAATATTGTAACCACATGGAAGTGCCTGTTTGGGGACAATTGTAACTCCTGTGCTAATTGTACCCTAATTGGTGACCATTAGCCACATGAAAGTGCCCCCTGGCTTAAACGCAGCCATAAAGCATTGTATAAAAGCTGGTACCTTTGTACTCCAAGCATGCTAGTTCCACCTAGCAGCCACACTTGCGCAAGTCCCGATTAAAATGAGGATCTCGTCGCAGCGTGTGAGATTGGTCATTGTGCACCGGGAACGAGCTCGCACTTGCGACAACAAAATGGCCTCTGCGCCTGCAGCGGTACCTGTATCTGCAATGCCCGCTGCAGTGGTTTCTCCAGCTGCAGTGGTGCCTGCCTCTGCAGTGCTGTTTGCTTCAGTCGTGGCACCCGCAGGGCTGTCAGCAGTGGTTTGCTCCTCTGAAGTGGTGCCTGCAACGGTATGTGAACCTGCAACGGCATCTGCAAAGCGTCTGCGTCTGGAATGCTGTGTCTGCATCTGTACCGTCGCCTGCCACTCTGCCACGCAGATGCCGTTGCAGATGCAGAGGCCGTTGCAGATGCAGATGCAATTTCAGATGAAGTTGCGGACGGAGATGCTATTGCAGAGGCAGGTGCCATTGCAGGTGCAGAAACCATTACAAATGCCACTGGAGGCGCAGGTGCGATGTCAGGCGCCACTTCCGATGACGATGCCGCTGCAGATGCAGGTACCTTTGCACACACCGTGGCAGATGGGGATGCCGTGGAAGATTGCACTGAAGATATGGGCATCGGTGCCACTGGAGATGGCACTGCAGATGCAGATGCCACCGCGGATGGCCTTGCAGATGCAAGTACCGCTCCAGATGGCCTTTAGAGTTGCTCTTGAAGATGCAGATACCATTGCAGACACCAGTGCAGATGTAGATACTCTCTGTACCTCCAACGGTACGTGCATCGTTGCCTGCACACACAGGACGGGTTGCAATGCCCGACAGGAGACCATCAATTAGTTGAAGGTCGAGAGACAGAGAGGTGCCGTTAAGGTGAAACGACACCAGCCCACCAATTTAACAATTTAATAATACAAAATGCAAGGCATGAGGTTACATAAATGACTCAAGGGCAACTGCTCTAACTAAACAATTCAAGTAAACAAACGAGTCCCATGCAACACGTCTTTTACACTTCGACAAAGAGAGGTAAAGAGAGAGAGCGCGCGTGAGCGAAGAAGGTATCACCACCCGTGGATCCAGTGTTGTCCCGTTGGTCCTCTTGATGTTCCTTGGTGGTGAGGGTCTCCACTTTTGCTTCTGATGGTGTCGACTTTATACAGTCCGAGTCCCACAATCTCCATGTGATCCCAAGAAGCTTCATGCCTATGCAACAGGCTGATGCAACAGGCAACGGCACATCTGCAGGCTTTGGTGTCTCTTCTCGCTGTATCTCTGCTCTGCAGGAACCAGTCCTTGCGCCTGCTCCGTATCTCTGCTCTGCGGGAACCGCTATCTCATTCTTCTCTGGGGTCCACTCCGTACCAAGACATGTTCAAGCCATTGTGCCAAAAAAGGTGTGGGTTCCTCGGAACCGTGAAATGTTTAAGACAGAAACCGCATACTGGTCCACCACAACAGGCTGTTGGCAGAGCATAGTCTCTTCTCCACAGACACACGGATAACCCTGACCCCTCGCCCCCCGAGCAGCCCCGTCCCGCGCCACGCCTGGGAGAGGAGCAAGCTCTGGGCCGGGTGGGGGGTTGGAGGGAGCGTGTGACACAGGCCAGGAAGAGCGGAGATGGGTAAGGGCTTGGCGGCAAGGAAGGAGGGGTGAGAGGGGAAAGTTTTTCCATCCGAGGGCTGAAGGCGCTGGGACACGTGGGGCTGCCCGACCCGTGGTACCCCGAGGCGAAGGGCGAGGGGCAGAGCACAGCTGGAGCCAGAGGAGCACAGCTGGAGCTGGGGCTGCCTGACTCCTCAGGGCATGGAGCGAGGGAGGGAGGGAGGGAAGGGTGTGGGGAGGGATGGCCGTGCCTTCTTCTGGGAATGAGGTCTCAGACCCCAGCCGTGAGTAGGGGGCCGTGCCTCCCCACCACCCCTGGCCTAACCGTCTTCCCTCTTCTTCCAGCTGCTTCTTGCGACCAACTGGTTCCCAAGGCTGGGCCTGGCCAGGGGAGGGAGGAGAGCTGGGCTTGGCCCATGTTGGCGCACCAGGCTGGAGAACGACATCCTTAGCTGCGTCACGAGGGCAGGCACCGAGAGAGGGCACAAGGAGTCCAGACGGGTGTTTGAGCTCAACATCTCCAGGCAAGACTAAATCACGCCCTGCCTCTGGAGACTCTGCATCCCAGACCCCCACGGGATGGAAGGGGGCCCTCTGCTGACGCGCTCTCATGGACAGATGTCCCCACCACAGACAGATGCAGCTCCTCCAAGGGGCTCTGCGGGTCCTGCAACAGGAGGCAGAGGCAGGCACTCGGCAGCAGTTGGGCTTGAGGGATGGTTCCTCTCCGCAAGGTCATGTGCCAGCCAAGGACCCTTCTCCAAGGGCCCTGGACAGAGCATGGAGGCCCTAGCACTGACCTCAGCATGGGCCGAGTCGCAGAGCTCCTGGGGCTGAAGGCTGCCTGGGGGTATCTGCTGCAGGGAATGCGCCTTCCCACGCTTTACCCTCAGCACTTCCCAGAAGGGCCATTTGCTCCCTGGGCTCTAACAAGAGAGCGAGCGCTGCGTGCTGACCAGGGCTGCCCTTTGCCCGGGGCCGCCCTGACCCGCCTGTGCCTCGGGCTGTCGACGAGGGGGTTGTCCAGGGGCGTGATGGTGTAGAAGAAGAAGACGAGCGCTCTGTTGAGCTGCCTCAGCGGCTCTGTTCCAGGCAGCAGGTAGCCAAGGATGCGGGTGCCACAAACAACAGCGATGACGGTGAGGTCGGAGGGTGACGTGACCCCGACCTGAAGACCTTTGAAGACGCAGAGGTCACCGCTCCACATCACCGACACAGAATGAGCGTCAGCCCCGAGCAGATCCTGCACGGCTCTCCCGGCTGCAGGATAACCTCAGCCACCTCATTGCGCCAGAGGAGCCTGCGGGCAGGGGAGGCACCTCAGCTGCCAGGATGCTGGGGGGTGAGGGGCTACAGCTCCCAGCATGCGGCAGGCCCACGCCTGCCTTCCTCTTCCTCGGGTGACGTTCATGGACAGATCTCCCTGCTGTCCCCCCATGTCCCTGCCCAGATCAACTCCAGGTCGGCCTTGGCTTTCCTAGCCCTGTCTCTCACCATGCAACAGCACCTCTCGACTTCTCCTGGGTCACCTCCCTCTGCTCCCACTCTTGTACCTTCCTTTCTGTAACTGGGCTCAGTGAGGAGCGCCTTGCTCATCCGTGAACGTGAACGTGGCCTATGAAGTTGAGGCTCCTCTGCCTTGTTTGGAGAAGGCCTCATCTACGTCTTCCTCCTGATCAGAGGAGGTCTCCAGCAGACACCTGCTGACACAGCACCCACATTGGCCTGCCTGCTCATCCTGACCCAGAAGCTGGCTGCTCTCCCACCCCGAGCAGGAGGCAAGTCCGCCTCCTGGCCTTCCCAGGCGGCCCTTGCTGAAGAGCCCCTGTCCCCCCACCGCAGCCCTCCTGCTGTGCCATCTACCACCCACCACGCCTCCGTGGTGCCGCCGTGCTCACGGCCCTGTAATCACACACAGACTCCTGGCCCTGCTGCTGGCTCTCCACGCGGTGTGCATGAGCGCGCCGGCACTTCAGGGAGGCACCGGCTGTGCTGGATTCCCGGGAGAGTGTGAGAGCTTCCTCCGTCCTGCTGCCTGCGTGTTGGCATGTGCAGGAGTGGGGCTGCACGAGTTCGCGCTGTGGGGGGCACGTGTGGACTTCATTCCCTCCTACCCCTACGAGCGGTTCTGGGGTCGCGCGTGGGCTGCGTATGATCCCTTCACCCCAATCCGTCGCCAGGCACAGGCCAGTCAGTCCAGCTGGGAACAGCCCCAGAGCTCTTTATTTTGTATTTCTGGGGGGGCCTTGGCAGCTGAGAAGCCTGCCAGCCCCTTTGCTAACAGCCGCTGCCACAGCCGCCGGCCCCGGCATCTTCCCCTCTGCTGCGGTTCCAGCACCTAGTGCTAGGGAGGAAGAAGGAAACGTGTGTGACCGCACGGCCAGGGAGAAGGCGCAGAAACCCTGCAGGCGTAGCTCAGGCCACCTGTGATGGGATCTGCTTGCCATGAAGCCTCAAGGTGTCCATGAAGTGGGAGAGGCCCCTTTGCCCCAGCCCATGAGAAGGTCCCAGGTGCAGCTGGGGCTGAGGGAGGTGGGGCTGAGACCTTGGGTGTCCCCTGCAGGTGTCCCCCCTCGGGCCAAGGTGTCTTGGGGCTGGGACTCTGCAAGGGCAGGGCATGCTGTCGGGTTTGGAAAGGGCAGAGCCAGCCGTCAGAGGGATCCCTCTGTCTTCAGCCCGGACTCGTACATCCCACAGGAAAAGCCAGTTCTGGGTGCCCAGGCAGTCCCCGCCTCGGGTGCCAGGGAGGTCCAGCCCAAAGCCAGGCTCCAGAGCCTGCTTCTGTCTCGCGAGGGCTGTCAGAGGAATGCCCTCTTTCCCCCGGGGGGGGCTGCCCTCAGTGGAGGCATGGGCCTTGCAGCTGGGGAAGCACCAGCCCTTGCTGCAGAGACTTACCAGGGGAGCTGCCTCTGCTGCTCCAGGTGCCGCCTGTGGTCCTCAGCCACGTTCTTGAATATGTTCCTCCGTGCTTGATACGGCTCCAGCCTTCGGAGGACCTGCACCGCTCGTGGGGAAAGGTGGCTGCAACAGCAGGGAAACACCAGCCCTCAGCCTCTGCCCGAGACCCCCTTCTGCCTCTCCTCTCGCCCAGCCCCTGCACCCACCCGCTCCTGCGTGCACCCACTCCTTCGCCCTGCGGTGAGTTTCGGGCCTTGGCTGTGGGGGTAACCCAGGCCATGCCCGTGTTAGGAGACTAAATCAGAGGGTGTCCTGTGCAAGCCCAGCGTGCAGGGACAGGGGACCCGGACATCTCTGCGGGGTCACGGCTGCTCGGCTGCCCCAGGCTGAGGCCAGAGCTGGCGCACACTTACTCAGGCTGGAGTCTCTTCAGCTGGGCTGCTGCTGCCATGTCCTCTGCTGGGAGGGGGTTTCCAGCCTTCCTCCACCTTTCCTTGACCTCCTTCCTCCTGGGCTGGGCTGGAGGGTGGGGAGTCCAAGTGGCTCCAGCGCCGAGTGCCTGCCAAGGAGGAGACGCTCTCAAGCACCCAGATGGGAAACAGAGGTGCTGTTTGCCAGAGGACCTCTTAAAAGGGGCCTGCGGCAGGCCCTGGGATCTGGGAGACTCAGCACCATGTGCCCATCGTCACGGCTGACGGCTGCTTTTGCCCCTCGGACCCTCCTCAAGGGGAGAACCCTGCCCTGCAGCCGGCTGTCATTGCTGCTCCCAGGCCCTGGAGACCTGCCGCCCTGGGTGCCCCCACAGAGAGAGTCGCTGCTGCTCTCAGCGGTGTCAAGCACGGCCCGTACCGGGGGCGGCTGTCGGTCCTCGCCTGCAGACCAGGCTTCCCACATCGCCCATTCTGCCTTTGCTTGCTCTCGCTGCTCTTGCCACCGGGTCTTCGTTTGCTCCCACTCTGCAGACAGCTGCCGGACCTCCTGGAGGGGACGCAGACGCAGGATTAGTCTCAGCTCCTGGAGGGGCTTCCTTCGGGTCTGCCCCGCGTTGCCGCCCCTTGGCTCAGCCGGTCGGTCGGCAGCGCTTTGCCCCTGACAGAGCAGAGGCCGTGGAGTCTTGCCAGGCCCCTCAGCTCAGGGCAAACACAGCTGAGGGAGCAAAGACCTCCACTGTCAAGGACCTAGAAAGGACTTGTGCATTTTCCGTAGCCCCTGGCCAGACTAAAGTGTTTCATCACAACCCCGGGGGCAATAGCAGGCGCGAAGGCTGTGCAGCACCTTCCTTTTCGTGAAGAAGGCCTGAAGGAGCTGACAGACACGTTACAATGAACGCACGCCAAGGGGTCCTTTCTGGACGGCTCTCTGCACAAAGAGGCTTTTGCCGCGTCTCCAGCAGCGCGGCAGTTACAGCCAGGCCGGGCACGTACCTGCAGCGCTCTCCTGCAGCCTTCAGAGGACGGGAGCGCGGTGGTGGACCCGGCTGGAGGAGCTGGCTCCTGCCTGCGTGCCTGCTTCGTGCTGGGGGAGCTGCCTGGGCATGGGGGGAGCACACTGCAAGGAGACAGCAGGAGGAGTCGGCATGAGCACGGGGCAGTTTGGTCTCCCATTCTCACCTGGTACCAAAGCTCCGCGGGCTGGTAGGAGAAGAACTGCGGGAGGTGGGGCCATTTCCCATGGCGAGGGGGAGCCTTCCCTGAGCCCCATCGGATGGATGGGAGAGGACTGCACCTCAGGTCTGTTGTCAGGGCAAGCAACGTGACGTGGGGTGCACTCGGCATCCGCCGCCTTCCTCGCTAAGGGGCCGGCAATGGGGCAAACAAGCTCATAAAAGCTGTGGGGCACGTGTTGGGGACCTTCCAGCCGGACTGCCCACCAAAGGAGTCCACTGTCTCTCCTGCATGGGTGCAAGGATCCCTTTCAGCCCTTCCCACAAGGCTCTCACCTGGCAGAAGGTTTCCTCCCCGTGTCTTGCTGCCTTGTGCCTGGCAACTGGCTTGGCAGCACGGGGAGGGAGAACTTCACCCGGCTCTGCAGCAGCTTGCTGGGATGCCCCTCTGTACCTGGGAAAGGAGGAAGCCTCTCAGAGCAGCTCCGTGGGGAGCGCGTTTCAAGTGGGCTGTGGCCACCCAGCGTGGGGCAGGGCCCCAGCTGGACAGCAGGGACCCGTTCCCGTACCTCTTCGCAACCTGTGCTTCTCTGCAGCCTTCTCGTGCCAGGTGGAGAAAGCCTTGGCCACCGTGCTGCTGATCACAGTGAACCGGAACCTGGAAAGCAATGGAGGACACGGGCTTGAAGCAAGGTGACCCCTACCCTCTGCAGCGTGCCAGCGCTAATCCTCCCGACTGTCGTGCGAGGCATGGCTTCCCTTTTCCTTTGTGGCCATGCCCAGGTTTTATTGGCCATCTCCCCCCAACACCACAAAATGCAGCTTAAAGGCCCCTTGTGTGCAGCTGGGTCTCCCGGATGGGAATGACGGCAGGCTGGGCGTGAGAAACACAATCACGATGCCCGGTCACTCCAGGAGAAGACACGCGTAGCCCCAGCTCGGCGTTAGTTAACCAGAAACCAGTCCCTGCCGGGTTGCTCCCGGACTCGATGCTGGCTGTCCAGCCCCGACAAGCCGCACTCCTGTGCAGGAGGTGGGAAGCCGCCCGCTCGGTCGCTCGAGGGCTGCAGAGGAAACGCACTCACCTGGGGAACGCGTGGGCAGGAGCAGCCTGCACCCCCCGAGCGGGCGTCGCTCCAGCCGAGAGCCCTGCGCCTGCCGTCCACAGCCTCTGCAGAGCGACACAGAGCTGTTAGAGGGTTTGCAAGGCATTTTTCCCTTGCCTCCCAAAGCAATCAGACCTGTCTCGCGCTCCAAACGCAAGCGGTTTCTCCAGCCCCCGCTCCCAAATCCTCCTCCGTCCACATTAGCCCTTGCGCTGCTCTGGAGAAGCTGCACAGCAAACGCTGAGACTGCGCCATAACACTGCCGGGCTTTTTGCAGGGCAAGGACCCAGAAACTGGGAAGAAATCCTCTTTTCTAACGGAGAAGTCAGTGGGGGCGAGCATCGGGGAAGGTGTTGGACTGGCCTACCGCATCCAGGCTGGCCAGTGGCGACTGGCTTGCGCGCCCTTCAGTAGGCTTCCCAAAGACATTGAAGCAGCCCTCACAACCTGAGCCACTTACGGTGTGAAGCAGCGCGATCCGGCTGGCCTTGCTCTCCAGCCCTGTGACGCAGTCGTAATAAAACCGCATGCACAGGACGTGGTCTTTGCAGGACAGCACGCCAATGTCCTTGAAGACGAAGTCAAGGTGCTGCCTGTTCCTCAGCTGGAAAGAGTACAGCAGTATGGTCTCTTGCACGCAGTCCTCCACCACGTGCCGCGGGAAGGAGGTGGCTCGCGATAGCCACCTGTAGTTCAATGGCTGGATCTTGACGTCGCCTGCAAGGAGGAGGAACATCGTCACTGCCACAGCAGGCCCAGTTTCCATGTAGGATTCAGAAGAAAATGCCAGAGAAAAGGTCATTAAGAGAAGCAGCGCTTGGGGAGTGGTTTGACTTCGGGGAGCTCAAGCTGTTCCCCGACCTTTGGAGGCAATTCTCTACTTCTCCCAGCCCTGTCCCAAGAGCTGAGAGCGCATGCCCCCCGCCAGACCTGGAGGGGGAAAGTGGAGGGTTATCCTTCTCACCGGGGATAACCACCGTGGGGAACGCGAGCTCCTGCAGACATAACGCGTCAATGTCCAGCTGGAAGACGGGTCTTCGAGCCACATACACCTCTTCTTTGCCATGGAATCGCTCTTGGACCATAGCGAAGGTCCCGAGTCCTGTGAGCAGGACACCCTGCCCAGGAAAAAGACAAAAAGGCTGATGAGTGAGCGCTTTAGAGATGGGAAAAGTGAAAGATTTGGAACAGGACCGTGTCCCCCACTTCTTTTCTTCCCCTCCTCAAAACATTTGCTAGCATCCCTTGGCTAGAGAAGATGCCAGACGCTTCCAGCACAGGGAATACCCCTGGGACTGATTCCCAGGCATTTTCCTTGGCACGGACCCAACATAATCCCCTGTCTCTCTGCTTGCTCTCTCCACTCTGACCACAGGGACAAGCGAAGCCCTATCGTGTGCCGAATGCTTTCTCAGACTAGGTCTGGACTTGGTTTCTCAACCTCCTGGTTGACCAAGCAGCAGCTGTGGGCACACGGGATTATCTCGGTGTGCTTGGCACGATGCGCAGAGGGGGATCGCTCCCTGGGGCCCAGGCTCTCCAGGGCAAAGAGGGACCAAGACGCCAGCCCACCTTGTCCAGCTTCAGCTGTCCCAGGATGTACGCAGACACAGCGTCCCAGATAGCCACAACCTCTGGAAAGCAAGGGACAGAGGTGTCAGGCTCCGGGCCAGGCAGCGCGCAGCCTCTCGGCAAGCTCCTCGCCCAGGGGTGACAGATGCAGGTGTCCACAAAGAGCCCGGACAAACACCGCCATGGCCGCGGAGCTGGGCTGTGCCCCAGTTCCGGACTGGCAGCCTTACTCTGCTCCCGGGGCAGGGCTGGAGCAGAAACGGGGACGTGGGAAGGGCTCAGGACCAGGGCTGTGGCCATCTAACCCCCAGAAAGGGACAGCACCCCAGAGCCCAGAACATGATGTGCCAGCCTGGTGGCACAAGAGGATCCCGTGGAGGGGAACAGAGGTGCTCCCAGAGGAGCCCAGTTCGAGGTAAAGGGCTGTTGGACAGCACAGGCATTTCCAGCTGTCTCGTGAGAGCCCTGTGGGAGCTGTAGGACACCCCAGCCGCTGGGATGCAGGACCCCTTTTCATGCCAGAGCCGGAACCCAAGAGGTGCCAGATCCCAGGGAAAGCTGGCCCTGGATGGCCCCCCTCACGAGGGGACCACGCCATGCCCACGGGAGCCTCAGGGCTCAGGACAGCCCCAGCACCGCGGCCCAGGGGTCCTGGTTGTCCCCCCAGCCCGGTGGGACCCTCAGGCAGGTCAATCGCAGCAGCCCCTGCCCTGTCCAGCCACCCCCGCAGCCCAGCAGCCGCAGCTGTTGACAGTGGATGGCCCTGGTACGACCCCTCGGGAAGGAGTTCCCAAAACCCTTACGCTTGGTGGAGAGCTGCAGGAGCGTGGGGAACAAGCTGCTGCTCAGCTCCAAGCTGACGGCCACGGTGCAGCAGCCCTCCATCGCGCTTGCCGCTTGCCCTCAGCTCCGGGAAAGGGATGCTCTCCGCAGCTCCTCGCCCAGAACTCCTCTCCGACGTGTCCCTGCTCTGCCTGTCAGCAAGGGTCCTGCCTGTGCGTGCGGGACCCCCAGCGCAGCCCCGCTGCCTCCCGACCCCGCTCCTGCCTGTGGAGCAGCTCCGAAGGGCAGCAGTGGGGAGCCCTGAGCAGTGCCCAGCAGCGCCCAGGCCGCACCGGGAAGTGCCGGCGGTGATGGGGAGACCTCCCTGTGATGTGGGTCACCCCCCTGTGACATCAGCCTGCAGCACTTGAAGGTGCATTATGACAACAGCAGGGACATAGCACAAGTGGGGAGAGAGGAGATAGATAGCTTTCCACTCTTGTCCTGGGGGGACAGTTCTCCCCAGTCCTTTCCCCAAAATCCCGCTTGCCCCTCGCACCAACACGTCTCTGCTACTGGGAGCCCATCGGGGCAGGTGGGGCTTGGGGGTTGGCTGCGGTGGGGCAGTTACAAGAGATGGGATCGAAAACCTGTGGGATGCAACAGCCCCTCCAGTGTGCCCAAACCCTCCTCTCTGCTGCGTGCCGCTTGCGTGGCCGGAGTAGTGAAACACGGATCTAAAACAATTACAAAGTTTTAGCACGTGTCACTAATCAGCTGCGAGTTTTGCAAATTTCTCAATATCTGGAAGGTTATTGATTACATGATGAGCTTGACTTTAGTATAGAATTCTTTAGCCTAGTAACTGTGTGATTGTATTTAACGGCCCACTCTCGTAGTCCTTCGGCTGCAGCTGCCTCAATGCTAACATTGTACCTATGTGTGAACAGTTAATCACACGGAAAGCAGGCCTCATGAAAATGAAAACAAAGACGAGTTAAGAGCAAGGACTGAGAGATTAAAGAGAACAGAGCAGATATCTTCACCTTGCGCACAGAGGCAGACTGGCAGGAGTACTCAGACAAGGATGATAAGAAGGAACGGCTTGGCTGGACAAGAGGAGGGGCAAACATCCAAGGAGAAGAAATTATCCTCAAGAGACCCGTGGCCATAAAAGGGAAAAAGGAGGAGGGGGCTAACGACCACCCAAACGACCACCGACGACCACCCGAGACCCCCGCGCACGCCTAGTGTAGTTTTGCATCGCCAGCATTACGTAAATGTAGTAGAGAAGCAGGGAGGCGGTGATTTCTCGGAAAACGTGTGAATATTCACGTCTTTAAGGTAGATAAAGGATGAACTTCTGTTTCAGCGCACGCATGTTAGGAGGAGAGATCCCCCATGCGTCCGGCGCTGCAATAAAGATGTCATTAAGCATAACGACACTTTGGTGTTCTTGCGTTTAATTCTCTTTGACTTTTGTGAATCAGTAGGACGGGCTTCAGTGCTCTGGGTTGGGCTGGGATGGAGTCACTTCTCCCCATAGCAGCCCGGACGGTGCCGTGTTTTGGATCTGTGACCAGAACAGTCCTGACGCCACCGCGGTGGTTCAGCTGTCGCTGAACAGGGCCTGAGCAGCATCAAGGCAACTAGGCTGGGGGTGGGCAGGAAGCTGGGAGGGGACACAGCCGGGACAGCTGACCCCAGCTGGCCAAGGGGATATCCCTCACCATATGACGTCGTGCTCAGCAATGAAAGTTGGGGAGAGAATGAGCACGGGGGGGGCTGTGCATGCTCGAGGCTGTGGCGCTCGTCTTCCCACGTTACTGCTGTGTGCGATGAAGCCCTGAACACACTGAAGAGCGAAAGCTTTGGTCGCCCTAAATTTTGGCATCTGCTGTCATTTCAATTGGCCAAAGGAATTTCCCAACAACCTCCAAGAAGATGCCCCCACCTCTTGCCTGGTCTCTCAGAGATGCTTCAGTAGAGCTTGCAGTGACCTGTGTTGGGAATTGTTAGGATTAATGGCCGTGCTTAGCACGAGTAGCTGAAGGAGGTGAAGCCTTAGGCCGCAGGAGCTGACCTAGCGTAAACTTTTTGGTAAAGCGAATGTTGCAGACACAGAACGCGCTGAAACGGGCAGATGCACGCAGCAGGAAGAAGAGCACCAAGGAAACAACCCCAAGTGAATGAGGTAACTTCAGGAGAAGGCCAGCCCAGCGACTGAGAGAACCAATACGAAATCAAGAGACCACCGCCCAGAATTAACACCCAGAGCTGCTCTGCACGTCCATTCAATCAACCACTTCTTTACTCAGCAGATTGGCAACTCGTCTTCTTTAAGCAGGAACCTGGCAGTGAGCCCCGCTGAGGTTGCACTTTCTTCGTCAGTTCTTTGCATTTCTTCCCTTTTTTCCGTGGGAGTACTTACCAAGATTTTCCTCATTAGAAGAAATGAGAAGGATCAGCCACAAATATGCAGAAACCCAGACATTCACATACTTGCTACCTACACAGGAAGACGATCAAGGCCCTGCCTATACACGACAGGTTAAATATTAATTTACATCTATTATTACTGTATCAATTAATTATATATTCATTACTTCCTCTATATTAATAATATCTATTAATAGACATATAAAACACAGTTTTCCAACCCAGGAAGCAACTAAGGATCAAGTGCACACAACACACAACCATTTGTGGTTACCGATGTTCACAGGAGGCACATGCTGCTTCAGCTTCTATCTCTCCGGCTGCTACCTATGAGAAAACGGGAACATGTGTTATCGTAAGAGAAAACCCTGAACTGGAAACGTAGTTCACGACCTAATTTGCCTCTCTGTGCACATATCCAGTGAATAGCCCAGGACAGGGCACAGAAGTGATTAGCAAAGCAAAGCCAGGACCCCTCAGGAGACCTCGTAACTACACGAGTCTGTCTTTCCTTTTCGCCCCCGAGGTCCCAAAGCACCAGGGCAGGGGCAGGCAGGGCAGTCGTGCGCTCAGGGTGCACCGGGCAGGAGAGAGCAGGAGCAGCCTCTGGCACCCAGGATTGGTAACAACAGCTTCTGCTCTGAGCTGGGGTCAGCCCATGTGCAGGTACAGCACTGATCCAGACACGAAATTGAGGGTGTCAGCTCCTCCCAGGTGCCGCATGCACTGTACCTTCTTCCATCGCCTGCTCTCGACCAATTGTTTCCCAGTCTCTTCCATCTGGTGCCAGCTCAGACACCTGCACTCTGGCTCGGGGCTGCCTGGGGGCTGGCGACCCTTGGGGCAGCAGCAGGAACTCCTCCGACCCTGGTTGTGGGGTCATCCATGGGGCTGAACACTCGGGCCCAGGGCTGGTGAACTGGGCCATGGCGGGGCCTGTGTGCGGTGAGGTCTCCAGGTCCCTCCAGGCCCATCCATGCTGGGAGATACCGGCTCCTGCACCTGCAGCTCCTCTGGGCCTGGGCCTGGGCCTGGGCCTATCCTTATCCCCATCCCCATCCCCACCCCTATCCCCATCCCCATCCCTATCCCTATCCCTATCACTATCCCTGTCCCTATCCCTATCCCCATCCCTATCCTCATTCCCATCCCTATCCCCATCCCCACCCCATCCCCATCCCCATCCCTATCCCCATCCCCATCCCCATCCCTATCCCCACCCCATCCCCATCCCCATCCCTATCCCCATCCCCATCCCTATCCCTATCCCCATCCTCATCCCCATCCCCATCCCTATCCCCATCCCCATCCCCATCCCCATCCCCATCCCTATCCCTATCCCCATCTCTATCCCCATCCCTATCCTCATTCCCATCCATATCCCCATCCCTCTCCCTCTCCCTCTCCCTCTCCCTCTCCCTCTCCCTCTCCCTCTCCCTCTCCCTATCCCTATTCCCATCCCTATCCTCATTCCCATTCCCATCCCCAACCCCATCCCCATCCCTATCCCTATCCCCATCCCTATCCCCATCCCCATCCCTGGTCCCCCCTCGCCCCGGCTGCCCCCAGCCCATCTCTCATCCATTTCTCCTCAGGCCCCTCAGCCCCTCCTCCCCACTCTGGCTGTGACAGGCCAACACCGACTCCCCTGATTGGCTCAGCCCTGGCCAGTGGCGTGGCTGTTGCTGGGCGGCAGGGGCAGGCCGGGCCTCTCCTCACAGAGACGCCCTGCGCCCGCTGACCCCCGCAGCCCCTGCTCAGCCAGCCGGGACACTGGGCCTGCGGAGAGAGGGCCTGCGAGAAGGGCCATGGCGGCGGGAGCTGCTCCCTCAGCAGCGCGAGGTGTGTGCACCGCTCTGCCGGCCCTCGGCCGCTCACGGGGTCCGGGCCTGCGCAGGGAGGGAGGGGAGGGGCAGGGAGCGGGGCCAGGGAGGGGACATGACAGGAGGGGAGGGACAGCAGGGGAGATACCCTGGCTTTGCTCTGGATCGGCACGTCTCTCCCGAAGCGCGGGTCTGTCTGTGCTCCAGCCACAGCCCTGGGCAGCAGGAGCTGCGTGTCGGGAGCTGCTGGCGCCGGCCAGGCCAGCCCCGGGCACGAGAGAGGGGTCTGCCCCCGGTCACACCGCCGGGGCTGAGCCCAGCACCCAGGGCCTCCTCAGGCCTCGCCTTCCCCCGGGGTGAGGAGGAGAGATGGCCTGTCCTGGCATGGCCCAGGGCATCCTCTGTGGCCAGAAGGAAGGACAGAGGGGTAATTATGATTTGAGCTTCTGCACAGACCACCAAGTATGTGGACACAGGACACCGTTATAGGCTGGTCTGTACCTTCAGAGCTGTGGGCTGAGCTCTTCTACCTGTAAGGGCTTGGTAGAGATGGGCTACGGGTAGAGTTACTGATTGCTACTTGTTACTTCTTTTGGGGTCCCGTGACAGTGACGGGAAGTTTATCCGCCTACTGCGGATCTCTTGAGGATGGTTTCTTCTCCTTGGACGTTTGCCCCTCCTGTTGTCCAGCCAAGCGGTTCCTTCTCATCCTTGTCTGAGCACTCCTGCCAGTCTGTCTCTATGCTCAAGGTGAAGCTATCTTCTCTGTTCTCTTTAATCTCTCAGCCCTTGCTCTTAACCCTTCGTTGTTTTCATTTTCATGAGGCCGGCTTTAGTCGTGATTAGCCGTTTATACATAGTTGCAATGTTAGCACTGAGGAAATACAGCCTAAGGACTACGGGAGTCGACCCTTAAACATAATCACATAGTTACTAGGCTAAAGAATTCTATATTAAAGTCAAACTCATCATGTAATCAATAACCTTCCATATATTAAGAAATTTGCAAAACTTGCAGTTGATTAGTGACACATGCTAAAACCTTGTAATTGTTTTAGGTCCTTGTTTCAAGGTGGCCTTCAAAGGTCCCTTCCAACCCAAACTGTTCCATGAATCTATGATTCTGTGATCTGCAGTGGCATCTGCATCTGCAAGGCTCTTAGCATTGCTTTCTGCATCTGCAAGGGAATGAGGAACGGATAGTGCATCTGCAAAGCTCTCTGCAGTGCTGTCTGCAGTGGCATCTGCCTCTGCAGTGGCATCTTCGGTGGCACCTTATATATGTTTGTTGGTATGTGTAGGGGAATCTGTATGTGCAATGGTATCTGGAACTCCAGCTGCACCTGTATGGGCAACTGTACCTGTGTGTGCTTCAGTGTCTGTACGCGTAGTTCTTTCTCTCCATCTCTGCAGTTGTACCTATGCCTCTCATTGTATGTGTAGCCATCTCTCTATCCTCATCCCTCTTGGTGACTGTCTGTGTCGTGACCAGTACATTTATCTGCACCTCGACCTGTCGCAGCACATCTGTGTGTTACGGTAGCTGTGTTTGTATCAATGCCTTTATGTGTAACGGTTCCGTTTACTCTGTCCGTCACGGTACCTCCGTCAGCAATGGCGTCACTTGCTGTGTCTGCTGCTTGTGGTGTAGTTGAAAGTGCACTTGCATCTGTGACTGTGCTTGTGTCTTGAAGTGTACGTGCAGTTGTAGCGGGATCCGGAATGGTACCTGTTTTGTGCCTGTGTCCGCAATTTTATCGGCAATTCAGCGCGAGTCCGTGCCTGTGATGATACTGGTCTCTGTGACGATACTGGTAGCTGTATATCTGATGGTGCCAGTGTCTGTGTCTCTGCTGGTATCTGTATCCGTACCCGTCGTGGTACCTGTAGCTGTACCTGCGTTGCTAACGGTATCTGTCTCTGCGCGTGTACTTGCGGTGGTTGCTGTATGGGCACGTGCAATTCCCTCTCTCGCTGAAGCAGTAACCGCGAGGGTATCTCTGACGGTATCTGTGCCACTAACATCTCGGTATCTGTGTGACGGTCTGTAGTGCTATCGCCTTCTCTGTACTGGCACAAAATAACGCCTACTAGGTAAAATATTGTAACCACATGGAAGTGCCTGTTTGGGGACAATTGTAACTCCTGTGCTAATTGTACCCTAATTGGTGACCATTAGCCACATGAAAGTGCCCCCTGGCTTAAACGCAGCCATAAAGCATTGTATAAAAGCTGGTACCTTTGTACTCCAAGCATGCTAGTTCCACCTAGCAGCCACACTTGCGCAAGTCCCGATTAAAATGAGGATCTCGTCGCAGCGTGTGAGATTGGTCATTGCGCACCGGGAACGAGCTCGCACTTGCGACAACAAAATGGCCTCTGCGCCTGCAGCGGTACCTGTATCTGCAATGCCCGCTGCAGTGGTTTCTCCAGCTGCAGTGGTGCCTGCCTCTGCAGTGCTGTTTGCTTCGGTCGTGGCACCCGCAGGGCTGTCAGCAGTGGTTTGCTCCTCTGAAGTGGTGCCTGCAACGGTATGTGAACCTGCAACGGCATCTGCAAAGCGTCTGCGTCTGGAATGCTGTGTCTGCATCTGTACCGTCGCCTGCCACTCTGCCACGCAGATGCCGTTGCAGATGCAGAGGCCGTTGCAGATGCAGATGCAATTTCAGATGAAGTTGCGGACGGAGATGCTATTGCAGAGGCAGGTGCCATTGCAGGTGCAGAAACCATTACAAACGCCACTGGAGGCGCAGGTGCGATGTCAGGCGCCACTTCCGATGACGATGCCGCTGCAGATGCAGGTACCTTTGCACACACCGTGGCAGATGGGGATGCCGTGGAAGATTGCACTGAAGATATGGGCATCGGTGCCACTGGAGATGGCACTGCAGATGCAGATGCCACTGCGGATGGCCTTGCAGATGCAAGTACCGCTCCAGATGGCCTTTAGAGTTGCTCTTGAAGACGCAGATACCATTGCAGACACCAGTGCAGATGTAGATACTCTCTGTACCTCCAACGGTACGTGCATCGTTGCCTGCACACACAGGACGGGTTGCAATGCCCGACAGGAGACCATCAATTAGTTGAAGGTCGAGAGACAGAGAGGTGCCGTTAAGGTGAAACGACACCAGCCCACCAATTTAACAATTTAATAATACAAAATGCAAGGCATGAGGTTACATAAATGACTCAAGGGCAACTGCTCTAACTAAACAATTCAAGTAAACAAACGAGTCCCATGCAACACGTCTTTTACACTTCGACAAAGAGAGGTAAAGAGAGAGAGCGCGCGTGAGCGAAGAAGGTATCACCACCCGTGGATCCAGTGTTGTCCCGTTGGTCCTCTTGATGTTCCTTGGTGGTGAGGGTCTCCACTTTTGCTTCTGATGGTGTCGACTTTATACAGTCCGAGTCCCACAATCTCCATGTGATCCCAAGAAGCTTCATGCCTATGCAACAGGCTGATGCAACAGGCAACAGCACATCTGCAGGCTTTGGTGTCTCTTCTCGCTGTATCTCTGCTCTGCAGAAACCGGTCCTTGCGCCTGCTCCGTATCTCTGCTCTGCGGGAACCGCTATCTCATTCTTCTCTGGGGTCCACTCCGTGCCAAGACATGTTCAAGCCGTTGTGCCAAAAAAGGTGTGGGTTCCTCGGAACCGTGAAATGTTTAAGACAGAAACCGCATACCGGTCCACCATAACAGGCTGTTGGCAGAGCATAGTCTCTTCTCCACAGACACACGGATAACCCTGACCCCTCGCCCCCCGAGCAGCCCCGTCCCGTGCCACGCCTGGGAGAGGAGCAAGCTCTGGGCCGGGTGGGGGGTTGGAGGGAGCGTGTGACACAGGCCAGGAAGAGCGGAGATGGGTAAGGGCTTGGCGGCAAGGAAGGAGGGGTGAGAGGGGAAAGTTTTTCCATCCGAGGGCTGAAGGCGCTGGGACACGTGGGGCTGCCCGACCCGTGGCACCCCGAGGCGAAGGGCGAGGGGCAGAGCACAGCTGGAGCCAGAGGAGCACAGCTGGAGCTGGGGCTGCCTGACTCCTCAGGGCATGGAGCGAGGGAGGGAGGGAGGGAAGGGTGTGGGGAGGGATGGCCGTGCCTTCTTCTGGGAATGAGGTCTCAGACCCCAGCCGTGAGTAGGGGGCCGTGCCTCCCCACCACCCCTGGCCTAACCGTCTTCCCTCTTCTTCCAGCTGCTTCTTGCGACCAACTGGTTCCCAAGGCTGGGCCTGGCCAGGGGAGGGAGGAGAGCTGGGCTTGGCCCATGTTGGCACACCAGGCTGGAGAACGACATCCTTAGCTGCGTCACGAGGGCAGGCACCGAGAGAGGGCACAAGGAGTCCGGACGGGTGTTTGAGCTCAACATCTCCAGGCAAGACTAAATCACGCCCTGCCTCTGGAGACTCTGCATCCCAGACCCCCACGGGATGGAAGGGGGCCCTCTGCTGACGCGCTCTCATGGACAGATGTCCCCACCACAGACAGATGCAGCTCCTCCAAGGGGCTCTGCGGGTCCTGCAACAGGAGGCAGAGGCAGGCACTCGGCAGCAGTTGGGCTTGAGGGATGGTTCCTCTCCGCAAGGTCATGTGCCAGCCAAGGACCCTTCTCCAAGGGCCCTGGACAGAGCATGGAGGCCCTAGCACTGACCTCAGCATGGGCCGAGTCGCAGAGCTCCTGGGGCTGAAGGCTGCCTGGGGGTATCTGCTGCAGGGAATGCGCCTTCCCACGCTTTACCCTCAGCACTTCCCAGAAGGGCCATTTGCTCCCTGGGCTCTAACAAGAGAGCGAGCGCTGCGTGCTGACCAGGGCTGCCCTTTGCCCGGGGCCGCCCTGACCCGCCTGTGCCTCGGGCTGTCGACGAGGGGGTTGTCCAGGGGCGTGATGGTGTAGAAGAAGAAGACGAGCGCTCTGTTGAGCTGCCTCAGCGGCTCTGTTCCAGGCAGCAGGTAGCCAAGGATGCGGGTGCCACAAACAACAGCGATGACGGTGAGGTCGGAGGGTGACGTGACCCCGACCTGAAGACCTTTGAAGACGCAGAGGTCACCGCTCCACATCACCGACACAGAATGAGCGTCAGCCCCGAGCAGATCCTGCACGGCTCTCCCGGCTGCAGGATAACCTCAGCCACCTCATTGCGCCAGAGGAGCCTGCGGGCAGGGGAGGCACCTCAGCTGCCAGGATGCTGGGGGGTGAGGGGCTACAGCTCCCAGCATGCGGCAGGCCCACGCCTGCCTTCCTCTTCCTCGGGTGACGTTCATGGACAGATCTCCCTGCTGTCCCCCCATGTCCCTGCCCAGATCAACTCCAGGTCGGCCTTGGCTTTCCTAGCCCTGTCTCTCACCATGCAACAGCACCTCTCGACTTCTCCTGGGTCACCTCCCTCTGCTCCCACTCTTGTACCTTCCTTTCTGTAACTGGGCTCAGTGAGGAGCGCCTTGCTCATCCGTGAACGTGAACGTGGCCTATGAAGTTGAGGCTCCTCTGCCTTGTTTGGAGAAGGCCTCATCTACGTCTTCCTCCTGATCAGAGGAGGTCTCCAGCAGACACCTGCTGACACAGCACCCACATTGGCCTGCCTGCTCATCCTGACCCAGAAGCTGGCTGCTCTCCCACCCCGAGCAGGAGGCAAGTCCGCCTCCTGGCCTTCCCAGGCGGCCCTTGCTGAAGAGCCCCTGTCCCCCCACCGCAGCCCTCCTGCTGTGCCATCTACCACCCACCACGCCTCCGTGGTGCCGCCGTGCTCACGGCCCTGTAATCACACACAGACTCCTGGCCCTGCTGCTGGCTCTCCACGCGGTGTGCATGAGCGCGCCGGCACTTCAGGGAGGCACCGGCTGTGCTGGATTCCCGGGAGAGTGTGAGAGCTTCCTCCGTCCTGCTGCCTGCGTGTTGGCATGTGCAGGAGTGGGGCTGCACGAGTTCGCGCTGTGGGGGGCACGTGTGGACTTCATTCCCTCCTACCCCTACGAGCGGTTCTGGGGTCGCGCGTGGGCTGCGTATGATCCCTTCACCCCAATCCGTCGCCAGGCACAGGCCAGTCAGTCCAGCTGGGAACAGCCCCAGAGCTCTTTATTTTGTATTTCTGGGGGGGCCTTGGCAGCTGAGAAGCCTGCCAGCCCCTTTGCTAACAGCCGCTGCCACAGCCGCCGGCCCCGGCATCTTCCCCTCTGCTGCGGTTCCAGCACCTAGTGCTAGGGAGGAAGAAGGAAACGTGTGTGACCGCACGGCCAGGGAGAAGGCGCAGAAACCCTGCAGGCGTAGCTCAGGCCACCTGTGATGGGATCTGCTTGCCATGAAGCCTCAAGGTGTCCGTGAAGTGGGAGAGGCCCCTTTGCCCCAGCCCATGAGAAGGTCCCAGGTGCAGCTGGGGCTGAGGGAGGTGGGGCTGAGACCTTGGGTGTCCCCTGCAGGTGTCCCCCCTCGGGCCAAGGTGTCTTGGGGCTGGGACTCTGCAAGGGCAGGGCATGCTGTCGGGTTTGGAAAGGGCAGAGCCAGCCGTCAGAGGGATCCCTCTGTCTTCAGCCCGGACTCGTACGTCCCACAGGAAAAGCCAGTTCTGGGTGCCCAGGCAGTCCCCGCCTCGGGTGCCAGGGAGGTCCAGCCCAAAGCCAGGCTCCAGAGCCTGCTTCTGTCTCGCGAGGGCTGTCAGAGGAATGCCCTCTTTCCCCCGGGGGGGGCTGCCCTCAGTGGAGGCATGGGCCTTGCAGCTGGGGAAGCACCAGCCCTTGCTGCAGAGACTTACCAGGGGAGCTGCCTCTGCTGCTCCAGGTGCCGCCTGTGGTCCTCAGCCACGTTCTTGAATATGTTCCTCCGTGCTTGATACGGCTCCAGCCTTCGGAGGACCTGCACCGCTCGTGGGGAAAGGTGGCTGCAACAGCAGGGAAACACCAGCCCTCAGCCTCTGCCCGAGACCCCCTTCTGCCTCTCCTCTCGCCCAGCCCCTGCACCCACCCGCTCCTGCGTGCACCCACTCCGTCGCCCTGCGGTGAGTTTCGGGCCTTGGCTGTGGGGGTAACCCAGGCCATGCCCGTGTTAGGAGACTAAATCAGAGGGTGTCCTGTGCAAGCCCAGCGTGCAGGGACAGGGGACCCGGACATCTCTGCGGGGTCACGGCTGCTCGGCCGCCCCAGGCTGAGGCCAGAGCTGGCGCACACTTACTCAGGCTGGAGTCTCTTCAGCTGGGCTGCTGCTGCCATGTCCTCTGCTGGGAGGGGGTTTCCAGCCTTCCTCCACCTTTCCTTGACCTCCTTCCTCCTGGGCTGGGCTGGAGGGTGGGGAGTCCAAGTGGCTCCAGCGCCGAGTGCCTGCCAAGGAGGAGACGCTCTCAAGCACCCAGACGGGAAACAGAGGTGCTGTTTGCCAGAGGACCTCTTAAAAGGGGCCTGCGGCAGGCCCTGGGATCTGGGAGACTCAGCACCATGTGCCCATCGTCACGGCTGACGGCTGCTTTTGCCCCTCGGACCCTCCTCAAGGGGAGAACCCTGCCCTGCAGCCGGCTGTCATTGCTGCTCCCAGGCCCTGGAGACCTGCCACCCTGGGTGCCCCCACAGAGAGAGTCGCTGCTGCTCTCAGCGGTGTCAAGCACGGCCCGTACCGGGGGCGGCTGTCGGTCCTCGCCTGCAGACCAGGCTTCCCACATCGCCCATTCTGCCTTTGCTTGCTCTCGCTGCTCTTGCCACCGGGTCTTCGTTTGCTCCCACTCTGCAGACAGCTGCCGGACCTCCTGGAGGGGACGCAGACGCAGGATTAGTCTCAGCTCCTGGAGGGGCTTCCTTCGGGTCTGCCCCGCGTTGCCGCCCCTTGGCTCAGCCGGTCGGTCGGCAGCGCTTTGCCCCTGACAGAGCAGAGGCCGTGGAGTCTTGCCAGGCCCCTCAGCTCAGGGCAAACACAGCTGAGGGAGCAAAGACCTCCACTGTCAAGGACCTAGAAAGGACTTGTGCATTTTCCGTAGCCCCTGGCCAGACTAAAGTGTTTCATCACAACCCCGGGGGCAATAGCAGGCGCGAAGGCTGTGCAGCACCTTCCTTTTCGTGAAGAAGGCCTGAAGGAGCTGACAGACACGTTACAATGAACGCACGCCAAGGGGTCCTTTCTGGACGGCTCTCTGCACAAAGAGGCTTTTGCCGCGTCTCCAGCAGCGCGGCAGTTACAGCCAGGCCGGGCACGTACCTGCAGCGCTCTCCTGCAGCCTTCAGAGGACGGGAGCGCGGTGGTGGACCCGGCTGGAGGAGCTGGCTCCTGCCTGCGTGCCTGCTTCGTGCTGGGGGAGCTGCCTGGGCATGGGGGGAGCACACTGCAAGGAGACAGCAGGAGGAGTCGGCATGAGCACGGGGCAGTTTGGTCTCCCATTCTCACCTGGTACCAAAGCTCCGCGGGCTGGTAGGAGAAGAACTGCGGGAGGTGGGGCCATTTCCCATGGTGAGGGGGAGCCTTCCCTGAGCCCCATCGGATGGATGGGAGAGGACTGCACCTCAGGTCTGTTGTCAGGGCAAGCAACGTGACGTGGGGTGCACTCGGCATCCGCCGCCTTCCTCGCTAAGGGGCCGGCGATGGGGCAAACAAGCTCATAAGAGCTGTGGGGCACGTGTTGGGGACCTTCCAGCCGGACTGCCCACCAAAGGAGTCCACTGTCTCTCCTGCATGGGTGCAAGGATCCCTTTCAGCCCTTCCCACAAGGCTCTCACCTGGCAGAAGGTTTCCTCCCCGTGTCTTGCTGCCTTGTGCCTGGCAACTGGCTTGGCAGCACGGGGAGGGAGAACTTCACCCGGCTCTGCAGCAGCTTGCTGGGATGCCCCTCTGTACCTGGGAAAGGAGGAAGCCTCTCAGAGCAGCTCCGTGGGGAGCGCGTTTCAAGTGGGCTGTGGCCACCCAGCGTGGGGCAGGGCCCCAGCTGGACAGCAGGGACCCGTTCCCGTACCTCTTCGCAACCTGTGCTTCTCTGCAGCCTTCTCGTGCCAGGTGGAGAAAGCCTTGGCCACCGTGCTGCTGATCACAGTGAACCGGAACCTGGAAAGCAATGGAGGACACGGGCTTGAAGCAAGGTGACCCCTACCCTCTGCAGCGTGCCAGCGCTAATCCTCCCGACTGTCGTGCGAGGCATGGCTTCCCTTTTCCTTTGTGGCCATGCCCAGGTTTTATTGGCCATCTCCCCCCAACACCACAAAATGCAGCTTAAAGGCCCCTTGTGTGCAGCTGGGTCTCCCGGATGGGAATGACGGCAGGCTGGGCGTGAGAAACACAATCACGATGCCCGGTCACTCCAGGAGAAGACACGCGTAGCCCCAGCTCGGCGTTAGTTAACCAGAAACCAGTCACTGCCGGGTTGCTCCCTGACTCGATGCTGGCTGTCCAGCCCCGACAAGCCGCACTCCTGTGCAGGAGCTGGGAAGCCGCCCGCTCAGTCGCTCGAGGGCTGCAGAGAAAACGCACTCACCTGGGGAACGCGTGGGCAGGAGCAGCCTGCACCCTCCGAGCGGGCGTCGCTCCAGCCGAGAGCCCTGCGCCTGCCGTCCACAGCCTCTGCAGAGCGACACAGAGCTGTTAGAGGGTTTGCAAGGCATTTTTCCCTTGCCTCCCAAAGCAATCAGACCTGTCTCGCGCTCCAAACGCAAGCGGCTTCTCCAGCCCCCGCTCCCAAATCCTCCTCCGTCCACATTAGCCCTTGCGCTGCTCTGGAGAAGCTGCACAGCAAACGCTGAGACTGCGCCATAACACTGCCGGGCTTTTTGCAGGGCAAGGACCCAGAAACTGGGAAGAAATCCTCTTTTCTAACGGAGAAGTCAGTGGGGGCGAGCATCGGGGAAGGTGTTGGACTGGCCTACCGCATCCAGGCTGGCCAGTGGTGACTGGCTTGCGCGCCCTTCAGTAGGCTTCCCAAAGACATTGAAGCAGCCCTCACAACCTGAGCCACTTACGGTGTGAAGCAGCGCGATCCGGCTGGCCTTGCTCTCCAGCCCTGTGACGCAGTCGTAATAAAACCGCATGCACAGGACGTGGTCTTTGCAGGACAGCACGCCAATGTCCTTGAAGACGAAGTCAAGGTGCTGCCTGTTCCTCAGCTGGAAAGAGTACAGCAGTATGGTCTCTTGCACGCAGTCCTCCACCACGTGCCGCGGGAAGGAGGTGGCTCGCGATAGCCACCTGTAGTTCAATGGCTGGATCTTGACGTCGCCTGCAAGGAGGAGGAACATCGTCACTGCCACAGCAGGCCCAGTTTCCATGTAGGATTCAGAAGAAAATGCCAGAGAAAAGGTCATTAAGAGAAGCAGCGCTTGGGGAGTGGTTTGACTTCGGGGAGCTCAAGCTGTTCCCCGACCTTTGGAGGCAATTCTCTACTTCTCCCAGCCCTGTCCCAAGAGCAGAGAGCGCATGCCCCCCGCCAGACCTGGAGGGGGAAAGTGGAGGGTTATCCTTCTCACCGGGGATAACCACCGTGGGGAACGCGAGCTCCTGCAGACATAACGCGTCAATGTCCAGCTGGAAGACGGGTCTTCGAGCCACATACACCTCTTCTTCGCCATGGAATCGCTCTTGGACCATAGCGAAGGTCCCGAGTCCTGTGAGCAGGACACCCTGCCCAGGAAAAAGACAAAAAGGCTGATGAGTGAGCGCTTTAGAGATGGGAAAAGTGAAAGATTTGGAACAGGACCGTGTCCCCCACTTCTTTTCTTCCCCTCCTCAAAACATTTGCTAGCATCCCTTGGCTAGAGAAGATGCCAGACGCTTCCAGCACAGGGAATACCCCTGGGACTGATTCCCAGGCATTTTCCTTGGCACGGACCCAACATAATCCCCTGTCTCTCTGCTTGCTCTCTCCACTCTGACCACAGGGAAAAGCGAAGCCCTATCGTGTGCCGAATGCTTTCTCAGACTAGGTCTGGACTTGGTTTCTCAACCTCCTGGTTGACCAAGCAGCAGCTGTGGGCACACGGGATTATCTCGGTGTGCTTGGCACGATGCGCAGAGAGGGATCGCTCCCTGGGGCCCAGGCTCTCCAGGGCAAAGAGGGACCAAGACGCCAGCCCACCTTGTCCAGCTTCAGCTGTCCCAGGATGTACGCAGACACAGCGTCCCAGATAGCCACAACCTCTGGAAAGCAAGGGACAGAGGTGTCAGGCTCCGGGCCAGGCAGCGCGCAGCCTCTCGGCAAGCTCCTCGCCCAGGGGTGACAGATGCAGGTGTCCACAAAGAGCCCGGACAAACACCGCCATGGCCGCGGAGCTGGGCTGTGCCCCAGTTCCGGACTGGCAGCCTTACTCTGCTCCCGGGGCAGGGCTGGAGCAGAAACGGGGACGTGGGAAGGGCTCAGGACCAGGGCTGTGGCCATCTAACCCCCAGAAAGGGACAGCACCCCAGAGCCCAGAACATGATGTGCCAGCCTGGTGGCACAAGAGGATCCCGTGGAGGGGAACAGAGGTGCTCCCAGAGGAGCCCAGTTCGAGGTAAAGGGCTGTTGGACAGCACAGGCATTTCCAGCTGGCTCGTGAGAGCCCTGTGGGAGCTGTAGGACACCCCAGCCGCTGGGATGCAGGACCCCTTTTCATGCCAGAGCCGGAACCCAAGAGGTGCCAGATCCCAGGGAAAGCTGGCCCTGGATGGCCCCCCTCACGAGGGGACCACGCCATGCCCACGGGAGCCTCAGGGCTCAGGACAGCCCCAGCACCGCGGCCCGGGGGTCCTGGTTGTCCCCCCAGCCCGGTGGGACCCTCAGGCAGGTCAATCGCAGCAGCCCCTGCCCTGTCCAGCCACCCCCGCAGCCCAGCAGCCGCAGCTGTTGACAGTGGATGGCCCTGGTACGACCCCTCGGGAAGGAGTTCCCAAAACCCTTACGCTTGGTGGAGAGCTGCAGGAGCGTGGGGAACAAGCTGCTGCTCAGCTCCAAGCTGACGGCCACGGTGCAGCAGCCCTCCATCGCGCTTGCCGCTTGCCCTCAGCTCAGGGAAAGGGATGCTCTCCGCAGCTCCTCGCCCAGAACTCCTCTCCGACGTGTCCCTGCTCTGCCTGTCAGCAAGGGTCCTGCCTGTGCGTGCGGGACCCCCAGCGCAGCCCCGCTGCCTCCCGACCCCACTCCTGCCTGTGGAGCAGCTCCGAAGGGCAGCAGTGGGGAGCCCTGAGCAGTGCCCAGCAGCGCCCAGGCCGCACCGGGAAGTGCCGGCGGTGATGGGGAGACCTCCCTGTGATGTGGGTCACCCCCCTGTGACATCAGCCTGCAGCACTTGAAGGTGCATTATGACAACAGCAGGGAGACGGGACAGCCAGGGAGAGAGGCGAGAGATTTTCCCTCTTGTCCTGGGAAAGAGTTACGCCCGTTCTCCGAGACCTTTCCCCAAAATCCCGCTTGCCCCTCGCACCAACACGTCTCTGCTACTGGGAGCCCATCGGGGCAGGTGGGGTTTGGGAGTTGGTGTGGTGGGGCAGTTACAAGAGATGGGATCGAAAGCCTGTGGGATGCAACAGCCCCTCCAGTGTGCCCAAACCCTCCTCTCTGCTGCGTGCCGCTTGCGTGGCCGGAGTAGTGAAACACGGATCTAAAACAATTACAAAGTTTTAGCACGTGTCACTAATCAGCTGCGAGTTTTGCAAATTTCTCAATATCTGGAAGGTTATTGATTACATGATGAGCTTGACTTTAGTATAGAATTCTTTAGCCTAGTAACTGTGCGATTGTATTTAACGGCCCACTCTCGTAGTCCTTCGGCTGCAGCTGCCTCAATGCTAACATTGTACCTATGTGTGAACAGTTAATCACACGGGAAGCAGGCCTCATGAAAATGAAAACAAAGACGAGTTAAGAGCAAGGACTGAGAGATTAAAGAGAACAGAGCAGATATCTTCACCTTGAGCACAGAGGCAGACTGGCAGGAGTACTCAGACAAGGATGATAAGAAGGAACGGCTTGGCTGGACAAGAGGAGGGGCAAACATCCAAGGAGAAGAAATTATCCTCAAGAGACCCGTGGCCATAAAAGGGAAAAAGGAGGAGGGGGCTAACGACCACCCAAACGACCACCGACGACCACCCGAGACCCCCGCGCACGCCTAGTGTAGTTTTGCATCGCCAGCATTACATAAATGTAGTAGAGAAGCAGGGAGGCGGTGATTTCTCGGAAAACGTGTGAATATTCACGTCTTTAAGGTAGATAAAGGATGAACTTCTGTTTCAGCGCACGCATGTTAGGAGGAGAGATCCCCCATGCGTCCGGCGCTGCAATAAAGATGTCATTAATCATAACGACACTTTGGTGTTCTTGCGTTTAATTCTCTTTGACTTTTGTGAATCAGTAGGACGGGCTTCAGTGCTCTGGGTTGGGCTGGGATGGAGTCACTTCTCCCCATAGCAGCCCGGACGGTGCCGTGTTTTGGATCTGTGACCAGAACAGTCCTGACGCCACCGTGGTGGTTCAGCTGTCGCTGAACAGGGCCTGAGCAGCATCAAGGCAACTAGGCTGGGGGTGGGCAGGAAGCTGGGAGGGGAC
Source organism: Phaethon aethereus (assembly GCF_964289735.1). Taxonomy (NCBI): domain Eukaryota; kingdom Metazoa; phylum Chordata; class Aves; order Phaethontiformes; family Phaethontidae; genus Phaethon; species Phaethon aethereus. The sequence goes on from NC_138606.1 coordinate 972,885, forward strand.
ACAGCCGGGACAGCTGACCCCAGCTGGCCAAGGGGATGTCCCTCACCATATGACGTCGTGCTCAGCAATGAAAGTTGGGGAGAGAATGAGCACGGGGGGGGCTGTGCATGCTCGAGGCTGTGGCGCTTGTCTTCCCACGTTACTGCTGTGTGCGATGAAGCCCTGAACACACTGAAGAGCGAAAGCTTTGGTCGCCCTAAATTTTGGCATCTGCTGTCATTTCAATTGGCCAAAGGAATTTCCCAACAACCTCCAAGAAGATGCCCCCACCTCTTGCCTGGTCTCTCAGAGATGCTTCAGTAGAGCTTGCAGTGACCTGTGTTGGGTATTGTTAGGATTAATGGCCGTGCTTAGCACGAGTAGCTGAAGGAGGTGAAGCCTTAGGCCGCAGGAGCTGACGTAGCGTAAACTCTTTGGTAAAGCGAATGTTGCAGACACAGAACGCGCTGAAACGGGCAGATGCACGCAGCAGGAAGAAGAGCACCAAGGAAACAACCCCAGGTGAATGAGGTAACTTCAGGAGAAGGCTAGCCCAGCGACTGAGAGAACCAATACGAAATCAAGAGACCACCGCCCAGAATTAACACCCAGAGCTGCTCTGCACGTCCATGCTCTGCACGTCCATTCAATCAACCACTTCTTTACTCAGCAGATTGGCAACTCGTCTTCTTTAAGCAGGAACCTGGCAGTGAGCCCCGCTGAGGTGGCACTTTCTTCGTCAGTTCTTTGCATTTCTTCCCTTTTTTCCGTGGGAGTACTTACCAAGATTTTCCTCATTAGAAGAAATGAGAAGGATCAGCCACAAATATGCAGAAGCCCAGACATTCACATACTTGCTACCTACACAGGAAGACGATCAAGGCCCTGCCTATACACGACAGGTTAAATATTAATTTACATCTATTATTGCTGTATCAATTAATTATATATTCATTACTTCCTCTATATTAATAATATCTATTAATAGACATATAAAACACAGTTTTCCAACCCAGGAAGCAACTAAGGATCAAGTGCACACAACACACAACCATTTGTGGTTACCGATGTTCACAGGAGGCACATGCTGCTTCAGCTTCTATCTCTCCGGCTGCTACCTATGAGAAAACGGGAACATGTGTTATCGTAAGAGAAAACCCTGAACTGGAAACGTAGTTCACGACCTAATTTGCCTCTCTGTGCACATATCCAGTGAATAGCCCAGGACAGGGCACAGAAGTGATTAGCAAAGCAAAGCCAGGACCCCTCAGGAGACCTCGTAACTGCACGAGTCTGTCTTTCCTTTTCGCCGCCGAGGTCCCAAAGCACCAGGGCAGGGGCAGGCAGGGCAGTCGTGCGCTCAGGGTGCACCGGGCAGGAGAGAGCAGGAGCAGCCTCTGGCACCCAGGATTGGTAACAACAGCTTCTGCTCTGAGCTGGGGTCAGCCCATGTGCAGGTACAGCACTGATCCAGACACGAATCTGAGGGTGTCAGCTCCTCCCAGGTGCCGCATGCACTGTACCTTCTTCCATCGCCTGCTCTCGACCAATTGTTTCCCAGTCTCTTCCATCTGGTGCCAGCTCAGACACCTGCACTCTGGCTCAGGGCTGCTCCTGCAGCTGCAGCATCCCTGGTCCTGGCCTGGTCCTGGTCCTATCCCCATCCCCATCCCCATCCCTATCCCTATCCCTATCCCTATCCCTATCCCTATCCCTATCCCTATCCCTATCCCTATCCCTATCCCCATCCCTGTCCCTATCCCTATCCCTATCACCGTCCCTGTCCCTACCCCTATCCCTACCCCTATCCCTATCCCTATCCCTATCTCCATCCCTATCACCATCCCTGTCCCTATCCCTATCCCTATCCCCATCCCTATCCCAATCCCTATCCCTATCCCTATCCCCATCCCTATCCCTATCCCTATTACCGTCCCTGTCCCTACCCCTATCCCTATCCCTATCCCCATCCCTATCCTCATTCCCATCCCTATCCCCATCCCTATCCCCATCCCTATCCCTATCCCTATCCCTATCCCTATCCCCATCCCCATCCCTATCCCCATCCCCATCCCTATCCCCATCCCTGGTCCCCCCTCGCCCCGGCTGCCCCCAGCCCATCTCTCATCCATGTCTCCTCAGGCCCTTCAGCCCCTCCTCCCCACTCTGGCTGTGACAGGCCAACACCGACTCCCCTGATTGGCTCAGCCCTGGCCAATGGCGTGGCTGTTGCCGGGCGGCAGGGGCAGGCTGGGCCTCTCCTCACAGAGACGCCCTGCGCCCGCTGACCCCCGCAGCCCCTGCTCAGCCAGCCGGGACACTGGGCCTGCGGAGAGAGGGCCTGCGAGAAGGGCCATGGCGGCGGGAGCTGCTCCCTCAGCAGCGCGAGGTGTGTGCACCGCTCTGCCGGCCCTCGGCCGCTCACGGGGTCCGGGCCTGCGCAGGGAGGGAGGGGAGGGTCAGGGAGCGGGGCCAGGGAGGGGACATGACAGGAGGGGAGGGACAGCAGGGGAGATACCCTGGCTTTGCTCTGGATCGGCACGTCTCTCCCGAAGCGCGGGTCTGTCTGTGCTCCAGCCACAGCCCTGGGCAGCAGGAGCTGCGTGTCGGGAGCTGCTGGCGCCGGCCAGGCCGGCCCCGGGCAGGAGAGAGGGCTCTGCCCCGGGTCACACCGCCGGGGCTGAGCCCAGCACCCAGGGCCTCCTCAGGCCTCGCCTTCCCCCAGGGTGAGGAGGAGAGATGGCCTGTCCTGGCATGGCCCAGGGCATCCTCTGTGGCCAGAAGGAAGGACAGAGGGGTAATTATGATTTGAGCTTCTGCACAGACCACCAAGTATGTGGACACAGGACACCGTTATAGGCTGGTCTGTACCTTCAGAGCTGTGGGCCGAGCTCTTCTACCTGTAAGGGCTTGGTAGAGATGGGCTACGGGTAGAGTTACTGATTGCTACTTGTTACTTCTTTTGGGGTCCCGTGACAGTGACGGGAAGTTTATCCACCTGCTGCGGATCTCTTGAGGATGGTTTCTTCTCCTTGGACGTTTGCCCCTCCTGTTGTCCAGCCAAGCGGTTCCTTCTTCTTATCCTTGTCTGAGCACTCCTGCCAGTCTGTCTCTATGCTCAAGGTGAAGCTATCTTCTCTGTTCTCTTTAATCTCTCAGCCCTTGCTCTTAACCCTTCGTTGTTTTCATTTTCATGAGGCCTGCTTCAGTCGTGATTAGCCGTTTACACATAGTTGCAATGTTAGCACTGAGGAAATACAGCCTAAGGACTACGGGAGTCGGCCCTTAAACGTAATCACATAGTTACTAGGCTAAAGAATTCTATACTGAAGTCAAACTCATCATGTAATCAATAACCTTCCATATATTAAGAAATTTGCAAAACTTGCAGTTGATTAGTGACACATGCTAAAACCTTGTAATTGTTTTAGATCCTTGTTTCAAGGTGGCCTTCAAAGGTCCCTTCCAACCCAAACTGTTCCATGAATCTATGATTCTGTGATCTGCAGTGGCATCTGCATCTGCAAGGCTCTTAGCATTGCTTTCTGCATCTGCAAGGGAATGAGGAACGGATAGTGCATCTGCAAAGCTCTCTGCAGTGCTGTCTGCAGTGGCATCTGCCTCTGCAGTGGCATCTTCGGTGGCACCTTATATATGTTTGTTGGTATGTGTAGGGGAATCTGTATGTGCAATGGTATCTGGAACTCCAGCTGCACCTGTATGGGCAACTGTACCTGTGTGTGCTTCGGTGTCTGTACGCGTAGTTCTTTCTCTCCATCTCTGCAGTTGTACCTATGCCTCTCATTGTATGTGTAGCCATCTCTCTATCCTCATCCCTCTTGGTGACTGTCTGTGTCGTGACCAGTACATTTATCTGCACCTCGACCTGTCGCAGCACATCTGTGTGTTACGGTAGCTGTGTTTGTATCAATGCCTTTATGTGCAACGGTTCTGTTTACTCTGTCCGTCACGGTACCTCCGTCAGCAATGGCGTCACTTGCTGTGTCTGCTGCTTGTGGTGTAGTTGAAAGTGCACTTGCATTTGTAACTGTGCTTGTGTCTTGAAGTGTACGTGCAGTTGTAGCGGGATCCGGAATGGTACCTGTTTTAGCCTGTGTCCGCAATTTTATCGGCAATTCAGCGCGAGTCCGTGCCTGTGATAATACTGGTCTCTGTGACGATACTGGTAGCTGTATATCTGATGGTGCCAGTGTCTGTGTCTCTGCTGGTTGCCAAAATTTAGGGCGACCAAAGCTTTCGCTCTTCAGTATGTTCAGGGCTTCATCGCACACAGCAGTAACGTGGGAAGACGAGCGCCACAGCCTCGAGCATGCACAGCCCCCCCCGTGCTCATTCTCTCCCCAACTTTCATTGCTGAGCACGACGTCATATGGTGAGGGACATCCCCTTGGCCAGCTGGGGTCAGCTGTCCCGGCTGTGTCCCCTCCCAGCTTCCTGCCCACCCCCAGCCTAGTTGCCTTGATGCTGCTCAGGCCCTGTTCAGCGACAGCTGAACCACCGCGGTGGCGTCAGGACTGTTCTGGTCACAGATCCAAAACACGGCACCGTCCGGGCTGCTATGGGGAGAAGTGACTCCATCCCAGCCCAACCCAGAGCACTGAAGCCCGTCCTACTGATTCACAAAAGTCAAAGAGAATTAAACGCAAGAACACCAAAGTGTCGTTATGATTAATGACATCTTTATTGCAGCGCCGGACGCATGGGGGATCTCTCCTCCTAACATGCGTGCGCTGAAACAGAAGTTCATCCTTTATCTACCTTAAAGGCGTGAATATTCACACGTTTTCCGAGAAATCACCGCCTCCCTGCTTCTCTACTACATTTACGTAATGCTGGCGATGCAAAACTACACTAGGCGTGCGCGGGGGTCTCGGGTGGTCGTCGGTGGTCGTTTGGGTGGTCGTTAGCCCCCTCCTCCTTTTTCCCTTTTATGGCCACGGGTCTCTTGAGGTTAATTTCTTCTCCTTGGATGTTTGCCCCTCCTCTTGTCCAGCCAAGCCGTTCCTTCTTATCATCCTTGTCTGAGCACTCCTGCCAGTCTTCCTCTGTGACCAAGGTGAAGATATCTTCTCTGTTCTCTTTAATTTCTCAGTCCTTGCTCTTAACTCGTCTTTGTTTTCATTTTCATGAGGCCTGCTTTCCGTGTGATTAACTGTTCACACATAGGTACAATGTTAGCATTGAGGCAGCTGCAGCCGAAGGACTACGAGAGTGGGCCGTTAAATACAATCACACAGTTACTAGGCTAAAGAATTCTATACTAAAGTCAAGCTCATCATGTAATCAATAACCTTCCAGATATTGAGAAATTTGCAAAACTCGCAGCTGATTAGTGACACGTGCTAAAACCTTGTAATTGTTTTAGATCCGTGTTTCACTACTCCGGCCACGCAAGCGGCACGCAGCAGAGAGGAGGGTTTGGGCACACTGGAGGGGCTGTTGCATCCCACAGGTTTTCGATCCCATCTCTTGTAACTGCCCCACCGCAGCCAACCCCCAAACCCCACCTGCCCCGACGGTTTCCCAGTAGCAGAGACGTGTTGGTGCGAGGGGCAGGAGGGGTTTTGGGGAAAGGTCTGGGGAGAACGGGCGTAACTCTTTCCCAGGACAAGAGGGAAAATCTCTCGCCTCTCTCCCCGGCTGTCCCGTCTCCCTGCTGTTGTCATAATGCACCTTCAAGTGCTGCAGGCTGATGTCACAGGGGGATGCCCCACATCACAGGGAGGTCTCCCCATCACCGCCGGCACTTCCCGGTGCGGCCTGGGCGCTGCTGGGCACTGCTCAGGGCTCCCCACTGCTGCCCTTCGGAGCTGCTCCACAGGCAGGAGCGGGGTCGGGAGGCAGTGGGGCTGCGCTGGGGGTCCCGCACGCACAGGCAGGACCCTTGCTGACAGGCAGAGCAGGGACACGTCGGAGAGGAGTTCTGGGCGAGGAGCTGCGGAGAGCATCCCTTTCCCTGAGCTGAGGGCAAGCGGCAAGCGCGATGGAGGGCTGCTGCACCGTGGCCGTCAGCTTGGAGCTGAGCAGCAGCTTGTTCCCCACGCTCCTGCAGCTCTCCACCAAGCGTAAGGGTTTTGGGAACTCCTTCCCGAGGGGTCGTACCAGGGCCATCCACTGTCAACAGCTGCGGCTGCTGGGCTGCGGGGGTGGCTGGACAGGGCAGGGGCTGCTGCGAGAGACCTGCCTGAGGGTCCCACCGGGCTGGGGGGACAACCAGGACCCCCGGGCCGCGGTGCTGGGGCTGTCCTGAGCCCTGAGGCTCCCGTGGGCATGGCGTGGTCCCCTCGTGAGGGGGGCCATCCAGGGCCAGCTTTCCCTGGGATCTGGCACCTCTTGGGTTCCGGCTCTGGCATGAAAAGGGGTCCTGCATCCCAGCGGCTGGGGTGTCCTACAGCTCCCACAGGGCTCTCACGAGCCAGCTGGAAATGCCTGTGCTGTCCAACAGCCCTTTACCTCGAACTGGGCTCCTCTGGGAGCACCTCTGTTCCCCTCCACGGGATCCTCTTGTGCCACCAGGCTGGCACATCATGTTCTGGGCTCTGGGGTGCTGTCCCTTTCTGGGGGTTAGATGGCCACAGCCCTGGTCCTGAGCCCTTCCCACGTCCCCGTTTCTGCTCCAGCCCTGCCCCGGGAGCAGAGTAAGGCTGCCAGTCCGGAACTGGGGCACAGCCCAGCTCCGCGGCCATGGCGGTGTTTGTCCGGGCTCTTTGTGGACACCTGCATCTGTCACCCCTGGGCGAGGAGCTTGCCGAGAGGCTGCGCGCTGCCTGGCCCGGAGCCTGACACCTCTGTCCCTTGCTTTCCAGAGGTTGTGGCTATCTGGGACGCTGTGTCTGCGTACATCCTGGGACAGCTGAAGCTGGACAAGGTGGGCTGGCGTCTTGGTCCCTCTTTGCCCTGGAGAGCCTGGGCCCCAGGGAGCGATCCCTCTCTGCGCATCGTGCCAAGCACACCGAGATAATCCCGTGTGCCCACAGCTGCTGCTTGGTCAACCAGGAGGTTGAGAAACCAAGTCCAGACCTAGTCTGAGAAAGCATTCGGCACACGATAGGGCTTCGCTTGTCCCTGTGGTCAGAGTGGAGAGAGCAAGCAGAGAGACAGGGGATTATGTTGGGTCCGTGCCAAGGAAAATGCCTGGGAATCAGTCCCAGGGGTATTCCCTGTGCTGGAAGCGTCTGGCATCTTCTCTAGCCGAGGGATGCTAGCAAATGTTTTGAGGAGGGGAAGAAAAGAAGTGGGGGACACGGTCCTGTTCCAAATCTTTCACTTTTCCCATCTCTAAAGCGTTCACTCATCAGCCTTTTTGTCTTTTTCCTGGGCAGGGTGTCCTGCTCACAGGACTCGGGACCTTCGCTATGGTCCAAGAGCGATTCCATGGCAAAGAAGAGGTGTATGTGGCTCGAAGACCCGTCTTCCAGCTGGACATTGACGCGTTAGGTCTGCAGGAGCTCGCGTTCCCCACGGTGGTTATCCCCGGTGAGAAGGATAACCCTCCACTTTCCCCCTCCAGGTCTGGCGGGGGGCATGCGCTCTCTGCTCTTGGGACAGGGCTGGGAGAAGTAGAGAATTGCCTCCAAAGGTCGGGGAACAGCTTGAGCTCCCCGAAGTCAAACCACTCCCCAAGCGCTGCTTCTCTTAATGACCTTTTCTCTGGCATTTTCTTCTGAATCCTACATGGAAACTGGGCCTGCTGTGGCAGTGACGATGTTCCTCCTCCTTGCAGGCGACGTCAAGATCCAGCCATTGAACTACAGGTGGCTATCGCGAGCCACCTCCTTCCCGCGGCACGTGGTGGAGGACTGCGTGCAAGAGACCATACTGCTGTACTCTTTCCAGCTGAGGAACAGGCAGCACCTTGACTTCGTCTTCAAGGACATTGGCGTGCTGTCCTGCAAAGACCACGTCCTGTGCATGCGGTTTTATTACGACTGCGTCACAGGGCTGGAGAGCAAGGCCAGCCGGATCGCGCTGCTTCACACCGTAAGTGGCTCAGGTTGTGAGGGCTGCTTCAATGTCTTTGGGAAGCCTACTGAAGGGCGCGCAAGCCAGTCGCCACTGGCCAGCCTGGATGCGGTAGGCCAGTCCAACACCTTCCCCGATGCTCGCCCCCACTGACTTCTCCGTTAGAAAAGAGGATTTCTTCCCAGTTTCTGGGTCCTTGCCCTGCAAAAAGCCCGGCAGTGTTATGGCGCAGTCTCAGCGTTTGCTGTGCAGCTTCTCCAGAGCAGCGCAAGGGCTAATGTGGACGGAGGAGGATTTGGGAGCGGGGGCTGGAGAAACCGCTTGCGTTTGGAGCGCGAGACAGGTCTGATTGCTTTGGGAGGCAAGGGAAAAATGCCTTGCAAACCCTCTAACAGCTCTGTGTCGCTCTGCAGAGGCTGTGGACGGCAGGCGCAGGGCTCTCGGCTGGAGCGACGCCCGCTCGGGGGGTGCAGGCTGCTCCTGCCCACGCGTTCCCCAGGTGAGTGCGTTTCCTCTGCAGCCCTCGAGCGACCGAGCGGGCGGCTTCCCAGCTCCTGCACAGGAGTGCGGCTTGTCGGGGCTGGACAGCCAGCATCGAGTCCGGGAGCAACCCGGCAGCGACTGGTTTCTGGTTAACTAACGCCGAGCTGGGGCTACGCGTGTCTTCTCCTGGAGTGACCGGGCATCGTGATTGTGTTTCTCACGCCCAGCCTGCCGTCATTCCCATCCGGGAGACCCAGCTGCACACAAGGGGCCTTTAAGCTGCATTTTGTGGTGTTGGGGGGAGATTGCCAATAAAACCTGGGCATGGTCACAAAGGAAAAGGGATGCCATGCCTCGCACGACAGTCGGGAGGATTAGCGCTGGCACGCTGCAGAGGGTAGGGGTCACCTTGCTTCAAGCCCGTGTCCTCCATTGCTTTCCAGGTTCCGGTTCACTGTGATCAGCAGCACGGTGGCCAAGGCTTTCTCCACCTGGCACGAGAAGGCTGCAGAGAAGCACAGGTTGCGAAGAGGTACGGGAACGGGTCCCTGCTGTCCAGCTGGGGCCCTGCCCCACGCTGGGTGGCCACAGCCCACTTGAAACGCGCTCCCCACGGAGCTGCTCTGAGAGGCTTCCTCCTTTCCCAGGTACAGAGGGGCATCCCAGCAAGCTGCTGCAGAGCCGGGTGAAGTTCTCCCTCCCCGTGCTGCCAAGCCAGTTGCCAGGCACAAGGCAGCAAGACACGGGGAGGAAACCTTCTGCCAGGTGAGAGCCTTGTGGGAAGGGCTGAAAGGGATCCTTGCACCCATGCAGGAGAGACAGTGGACTCCTTTGGTGGGCAGTCCGGCTGGAAGGTCCCCAACACGTGCCCCACAGCTCTTATGAGCTTGTTTGCCCCATCGCCGGCCCCTTAGCGAGGAAGGCGGCGGATGCCGAGTGCACCCCACGTCACGTTGCTTGCCCTGACAACAGACCTGAGGTGCAGTCCTCTCCCATCCATCCGATGGGGCTCAGGGAAGGCTCCCCCTCGCCATGGGAAATGGCCCCACCTCCCGCAGTTCTTCTCCTACCAGCCCGGGGAGCTTTGGTACCAGGTGAGAATGGGAGACCAAACTGCCCCGTGCTCATGCCGACTCCTCCTGCTGTCTCCTTGCAGTGTGCTCCCCCCATGCCCAGGCAGCTCCCCCAGCACGAAGCAGGCACGCAGGCAGGAGCCAGCTCCTCCAGCCGGGTCCACCACCGCGCTCCCGTCCTCTGAAGGCTGCAGGAGAGCGCTGCAGGTACGTGCCCGGCCTGGCTGTAACTGCCGCGCTGCTGGAGACGCGGCAAAAGCCTCTTTGTGCAGAGAGCCGTCCAGAAAGGACCCCTTGGCGTGCGTTCATTGTAACGTGTCTGTCAGCTCCTTCAGGCCTTCTTCACGAAAAGGAAGGTGCTGCACAGCCTTCGCGCCTGCTATTGCCCCCGGGGTTGTGATGAAACACTTTAGTCTGGCCAGGGGCTACGGAAAATGCACAAGTCCTTTCTAGGTCCTTGACAGTGGAGGTCTTTGCTCCCTCAGCTGTGTTTGCCCTGAGCTGAGGGGCCTGGCAAGACTCCACGGCCTCTGCTCTGTCAGGGGCAAAGCGCTGCCGACCGACCGGCTGAGCCAAGGGGCGGCAACGCGGGGCAGACCCGAAGGAAGCCCCTCCAGGAGCTGAGACTAATCCTGCGTCTGCGTCCCCTCCAGGAGGTCCGGCAGCTGTCTGCAGAGTGGGAGCAAACGAAGACCCGGTGGCAAGAGCAGCGAGAGCAAGCAAAGGCAGAATGGGCGATGTGGGAAGCCTGGTCTGCAGGGGAGGACCGACAGCCGCCCCTGGTACGGGCCGTGCTTGACACCGCTGAGAGCAGCAGCGACTCTCTCTGTGGGGGCACCCAGGGTGGCAGGTCTCCAGGGCCTGGGAGCAGCAATGACAGCCGGCTGCAGGGCAGGGTTCTCCCCTTGAGGAGGGTCCGAGGGGCAAAAGCAGCCGTCAGCCGTGACGATGGGCACATGGTGCTGAGTCTCCCAGATCCCAGGGCCTGCCGCAGGCCCCTTTCAAGAGGTCCTCTGGCAAACAGCACCTCTGTTTCCCGTCTGGGTGCTTGAGAGCGTCTCCTCCTTGGCAGGCACTCGGCGCTGGAGCCACTTGGACTCCCCACCCTCCAGCCCAGCCCAGGAGGAAGGAGGTCAAGGAAAGGTGGAGGAAGGCTGGAAACCCCCTCCCAGCAGAGGACATGGCAGCAGCAGCCCAGCTGAAGAGACTCCAGCCTGAGTAAGTGTGCGCCAGCTCTAGCCTCAGCCTGGGGCAGCCGAGCAGCCGTGACCCCGCAGAGATGTCCGGGTCCCCTGTCCCTGCACGCTGGGCTTGCACAGGACACCCTCTGATTTAGTCTCCTAACACGGGCATGGCCTGGGTTACCCCCACAGCCAAGGCCCGAAACTCACCGCAGGGCGAAGGAGTGGGTGCACGCAGGAGCGGGTGGGTGCAGGGGCTGGGCGAGAGGAGAGGCAGAAGGGGGTCTCGGGCAGAGGCTGAGGGCTGGTGTTTCCCTGCTGTTGCAGCCACCTTTCCCCACGAGCGGTGCAGGTCCTCCGAAGGCTGGAGCCGTATCAAGCACGGAGGAACATATTCAAGAACGTGGCTGAGGACCACAGGCGGCACCTGGAGCAGCAGAGGCAGCTCCCCTGGTAAGTCTCTGCAGCAAGGGCTGGTGCTTCCCCAGCTGCAAGGCCCATGCCTCCACTGAGGGCAGCCCCCCCCGGGGGAAAGAGGGCATTCCTCTGACAGCCCTCGCGAGACAGAAGCAGGCTCTGCAGCCTGGCTTTGGGCTGGACCTCCCTGGCACCCGAGGCGGGGACTGCCTGGGCACCCAGAACTGCCTTTTCCTGTGGGACGTACGAGTCCGGGCTGAAGACAGAGGGATCCCTCTGACGGCTGGCTCTGCCCTTTCCAAACCCGACAGCATGCCCTGCCCTTGCAGAGTCCCAGCCCCAAGACACCTTGGCCCGAGGGGGGACACCTGCAGGGGACACCCAAGGTCTCAGCCCCACCTCCCTCAGCCCCAGCTGCACCTGGGACCTTCTCATGGGCTGGGGCAAAGGGGCCTCTCCCACTTCACGGACACCTTGAGGCTTCATGGCAAGCAGATCCCATCACAGGTGGCCTGAGCTACGCCTGCAGGGTTTCTGCGCCTTCTCCCTGGCCGTGCGGTCACACACGTTTCCTTCTTCCTCCCTAGCACTAGGTGCTGGAACCGCAGCAGAGGGGAAGATGCCGGGGCCGGCGGCTGTGGCAGCGGCTGTTAGCAAAGGGGCTGGCAGGCTTCTCAGCTGCCAAGGCCCCCCCAGAAATACAAAATAAAGAGCTCTGGGGCTGTTCCCAGCTGGACTGACTGGCCTGTGCCTGGCGACGGATTGCGGTGAAGGGATCATACGCAGCCCACGCGCGACCCCAGAACTGCTTATAGGGGCAGGATGGAATAAAGTCCACACGTCCCCCCCACAGCGCGAAGTCGTGCAGCCCCACTCCTGCACATGCCAACACGCAGGCACCACGACGGAGGAAGGTCTCCTTAGGAGGAAGCTCTGTGTCAGGACAGGGCTGGGTGTGAGGGGGAAATGGGTCTGTCACCCTCTGAAACCTGCTGCGGGGACTGGGAGCACTGAGCATCTCCTACGTTGGGCTGATCGAAGAGCCCAAGAGACGAGTGTCCAGCCTCCCCCAAGCCCAAAGCACAGAGCTGGGGTCGTACCAGGGCCTGTGTCAGGATGGGAAGGAAACAACCCCTTCCCCTGCTACAGATCCCACTGTGCAGCTGGGAGAAGGCCTTGGCCAGGGCAAGAGCTCCATCCCTGGAGTGCTGGTTCATCCATCCCTCCCCAGAGAGCCTCACGGTGGGTCCCTTGCAGGAGCCAGAGCTACTTGGGAACTTGTAACCTCACAACCTCCCACACAGACCATCTACCTGCGCTTGCCTGGACACGGCAAAATAGAAACCTGCCCCTGGGCGGGGAAAGCCCCCTCCTCACAAAAGACCCTTCCTCACTGGCATATGCAATAAAAAAGAAGGGCGCTGTGACTTCAGGTGTCAACGAGGCTTGTGAGAACCAACGGGAACAAGGGTGACGGAGCCAACTTTTAAAAATACTGGTAACTGTTGCTGGAAGTGTATAAATATTTTCCGTGTGTTAACCAAGATGCACTAGCTTTGTGGACCTACCACCCAACTCTGCGCAGATTTGGAATAAAAGCAAATATCTCGGCTCTGTGTGTTTTTCGGCTCTCTGCACAACGGTCCTCGTATTTGGGACAAGGGTTTGGTGACCACAAAGGGACAGCCGTAAGTCCTTGCCCGGATCGTCTTGCTGACCTCAACAGTGAAGAATGGGACCGGACAAGACTCCAGCGTGCACCGACCTGTTGATCGAGGACTCCTCCGGATCTCATCCGAGGTCGGGGCGATGAGCACCTCAAAAGTGCAATGCCCGAAAAGAGATATTTGCATAAGGGTGAAAGGGGGGTGAATCCTTGGACTGGCGAGTGTCAAAATTTAATTATTTTCACGGAAAATGTATAAAAAGGTAAAAAAAGTCACATGTGCATAAGTCGCCCATAGGCACTGGCAAGGGGTCCCTTAATTGACCAGTGGGGTCAGAGCTGAGGGCGCACAGCGGAACATTCTTGACATGCTGAGGCTTGGTACCAGGGGAGTGCCTTGCCAAGTGTGAGAACCAGGTATAGGTTTAGGTAACAATTGGCAAAATGGGCTCGAACCAATCCATGATTCCCCCCTGTAGCCCTTTGGGGTGTATTTTGAAGAACCAGAATAAATTTTGGGGAAATCCAATGACTAAAGATAAAATAAAAAAAATATTGTAGTCAATGGTGGCTAAATTACAAATTGGATGATGCTGAATAATGGCTGGAAAATGGGTTTTTACAATTTAATATACTGCAGTTAATGTTGTTTTGTCGTCGACTTAGGAAAATGGGATGAAGCTTTGCATGTTTATGCTTTTAGGACTGTGTACAGAAATCCTGATATTCAGAAAAATGTAAACTAACAGCTGACCTAATGATGTATACAGCTTCTGATTACAAAAAAGAAAACAAACAAACAAAAAAAGGGCTTGTAGTATAGGCTGTGATAATAAAAATCTCAGAGGGAGAAGAGCGAGAGGATGTGCAATTGTTAGTCCCAACGGCCCCACCTTCCACCGAAGTGGTGGCACCAGACCGATTGCCGGTTTTTGTACATGTCCCATTCACTACCTCTGACCTGTTAAATTGGAAACAATTTGGAAGTTGGAAGTAGCTGGAAAGCGGCTGGACTTCAATCCAGACGAGGAGGCAGATCAGAGGATGTTTGATATGCTGTGCATTGGGCAGCGACTCAGGATACAAGGAGAAAGCTGAGGGGGCTGGGAATGTCGATTTCACAACTGACAGAAATAGCATATAAAGTATATAACAATAGGGAGGAGAGAGAAGGAAAAAGAAAAAGAGAGCAGAAGGAGGTTACAAGGATCTTTGCTGGCAGCAGCAATAAACAGAAACGATGTCAAGGGAAAGGTAGAGGAAGAGGCCCACAAAACTGAACCTCTCTAGGACCGAATCAGCGTGCGGCCCATAGGCAGGAAGGGCACTGGAAGAACGAATGCCCAAACTGAAAGGGGACAGAGGAACAAGCTCATGCAGGAAACACTAATCTTGTTATGTTAGGAGATTCAGACAATGAATGAAGAGGGTTGGGGGAAAACTTTAAAGTCTCCCCAGCCGATGCCCTGGTTTCAGCTAAGCTGGGGAACGACACCATAGATTTTTTAATAGATAGTGGAGCCACTCATTCGGTAGTCACTAGTTGTAAAGGGCCCCTAAGCAAAACGAAGCTACCGTACAGATCGTCGGGACAACGGGAAAGAGAACACTAAGGTCATTTTTACCACCTATGGAATGTACAATTGGAAATACTAAACTAACTCACAAGTTTCTATGTACGCCAGAATGCCCTCTTCCACTGCTAGGATGGGACTTGTTAGGTAAACTGAATGCACAAATAACCTTTTCTGAAAACTGTACAGCTTCACATCCCACCCAAAATGGCCTGGCCACAAATCTGCCTGTTGACAGATAAAACCCCGGAAAAGCCTGGAAACAACATCCCGGACATGACACTGGATGCAGTCATTCCTTTGCCATGGGCCTCAAAGAGACCAGTAAAGAAGCCTCGTACTGAAGAATATAGACTAGTACAAGACTGGACATATGCCCCACTGGATTGAAACCTTACACCGTACAACTTTGATACCTGAAACAAATGCCCATTTTACTGGTTTGGACGTAAAAGATGCTTTCTTTTGTATCCCAGTGGACAAACAAAGCCAAACAATCTTTCTCGTCAAATGGGAAAACCTCACAATGGGAAGAGAGGTGCAGTTGTGTTGGAGTGTGCTCCCCCAAGGATTTAAAAAAACGAACAGCCCTACTCTTTTTGGTAACGTGTTGACAAAAGACTTAGAACAATGGTGGGGTGGGAATGATGATGCAACCCTGTTACAACGCATAGCAGAAAAGCAAGAATCAGTTGGTGGAAATACCGAAATGTTCAAGAGATACGGAAGGATGGTGGGTAACCCCAAATCAGCAAGTTCTTACTACAGCCAAAATGACGGAAGCTCTCCTCAAGCAACTACATGGAGAAACTCACATGGGAGCTGATGCTATGATCAGCAGCATTAAGAGGTATGCTATAAGGGCAAAAATGTAATCAAGTGCGGGTCTAATAGTAAGAAGATGTCAGACCTGCTGTGCAAACAATCCTAAGATTTAAAGAAAGCTACTGATGGGTGAAGCAAAGAGGGGAATAGCCCCTGGGGAGCACTGGCAAATCGATTTCTCTGAGTTACCAAAGGTAGCAAGAATGAATCAGACCCTTAAAACATAAATTTCCAAAGAATGTCAAGAAACCCAGCTTAAATGGATAGCTATCTTACCAATCGCCCTGATGAGGATTAGGATTACTCCATGAGGGAGAGAAGGAATAAGCCCCTTTGAAATATTATATGGAAAATGGTATCCCATCAACGAGGTGGGGAGCTGGAGTGATCAGACACGTTAAAGGTGAAGGAATTTTGAAAAATTATTTGTTATCTTTCTCGTGGGTATTATCCTCTTTACACAGGTATCTCAACCAGCGGGCCCCGCTTCCTTTGAACTCTCTGGTACATAACTTCAAGCCCGGGGATCTGGTTTACATCTGGACCTAGAAAGATGAACCACTACGAGAAAAGTAGAAGGGATCAGCTCCTGGATCCACGTCACACGAATGAAGGGAGCTCCACCAGAGGAACAGCGGACATCTGTACCAACGGGAGCGCTAAAACTAAGACTTTCTAAAAACTCTGTGGACTAATGAACTGTTTATAGTTACAATATGGTTTACGGTAACACTGATCTTTTCAGACCAAATCACAATGACAATAAGAATATTAATGAAGACACTCTTGCTTTTACTGCTAATCAGACACTCTATACCATATGTGATCAGAGTTGATGGAAACACAGAGCCAATACAGAACCTTCCACTGACAATCACCAGTAATCATACAATGACAAAAACAAAGAGGTGCCTTAGTTCTGTTCCACCAGCCAGGTTATAGAATCTCTATTGAATGTGATGTGACAAACTATCTAAAGGGACGTGCCTCTGTCGTCATCAAAATGGCGAATCAAACTCAAGCAAAGGAAAGGGAAAGCTGCTTTTCACACCCCTACTGTAACATTAGCTGCTTCTTCAAGGACACAACTCTGAGAGTAGTAGGCTTATGGGTAGATAAAGGGAAAGAAAATGGAAATGGACTATCCTTAAAGGTCATGTTAACACCTACCGCTAAACCTCACGCTACTACTTATGCAACCGCCCAAACTATATGCCCATTGAGCTCTGAAATTGGATCACATGCAAGCAAATATGTAGGACAACAGCAGGTGATGTTTAACCCATCATGGTCCCTCCAACGAGTAGAACTATTAATGCAGATTAAGCTGTCTGCAGTTAAACCAACCTGTTCATCATTCGTAAGTATGTGTCTTATGCAGGGTGGCTAGAATGGTTACGTGAGCCTTACCCTTCAAAAGGAGCAAAGAGAGATGTAACTGGTACCTTAGGGACAGGATTGGGAGACTTAAACAGAACAAATGCTGAAATACTTGCAAACAAACTTAGTACAGCCACACGTGATCTAAGCAAACTAGAACATCCATGCGGTCCTCCCTGTCAGCTTTAGGAAGTCATCAGTGGCTTTTATCTAAAATATTACCTCAATGGGAAAGAGTTACTGAAAAGGACCACCAGTTAATCCTAGATGCACTTGGTGTAGCCCAGAGTAATTTTTCTCTAGCTCTTTTAGTTGCATCCGAGCTCAACTGTGGGTGCAATCTACAATAGCAGCAATTGTAAGAGAAGGTGAAGATGGCACCTTACCCACAGAAATTTGAAAAATAATCTGGGAAAACAACCAAATCTGAAAGAAAATTCCAATTGTGGTGGTATCTAGTTAATTTCACTGATGATGGTACTAATAATAAAGCCGCGAGTTTTGTTTTAACAATACAGAATGCATCAGTAAAAACCATCTACCCGATCATTGTGTTAGGGTTAACGGTACCCAACACAACAGTACTATACTCCATCCATTAGCGTACAGAACATAGGTCCAAAGAGGCAATAACAAATGGCAGACTGTTGAAATGGATGCATGTGTGGTACAGGAACAGCAGGGAAGTAACACCATTGAAGCTCAGGACATTTGCCTTGACAGGGAGCAAAATGTTTGTCACTTTGAGATACAGCCAGAAGAGATCCCTGGAACTGTACTTCCCATGTATGTTATATGGGGAAGGGATGTGTATGTATAAGCAGTCTTTGTAATTTTTTAGTTGTAGATAATATCACTGTTCGTGTAAGTAATCACTCAAATACTTGTGTTTGTAACTTTGTTAACATTATAGGATGTGAGTTTAACTATGCAGCTCGTATTTCGCCTTATCAGCTGTTACAATTCAATTATGCCTTGGTTAAAAATCTATTGCCTGCTCCCATTGGGATGAAACTCATGCTGGGAAAAAAACCCCACCACCTTTACAGCATAAGGATCTACGCTGATTGCTGGGATGTTCCTGAGATGATGGACAAAAGACTTGAATCACCGTTCACCATGACGCAGAAGAGAGACATCGTGCTTTGGACCGAATGAAGAAAGATGGAGAACATAGATGGTGGGAAGCCCTCCTCGGATAGTCACCCACAGCAACCGGCATTCTGAATACCATGCGACATCCCGTTGTGATCTTATTGTCCCTAATGTGTTCATGTTTATTGCTCATAATCATATTGTACTTTAAGGTTTGGGTCATAATGAAGCAAACAGCTCTAATGCAAGGTAGGCATGCTCGCAACAGAGGCACGTAAACGCCTCAGGCCTAAAAGCTTTCCTATAAAGGATAGAAAAACTTCCAGCAAGACATATGGCAATGGGAAGAAACCATAGAGCAATTCTGGAAAATTCTGAGGCCTCCCAAGGATGGGCACTTTAGAATGAAAAGATCTAAGTGAGCCTTATTTGAACTATTCATTATTTGTCCAAGTCTCAAAGCGGGGAATCTGTTGAAGGTATGCAAGGAATGAAGCTGGGTGTGTTGTTTCGTCTCTGTGAGCCATTATCAAGGTGCAGCCTTGAGGGAAGGAACAAGATAATCATAAAAGGAACACAACTACTGAACCTTGAGTGAACTATGCTAATTAACATCTAATTAACATACAATTGGCAGAATAGAAACCTGCCCCTGGGCAGGGAAAGCTCCCTCCTCACAAAAGCCCTTTCCTCCCTGAGCATGCCTAGGAGAAAAGAAGGACGCTGTGACTTCAAGTGGAGACGAGGCTTGTGAGAACCAATGGAAACCAAGTTTAAAAAAACACTGAGAACTGTTGCTTGAAGTGTATAAATATTCTCCGTGTGTTAACCGAGGAGTGCTAGCTTTGTGGACCTACCACCTAGCACCCAAGTCTGCACAGATTTCGAATAAAAGCAAGTATCTCTACTCTGTGTGTTTTTCGGCTCTCTGCACACTGGGTGGAAGAACCCATATTTGGGACAACATCACCCGACTTCTTGGTGTGACACCTGAAAACGCACTTTGCAGTGCACAGGCCCATTGCCTGTTTTTTCTCCTTCATGTGGTTCTTTTTGGGGATTCTCTTCATGTCTTTTCTTCTTTCACCCCATGAACATGTTCTTCTGAGGTTGGCATTTTGTCCGGGTTTTCCATTTTCACAGCCAGCATGGCCTGTGTCTTGCCGCACTGCTCAAAAGCCCAGACACTGCCCCCGTAACCCTGCATGGCCGCCCTGCTGGGCTGGGGCTGGGGTGGCCTCCCAGCCCCGCTCACAGGACTGGGCCCTTCTTTGCACGTGACAGGATTTGTCATGGGGGCCTCATGGAGGCCTCCTAGAAGTTGGCCGTAGCCCCTGAGCATGTTCCAGCTTGTCCATGCCCCACTACCTTTCAGGCACCCTGCCACAATCTTGAAGTGCCCCCAACACCGAGCTGTCAGGGCTTGTTCTGCAGCCTGGTAGCGTGGGGGACCCCCACCTGGTTTTTCCCTTTTGTTTCTATTCACATTTAAACTTTAACTCCTCTAGTGCTTTAGCTCTTACGAAATAAGGTGTTACCCGTTTCACACTTACGCTTTTGTGGCTGCATTAATTCAAGTTCAATAGCTTTATAGATGTTCACATACATATAAAAATATAGACATATTGATTAATATGTGCATTTATACTGTATATAAAATAATATACGATGTATTTTAGATACATAAAAAAATTAAACGGACACGAAGCACCTGCCCTATTTGAGCTCTCAGGGCAGTTTGTCAGACCTTCTCATCCTGAGGTGAACCTGCAGCTGTCCCAGCACCACCTGTGGTCACCTTCTGACACTCTCACAAAAAGACCCCTTGCTCTGCATGTGTGGGGCTGTCTACACGTGCGCTCGCATGATCAATATTTTACTGTCGTTCGTGACATCCAGCCAAAGCATATCTTGCTCCCATCTGTGCACAGGGGTGTGGAAGGAGAGTGTCTGCTCCTTTAAGGGTATCTGCTCAAGGACCTGTGTCAGTGCCACAGGGGACAATGAGAACAGGAGGACGCCATAAACAAGAACATACAGGGACACAAACCTGACTGGCAAATGGTAAGGAAGGCAGGGATGGGAGCCAAAGCTGGGCAGTCACGCAAACTGATGAAGGCACGTGAGAGAGTGTTGTGGTTTAACCCCATCCAGCAACTAAGCACCACGCAGCCGCTCGCTCATTCCCCCCACCCCCCAGTGGGATGGGGGAGAGAATCAGAAGGGTGAAAGTGAGGAAACGCACGGGTTGAGATAAAGACAGTTTAATAAGTAAAGCAAAAGCCGCACACGCCAGCAAAGCAAACCAAGGAATTCATTCACCACTCCCCACGGGCAGGCAGGGGTTCAGCCATCTCCAGGAAAGCAGGGCTGCATCAAGTGTCACGGTTACTTGCAAAGACAAACACCATAACTCCGAAAGTCCCCCCACCCCTTCCCTCTTCTTGCCCCCAGCTTTATAGACTGAGCATGACGTTGTATGGTACGGAATATCCCTTTGGCCAGCCTGGGTCAGCTGTCCTGGCTGTGTCCCCTCCCAGCTTCCCGTGCACCCCCAGCCTTCTCGCTGGCTGGCCAGCATGAGAAGATGGACTGTCCTTGACTGCTTAGCAACAACTGAAAACGTGAGTACATTATCAACGTTTTTTCATCCCAAATCCGAGAAACACACTAGCTTCTGCGAAGAAAATTAACTCTATCCCAGCTGAAACTGAAATTCCCGAAATCGGGAATAAACCTCGCAACACCAATGTCGTGTTAAAAGGCAGGCATTCTTTATTCACGGCACCGGGAACACGGGGGATAGCTCCTCCTAAATGGTGTTCGCCCGATCAGTTCAAAAATCATTTATAGGCAAGATTAATACATATTCATCAAGTCTCCATACAATGATTGGTTAAATATTCCTCACCTCACATGTAAATGACCACGCATGCTCACTATAATTTCTTGAGATTTTACTTCCTTAATCTTTTGAGTCGGAGGGTTTCTTGAGTGGGTGGTCTCTGAGTGGGTGGTCGCGACCTCCCCCTGCCGGAATTACCTTTCCTACAAAGTTCACTGAAGCTTGGCAACACTAAATAGGCCTTCACGGGCTGTCGGTCCAATATGCAATCATTCACCCCACAGTCCTTTGTTTTAAGACAAGACTATAGAATGAATAATTACCTGCCCACCGGAGCGTAGAACTGACCAAGGTGTTCCTTCTTTCTAGCTACTTGTTCTAAGAACAAAACATAACACCATGATCACAATGTTACACTTAACTCCTTGATAATTAAATCAAGATGGGAAGGGTTAGGTGGGTTCTCAAGCAGCATTGCTGGTGCATAATGTTCTTCTAGTTACAACTTGCTACAAATTAGTTCCCTACCACCTTGGTTACAAAACCAGGACAGTAGCCACCCCTTATTCCATACCATTTACATCACGCTCCACTACCACACTGTCCAATGCAATCATCTCATTAACCACCACCCCCTTTCCCATTCTTTGATATAACACACAGATATCATTCCCTTAGTCTATGGATCACCCCAGCCAAATGTCTGTAAAATGTCCACAAAATGTCCATTAGGTTGATTTAGTCCATGGCTTTGGGCTCCGTCTGTTAGGGTGGTCACTCAGGACAGAAGAGGTGGTATGTTGCATGGAGTTACTGGGCACCAAAACCAGCTCACTGCTGCACTTGCACTGCTTCTTGAAAGGCTTCTCCTCCATTCGTTCAGGCGGTTGCCGCTACAGTAATTCCTATAACACGCAACTCAAATTATGGGTTACAACTAAAGGTATTTCCATTCCAATCTCCACCCCTGGTCCCTTTGGGCCAGGTTACAGGGTTTAACATTGCAATGAACTCCTCCCCTTCCTCCTAGCCTGGCTAGCAACAAGGGGTTCCTGCTATGGTAATTCCCATAACGTGCAACTCAAATCCCGGGTTACAACAATTTAAAGGTATTTCCAGTACAGTCTCCACTCTCTCTTTGGACCGGACCATCGGGTTTAACACTGCAATGAACAACTCCCCTTGCCCCTGCTCCGGCTTGCACTTCTCCACCATCTGCAGTCCCTTCTATGAGCCACAGTCTCTCCAGGGGTGTATCTGCTGCGGCATAGACGTACCCACAGTCACAGTCACTTCGAGGTGCACCTGCTCCAAAATGGCCTCCTCCATGGGCCACGATGACTTCAGAGATATACCTCCTCCAGCATGGCCTTACCCATGGTTCCAGTTCCACCAGGGGTGTACCTGCACTGTCAGGGCTTATCCATGGCCACACGCTTTGAGGTGCTCCAGCATGACCTCATGCATAACCACTTATGCTTTGAGTTGTACCTGCTGCAGCGTGGACTTACCCTTGTGCCACAATCCCTTCAGAGGTGTACTTGCGGCGGCACAGACATAACCGTGGCCACAGATGCTTTGAGATATACCTGCTCTGGCACGGGCTTATCCACAGCCACAGATGCTTCGGGGTGTCCTGCTCCCGTGTGGACTCATCCACAGGCCACAGCCCCTTCGACTCGCGTTCACCCTGGAGTTCCAGCCTGTCCAGTACAGCAGCACAGACACAGCAGCAATGCCCAGGCCATCTGCCAGCCCAGGCGCATCGCCATGGCTGTTATCAGCATGTTCCCAGGCTCAGCAGAGTAAGGCGATAAGCAAGATGGTGATAAGCAAGATGGTGAAAGCAATCAACAGCCACTAATGAGCACTAGACTCTAATAGACAGTACAGAAAGCAAACCCACGGCAAGCACAGGAGCCTGCCAATTAATAGCTAAACAGCAAAAACAGCTATAACCTCTATCCAGCATGTTCCCATCAAATCTGTCGTAGCCTGTCGGCTACTCAGTCATCAGTGACAACACAAGCAGCTGCAGAAGCCAGATTCCTCGCCCCCCCCATCACCTACTTGTGATTGCATGACAGCACAAGCACCTACCAAAGCCAGGTGTCCATTCATATCCAGTCAACTCCTTGTCCACCTGTGACCTCACAAGCAGCTGCACAAACCAGGGGATTGCTCCTGACCCATCACCTGCGTGGGATCATGAGACATTACAAGCACCTGCTCCTCCGCTAAATCCTTCTCAGGCACTTATGACCTTAAAAGCACTTGCACAAGCCAGGCGCCTGCTCCTGCCTATCATCCGCTCATCTACCTATGACATCACAAGCAGCTGCACATGCCGGGTGCCTGCTCCTGCCCTACCAGCTACTCAGGCACATCTGACATCACAAGTGCCTGCACAAGCCAGGGGCTTGCTCCTGCACTGTAACTACTCAGGCATATTTGAAATCAAAAAACCCACACAAACCAGCTGCATACTCCTGCCAGAACACCTAAGGCATCGCAAGTGATATCACAAGCAGCTGCACAAGCCAGGGGCCATCTCCTGCCCTATCACCTCTTCAGGCACATGTGACACAACAGGCACATTGATTCAAAAATTCAGAGAAATTTAAACTTGGTAACACCAAGGTGTTATTAAGCAGACATCTTTTATTGCAGCGCCGGACGCATGGGTGATATCTCCTCCTAACACGCGTGTGTTGAGACAAAAGTTCATCCTTTATCTACCTTAAAGACATGAATATTCACACATTTATCTTATTCTTTCTCCAGATAACATAATCGTCTACATTCTTCTGACAACACCATATGAAACACCGAATTATACAAGTAGTACCTAAAACAAACAAGCCACCAACTAATATGAGTACAAATAGCTCTTTGATCCATTTGAAATTTGTTAACCAAGAGGTTAATTTGTTCCAAACTTCTCCAAATCCCCAAGAGGTGTCGTCTAAAGCCACTCTCTGCAACACCTTAGTCTGTTTCCAAATCTCTTCTAAGTCTGTCGATATTCGACCGCTTTGATCGACATACATACAACAGCTAGTGTTTATGATGGTACAAACACCTCCCTGTGAAGCTAATAATAAATCTAAATGCCATTCGGTTTTGACGTATCAAACCTCTGGAAACCTCTTTCTGAAGGGCTTGAATTGCTTTTATTGCCCTCTTCTCTATTATTTCTGTTCTTGCTGAAATGTTCACTAAAGTCTTTTCCAGTTCACTCACGCCAAGCCATGGGAGGAACCATCTTACAAAACCATGAAAATTCGTGGGTCTGTCTGCAATTGCATTGTGACTCCTGGGCGTTCTCCTTGGAAAAGTTCTGATCCATCCTTTTTGTTGATGTAATTTATCTACTATGGTCATATTAGGAACCAGGGCCCCTAAAGTACATGTTCCTTGCCGGTCTAGAGGTAGAATTTCCCTAGCTGTATCATTACATAGTCAAAAACATCCTGTTCCTTCAGGAACCGGCGGTCCGGGAAAATTAGGTACATGGGGTGTTGCTGGTCTCCAGTATGAAGCCGTTCTGTTACAACCAGGAAAACAGCCTATGAACCTAGTGGTTCCTTTAGATGTATAATCACCACATCCATCGTCTCCTGACTTTAAATCGTACGAGGAGATGGAATCGTTTCCTGGACCATATATACAAACAGAAGAATTGGAATCAAGATTTGTAATAGAGACCGATAATTCAACCTGTTCCCTTTTTTTTTTTTTTTAAAAAGGTTTGGCCACCAAGTGCTCTTATCATGACATACCCCATAGTGGGGGTTATTAAATAGAGAGATGTTAACTGGAACTGGAACGCCTATTAGAGGAAGTGTCTGTCTAGAATCTCTAGGCATTTCAGTACACATCCAACAATCACTCTTGTTTAGAATTTGGGTAACGCTCTGGGACAGTGTCAGATGTGTATTTTGACCCCAGTGAAACATTTCACAAATTGGACTCATGGTTATCAAATTTACAATAAACACAACGTATTTATACATTTTGTCATTTTATCTTTAGCTTCAGAGAGTCCTGTTGTCCTATCACCCATGGAGGGGAAGCCTTTTTAATCCTTCAACAGTGAATCCACGCCGATTGCTCTTTAATCTTGAGAGAAGTGAAGGTTGTTAGCAGCACCTGGAAGGGTCTGTTCCACTTCTCTTCCAAGGGTTCACCTGGAAAAGCCTTAATGCAAACCCAGTCTCCCGGCTTAAAAGGGTGAATAGGAGATTCCAGACCTCTAGATCTGGTTCCTAAAACTCTCTTGTTTACCTCATTAAGTTGTCTTCCTAATATTATTATATACTTCTGTAGATTATTTTCGCCTAACTGGGTGAGAGATTGGGATTGGTACGGCCTCCCAAACAAAATTTCAAATGGACTTAAATTCTCTTTAGTTCTCGGTTTTACCTTGATTCGTAATAGGGCTAGTGGGAGCGCTTGGTACCAATGCAGATTTGCTTCTTGACTAATTTTAGCTAGCTGTTGTTTAATTAAGAGATTCATTTTCTCAACTTGCCCACTTGCCTGTGGTTGGTATGGAGTATGTAGTTGCCAGTCAATCCCGAAAAACTTACTAACTTGTTGCACTATCTGCACACAAAAATGAGTACCCCTGTCAGAAGATTTTACTGCTGGTACTCCAAATTTAGGAATAATCTCATTTAGGGGAAAGCTTGTGGCCAGCCTGAAAAGGTATCTGTTGATACTAACAAATACCGAAACCCCCCTCTTCTTGGGAGTTCAGAAAAGTCCATTTGCCATTGTTGTCCAGGCACATTTCCCTTTCCAGTACTCCAATTTGTATCTTATGTGCGGTATTCGGATTGTTTTTCACACACGTTTCACACCTCTGGGTGACTTGTTTCACGGTAGTATATAAATTTCAACTCGCTATTTTTTGATTTAAGTATTTATACAATGCATCTGCTCCCCAATGAGCTTTATTATGTTCTTCCCGTAGGAGTTTCCATAAGCTGTTATAAGGCACTATTATTCTACCATCTGGCATTGGATATATTCCTGTTTGTTGATCTTTCCTTCCTCCTAGATCAGTTATCATAATTTTATCTTCTTTAGAATAGTCTAATTTTTCATTCTCTATTATGCTGAATTTTCTGCCTGGGACCAAAGAAAAAGTTTTTACAATTTCTGTCCGTTCCGCTGCCAGCTTAGCCTCATAGTCTGCCAATTTGTTCCCAATGTCTGGATCAGTCTTATGCTTTTGGTGTCCTTTACAATGCATAACTGCAACTTTCCTCGGTAGTTGCACGGCATTCAGCAATTGTAAGATCTCTTTAGTGTATTTCACTTGCTTTCCTTGAGCAGTCAGCAGCCCTCTTTCTTTCCAAGTAGCTCCATGAGCATGTACCACTCCAAAGGCATATTTGGAGTCTGTCCATATGGTGACCCTTTCCCCTTTAGAAGATTCCAGTGCTCGGATTAAGGCAACAATTTCCGCCTTTTGAGCCGATGTTCCTGCAGGTAAGGGATTATCTCCAATTACCTTACGAGTAGTGGTTACTGTGTAACCAGACTCATGAAGTCCACGCTTCACAAAACTGCTTCCATCGGTGAACAGGTTATCTTCCGCGTCCTCCAGCGGTTCTTCCTTTAAGTCAGGTCGACTGGAGTAAACCATTGTCTCCAGACAGTCATGGACCACTGGTTTGGTGACTTCGCCACTGAGAAAAGATGCTGGATTCACAACGTTAGTTGTTACTATATTGACATCATCCTGTTCAGCTAAAAGGGCCTGATATTTCAGGAACCGGGAGGGTGATAACCCATGTGCTGCCTCCTGTTCCAGCACTGCTGAAACTGTGTGTGACACCAACACGGTTATCTTCTGGCCCACGGTCAATTTGCGGGCTTCTTCAATGTTAAGCACTACCACTGCTGCGGCTCTCAAACAACTGCGCCAACCTTTGCTTACTTCATCTAACTGTTCAGAGAAGTATGCAACTGCCCGCTCGTATGGTCCCGATCGCTCTGCCAATATGCCCAGAGCAATGCCTTGTTTTTCATGTGAAAAGAGCCAAAATGGTTTGGACACATCAGGAAGTCTGAGGGCTGGTGCTCTCATTACTTCAGCTTTTAATAGTTTTAAGGCTCTTTTTGCTTCTCCAGTCCAAGCTAACAGTGAAGGGCTTCCTTTCAACAAATCATACAAGGGTTTCACCAATATCCAGTAACTATAAATCCATAATCTGCACCAATCTGTCCTCTTGAGGAAGGTCCACAATTCTTTTATTGCAGTTGGCTTTGGTGTCCGGCGGACGTCTTCCTTTCGTTCTGTCCCTAGTTCTCGTTGTCCTTTTGAAATCCTGTATCCAAGGTAGGTTACCTGTGTCTGGATCAACTGGGCTTTCTGTTGAGATATTCTGTAACTGCCCAGTCGCAGGAAATTCAGCTTTAGTTGTCGTAGCAACTAATAAATCATCTACATATTTTAACAATGTCCCATTTGGAGATGGTGGATTCCATCCTTCAAGCTCCCGAGCTAATTGGTTCCCAAAAATTGTCGGGCTGTTTTTGAACCCTTGTGGTAACACTGACCAAGTTAACTGGGTTCTTCTCCCAGTATCGGGATCCTCCCATTCAAATGCAAAAATTTTCTGGCTCTCTTTGGCAAGCGGTAAACAGAAAAAGGCATCCTTTAGATCCAAAACGGTAAACCAGTTTTGAGTTTCTTTTAACCTAGTCAGTAGCGTATATGGATTCGCCACCACAGGATGTAAGTCCTCAGCTACATTATTTATGTCTCTTAAATCTTGCACTAAATGGTAACGCTTCCTGTCTGTCTGCTTCCCCCCCCCGGCAAGATAGGAGTATTTTATTCAGATTCACATTCTACCAATAACCTGAACTGTAAAAAGTCATTTATTATCCCTTTTATTCCTTCCCTATCTTCCCCTTTTAGGGGATATTGCTTTTCCCTAACAGGTCGTGCTCCCTCTTTTGAGTTTAACAACAACCAATTCTGCATTTCTAACCTTTCCAGGTATTCCCGAGGCCCATACTCCCAGGTATACCTGGCCTTTTATTTCTTGTATAGTTTCCTCCTCCCAGTTTGGGGGTCAGTAAGAGCCAAACTTAAAATTTCAATGTGGTTCTTGTCTGGTATTTTAAATTCAATTTCTCCATCTCTAAATCCTATTTCAGCATTCAATTGTTCCAAGAAGTCCCTTTGCTTACAATAAGCACACTGATCTTTTGGGAGGGGTTGATTTCCCCGACATGGGGCAGTTACGCTACTTCTCATGGCTCCTCTCCTCCCATTCGTGTTGTTTCCTGGTGGGATCCGAGAGATTACCTGGCCCCCTGCGGTGCGCAAAGCAGCCGCTGTAGCACTGGCAATTGTTTTGCCCATTCCTCTCTCTCTCTTTCTGACTCTCTCTATATTCCGATACACTTGCCAAGCAGTCTCCAGCAATTTCTCTACCAACATTGCATCCACATCCTCCCAATCAGGGTCAAACAATCCTCTAATCTCTCATTCTGTGAACCAACCTTTAAATATCTTTGTCCAATGCTACAAGCCGAGCAACATCTTTTTGCTTCCCATTTTGCTTATTTTTGTCTTTTTCTATCACCAGGACCATAGGGTCCTGGGGTGCTAAATTGATTCCACAATCTTTCTGCCATTCAGGGTGATTTTGCAGAGTGAAAAACATATCTGCATAAACCACTTCATCCCATTTTCCCTCTCTCCGAAGGAACAACATTAGCTGTAATAATGTATTAATGTCCCGTCAAAGGGCCATTTTTCTCCATCACATAATTTAGAGAGAGGCCACCACTGATTACAATACTTAATTAAAGTTTTTCCAGTGACACTTCCCAGCACTCCCCCCAGATCTTTCCAATGCTGTAAAACACATCCCAATGGACTTTTCTTTAGAATTCGGCTACTCTGTGATGCTCCCATATCTGATGCAAATTTTGCCGTTAATAACCAAAATCCAATAAATGATAAACCAATAATCAATACGCGAAATACATTAGCCAAAAGTCAGATAACAGGTAACCAGATCTCCCAATGGGGACGCAGCCCCTCCAAATGGGGAATTTAATCCCCTACCAAAAGGGGATGCAGCTCCTCCAAATGGGGATTTTAATCCCCTGCCAAATGGGACAGAAGTCCCCCAAGTGTATACCTGTAAGGTTGCTAGCCACCTGGTATATGCCGACCTGCGCGAATTGCTTCACGTCTTACGGACAGTCCCCAATGCGATCAATCATCTTCTTCAAGATTTAAAGATGCCTTCTTACCAGAGGGTCTTTGTCTGTTCCCACAGTGATCGGACTGAGAACGGGAGTCTCTCTGGAAAAGATCTCTGGGGGTACCCAAGAGAGTCCCGCAGCCGAACACAGGATGTCCAATCTGGGTCGCCAAATGATTTAAAGAAATCCAAACTTAAGAAATTCAAACTTAATAGCATCAAAGAGTTATTAAGTCGACATCTTTATTACAGCGCTGGACGCATGGGGGATATCTCCACCTCACATGCATGACTCGTGTTACCAGCATCCGAACTACATAGGGTACACACATTCATATTCATTATGATCATTTGCATAGTCATAAGCTTTCCGGGAAACGATTAAAATATTCAAGTGTCCTTAATGCATGCGCTGTTAAATGAGTCGGTGGTCTCCTGGTGGTCTCTGGTGGTCATTTAGGGAACTTAGCCCTCTTAACTCCTCTGTCCTTTAGATGAACTGTTTTCTCACTGGTCCCTTCCAATTGTCTTTTGCTAATCTCAACCTTGCGCTGGTTCTTGTCAGTCGTGTGGTGAAGATTAACCACAGGATAAAACAAGTCTTCCACGGTACACTTATCTTACACAATCCTTAGAGAAGAAAATTCTATGGAAAGTCACATTTGATTGATTATGCATGTTAAAAACCTTTTCCTTGTCTCATGCCTTTGTTTCAGTATCAAGACGACAGCGCTTAATTATGTGTCCCGAGAGCAGCTTCCACCGACTGTCCCCTGCTACACACCAACAGGAGCAGCACTGTCCTCTCCCCTGCCCATCTCCACGCTTGGCAGGAGCTGTTCACACCCGGCCTTGCTGCTGAAAATTCCTGCTGTGCTGCTCAAGGCCATCAAAGCTGTCACGCTACGGCTCTACGCACATCACTGTTCCTCGTGCTGAGTGACACTGCCCCTTTCTTCATATACCTACCTGTCTGCAGACAGCTGTTGCCTTCTCTCTCACAAGCGTTTTGGAGAACCTCTCCTTTTCTTCCTGAATACCTGCTTTGACCTCACTACAGCAGAGGCCCAGAGTTCATGATTACGGCTCATAATGTCTGTAGCGATACAGGACTGTGCAGGGATGAAAATTACCCAGGGCTTCAGCTCATTTCAGTTGTTTCAGACAGGGCTTTTGGCTCGAACACAGTTGAGAACATTTAAAACCAGCACTAACCTGCACTCCGTCCTGACTGGCACCTCTTTCTTCGTCAGTTCTTTGCATTTCTTTCATCCTTGGGAGTACCTACCAAGATTTTCCTTATTAAAAAAAAAACAAACATGAAAGTTCAGTCACAAATATGCAGAAAACCAGCCATCCACATACCTGGTACCTACACAGGAACATTATCAATGCCCTGCCTATACACAAACGATTAAATTAATGTACAGTTTTCCTACCCAGCCAGCAAATAAGGATCAACTGAATACAACCTATCCCCATCCCTATCCCCATCCCTATCCCCATCCCCATCCCTATCCCTATCCCTATCCCCATCCCTATCCCCATCCCCATCCCTGGTCCCCCCTCGCCCCGGCTGCCCCCAGCCCATCTCTCATCCATTTCTCCTCAGGCCCCTCAGCCCCCCCTTCCCAGTCTGGCTGTGACAGGCCAACACCGACTCCCCTGATTTGCTCAGCTGTGGCCAATGGCGTGGCTGTTGCCGGGCAGCAGGGGCAGGCCGGGCCTCTCCTCACAGAGACGCCCTGCGCCCGCTGACCCCCGCAGCCCCTGCTCAGCCAGCTGGGACACTGGGCCTGCGGAGAGAGGGCCTGCGAGAAGGGCCTTTCCCAAAATGTGTGTCTGTCTGGACTCCAGTGTACTGGGTTTGCGTGGCAAGGCTTTGGTAGCGCTTGGGAGTTGCAGGGGTGGCTTCTGTGAGAAGCTGCTAGAAGCCTCCCCTGTGTCCGATGGAGCCAGTGCCAGCCAGCTCTAAGATGGACCCACCGCTGGCCAAGGCCAAGCCAGTCAGCAAAGGTGTTAGTGATTCCGTGATAACATATATAATAAGGGGAAAAAAACTGGCACGTGTCATTTGCAGCTGGAGAGAGGAGTGAGAATATGTGAAAACAACTTTGCAGACGCCAAGGTCAGTGAGGGATAAGGGGGAGAAGGTGCTCCAGGCACCGGAGCAGAGATTCCCCTGCAGCCGGTGGTGAAGACCATGGTGAGGCAGGCTGTCCCTCTGCAGCCCATGGAGCTGCACAGTGGAGCAGATATCCACAGAGCTCACAGACCCACACCTAAGGACGACCACAATGCAACACCTCCCGACCAGTTTGCAAGAACAACTGATTGACATCAGGGAAGATGGAAACCTCCTGGCCCAACGTCAGCAAAAGCCTCTGCCTATTCCTATTTGGGGCATGGGGCTGCATGACCTCTTGCCATGGGCATGGACGCTGGCTTAGTAGGCACAGCCAACGATGTCCTTCTTCCACGTGGTGGATCTACAGGTCTTGCCTAGGTCTCCTTCTCGGCTACGACAGCCATGAAAGCCGAGGATGCTAAGAAAGTGGACTTAGCGATTCAGAGGCCTGCTTCTGGGCCACCAAGCATTATGCTGAGATTCCACCACCTTATACCACGATTTTTAAAAAAAAACAACACCGAAGCATATTTGAGCCCATTGCTCTTCTCCATGGGAGCAAAGAGGCGTTAGGTACCGCTAACAACCAGTTCTACGCTAAAAATGAAACACTCCTTCCTGCGTTTCTGCCTCATCCCCCTTTCATTGCTCTCTTTGTGCATGGTTTAGAATGTACTGAGGACACGAAGACAGCAGCACATGTCCAGAACTGACAAATAAATCACATCTGCTGGGCGCGGCCTGCTCAACCTTTTTTTTCTTGGGGGGATTCGTGATCAAAAATGTTTGCAGACCACAGCTCCACATCAGCCGCATGATGCAGCAGCACCTATGACAGGCACCAGGAGCCCGTATGACGTCACAGTGCGTCTCTGTGACGAACCAAGGCGTCTCCCCAAGGCCACCCGGCAGCTGGCACCACAACCTCTCTTGACCGATCGCTGCCTGCCCTCACCCTCGCCGCGCTCTGCGACCGAGAGCTGCAGCAGCCGACAAGCTCATCCGCCCTCGGTCCGATGGCCAAGGCTGAGAAAGGTGAAGCGTTGCTGCTCCTCCCGGGGGGGCTTCACTCCGGGCCTCTCTCAGGGAAGCCCCTCAGCAAATCTCCTGCTCTTGCCGTAGGCTTTGGAGCTGCCTCCAACATGGATGGAGCCTGGGTGGGCACCTGGAGACCTCATCGCCCACGCGGCCTCATCACCGCCCAGTTCACAAGCCCGGGACCCAAGTACTCAATCCCCGGGACAACAGGTAAAACCACCGTCGCGAGGGGGCATGGGAGGGGGGCACCACATCCACTGCCTCCAGGGGACAAGCAGCCACAGCGCCGTCCCCCTTTGCTCCACGCCTCCATGCTCTCAGCTGCAGCAAGGACACAGGCCTGCCAGAGGAAGGCTCACGCTGCTCATGGAAAAGCCCCAGAAAAGAGCTGCCTGACTCTGCTGAGCGCAGAGGTGGCCTTAGGCGCACCCTAAGCCCTGGGTGTGCAACCGCCGCTGCCACACACAGGCTCTGCGCTTTGCCTGTTCAACGTTCAGGACAAGCGCACCACCCCGCCCCCCGCCTCGAGTTTGGAAACGTCCCTCCTCGGCTCTGCTGGGGATAAGCCGGGATTCGTCTTGCTATTTAGCATCCCGGGGGGTCGCTCTGCAGACAGCTACAGGCAGGACTCACCGGCTACTTCCCTCGCATGCGACACTGCGCAAAGGCACGCGCAGGACGAAGCTCGTCTTGTATCTTCGCTGTGAACTTGTTGCTCCCACCTCCTCCTCCTCTTTCCTCCTCCTCCCTCGCCTACATCTTTGGCCTCTCCTCCCCCCTCCATTACTTCTTCTGCTCCAGAAAAGCAAACTCACAGAAGCGATCTTTACCTTTGCACTAATTTAGTTCCGCAGCTCTTTGGGGGGTTAATACATCAAAACAAGAGCGTTTGGGGCAGAGTCTGATTAATTGCACAGCGCCTACACTGTTGTTGCTGGACGTCAGTGGACTTTTTGTCTGGTTTTCGGGCCTTTGTTTTTTTTTTTTACTGCTTTCCTTACAAGAGCTCCGCTGGCTGGAGGTCCACTTTCTTTTCAAGATTAGTTAGCAACGTGTTTGCAAAACTGCCTGTGCCTACACATTCACTCTGCTGCGCTACAAGGCACTCTATGACCCGCTGCTATTGCTCCTGGAGGAAACAGTGGGAGGGAATTGCTTGAGGCCAGCAACTCCAGCTACTCCTCTTAGAAACTAGCTTTAAATACGCAGTGGCAAGCAGGTGTCCTGTCACAGGCTTTTCTTCCTAGGCTACCTGGCTCACAGCCCCACCAAAAGCAAAGCCCCTGCGTACACGTTTGCAGGGGCCAAACCTCCCGTCGCAGACAGCTGCTCTCCGGGTCCTCGCTACTACGTCCAGCCCTCCATCACCAGGAACGGGAAGTACGTGGCTCCAGCACAGCACATCTGCGGACTTCCCAAGATAAAGACCGAGATCACCCCTGGACCAAGTGAGTACCGTTTCGGCCAGCCCTTCCTTCGGGCAAGACGAGCACGCACGCCTTCCTCTTGCCCTGTGCTACCAGGCTACAACGCCATCAGCTCACGCCCTGAAAGGGCTTCAGAGGTTTCCAGGCAGAAAACAAACGAGGCTGAGCACCTCCTCCCGACCTTCCCTTTTTGGCCCGAGGACAGGAGCCCCGTTTCACTGCTTCTCTCTGCTCCTCCTCTGCCCTAGGCGACTACTCCACCGACAAGGCCAACAAACACCTCTACAAAAGCGCGCCGGCGCAGTCCATGGCCTTCCGGCACAAGGCCGTCAAAACTGACCAACCTCCAGGTAAGGGAACCCAGGGCAATGCACTCACTTGCAGCATGCACGTCCTCCAGGGAAAATGTGCTGGACAGCTTTTTCAACAGGCCTCGGGAAAAGCCGATGCCGCAGGAAAGGCTTGCTTGGCGTCCCAGAGCACCAACTTCTCTCATCCCACAGAAGAACCGGCAACTCCGGTTTGGAGCTGCCGACACATGCCAAGTGCAACAGAAGACAGGGACACTGGGACGAGGGGCAAGACATCCTTCCTGCTCCTCGCAGCAGGCTTGGCACGCTGCTTCTCTCCCACCCAGGCGCTGCTCCTCTCCCCTCAGGACTCACGCGCTCTCTTCCCATTCCCCTTGCAGGTCCTGGCACCTACACCCTGCCTAGGCTGGTGGGACCCAACACAGCCTACACCCACGCCAGCCCGTGCTACTCCGTGACAGGGAAGAGTAAGCACAATGGCTTTGCTGAAGACCTCTCCAAGGTGAGCTACGCTTCTCTGCCCTCCCACGGCAGCAGCTGAAGCTCAGCTGCTCTCCTCAGGGCAGTAGGGCTCCGCGGCCTGCTGCAGCCTCGCGGAACGCACGCTTCCCTGCACCAGCAGCAACACCCAAGAAGCCACGGGTCCCCTGGCTCTCCTGCTGCTAACAGCGACACCGACACCTGCAGTCCCTCGCTTTCCAACACTAACCCTCGTGGTTGGGCAAAGCTCACCGGCACGAGTGGGAATCTCCCTCCCCCTCTGCAAAACCTGCCTCTTTGCCGGGGAACAGGAGGCGCCCATGTTCCCATCGCTCCACGCCTCTCACGCCACTTCTCTGGCCAGCCAGCTCACCTAGCGCAGCCCGCCTGGGCACCCGGCAAGAATCAACGCTTGCCGTTTGCATCGAGCCACCTCCCCGCCTCTCTTTACAGACGCCCGGTCCTGCTGCGTTCCCCAAGGTGGAGCTGGACGTCTACAAGAAAAGGGCTCCCATGTACACGATGGGAACCAACAGTCGACTCGGAGCTGACAAAACAGTGAAGCCGGGGCCGGCAGACTACTGCCTGGGAAAGGTAAGGCAGCCTGCCCGCCTCCCCTCCTCTGCTTTGCAACAGCCAGCCCTTAAGCATCTCCCCCTTCCGACGCGGCTTCGGAGAATTCAGGACCACCTTACTGCAGCGACAAA
Source organism: Phaethon aethereus (assembly GCF_964289735.1). NCBI lineage: Eukaryota > Metazoa > Chordata > Aves > Phaethontiformes > Phaethontidae > Phaethon > Phaethon aethereus. The sequence goes on from NC_138606.1 coordinate 1,007,717, forward strand.
CCGCAGGACAGCAGGCCCGCTCCCTTGCCTTGGCCCAAAGCCGAGCAGAGGGAGGCCAAAGAACACATCTCACATCGCCTCCCCACTAGCTCAGCCATCCAGCGCTGATACGCACTCGCACATCACAAGGCCTTCAGCCGGACACACCGCCGCACAAGGGACATGCAGGCCCAAGAGCGGACCCTTCTCATGCACTCGGGGCTCAGCTGGGAGGGCAGGGGCATCTGGCAAAGTCTGGCTGGAGCTACAAGACCTCTGCACTTGGAGCAAGGTCCAGTTCCAGCTCAGCTCCAGCCGCCACCTTGCAAATGTCACTCCGCCTGCGTCAAACATAGGATCTTTTCTTTGAGTGGCCTTCTAAAACAACTCGAGGGATGCATTTTACCCACCCCTAAACTCTTTCTCTTTTGCCTTTCCATTCCTCCCCCAAAAGGGGAGAAATGCCAGCCAGTAACAGCAGCATGCCATTAGAAACGCCCTGTTCACACAGGAGGTTTCCAACAAGCCTGCCACCGGGACAGGCGGGGCTTCGCTGAAAGTGCCCAGGCGTGCACGCAGCAGTGCACGACAAACCCCAAATGCACGAACATCAATAGACAGCCTTCACTGAAGACAAGGCTCCCTGAGAATGCGGCACCACCCTCACCGTTTTTCCTTCTCACTTTTCCCCTTCCAGGTGACGCTGATCAAGCCCCAGGCACCTGCGCCCACTTTTGGACTCCGACATTCCCTCTACACAACTCCTCTACTCCCTCCGATAGGAGTCTAATAAAAAAACTTACCCCCAAAGATCTGGTCTGTTCACCTTCCGCTGCAGGGAGAGGGCTGCGCGTGAGTGAGGGCGACTGGCTCTCTCCATTTCATGTCTGTGCCTCAGCCAGAACACTGCAAGATGAGGACGAGGGGAGAGCACTGAGATCGACAGCGTAAGCAAGGCACAGGGCTCTGACAGCACCGTTTCACCTGACCGGAGCTAAACACTGCCCCGTGAAAGCAGTCACGCCCCGCCCTACACGCTCTCGCCCCACGGCCGAGCATCCCGCAGGCACCGCCTTGGCCCCAAGGACACAGCCCAGCTCGGCACCCCCCTTTTCAGTGCACGCGGGTGGCTTGTCTCCGGGGGGTGGCCAGAAACACAGCCGCTCTGCGGGACCTCCTGCCACAGGCAAGTCCCCAAAACACAGACAGTTAAGGAGAAAGCACCAGTAATCCCAGCCTGAAAAGGCAATCATCATAGGGTCGTGCAACAGCCCAGGTTGGAAGGGGCCCACGCAGGTCATCTCGTCCAGCCTTGCGTGGCAAAGGAAGCCTAGAGGTGATGATCTAGCACCCGGCCAGCCGCAGCTTGAAAGCCTCCAGTGAGGGGGCCTCTACCCCGTTCCTTGCGGGGGGATAGTCCTCCTCTCTTGATAAGTAGTGACGCCAAAAAGATTTCCCCCTGATTTTTAAGGATTAGTTGTCATGAATTAGTGGTTTAGGACACGTATATAATCACCAGCAAAGATAGTAGAAAGGAAATGATTTTAATACACATTTAGAAGAAGTGCACCTTAACAGATTTCGATGGCAAGGTCCACTCTATCACTTACTCAAGATGGAAAAAGTACCTGTTTCAATATTCTGATTATCCAGTGTCTCCCATCTCCAATCACTGTTTAGATATGCCTCGTTTCCATGCATGACTACAGTAGCAAGGTTGAGGTTTGCCTTGTCTCTTGGTCAGATTTTAACACTTCCTGTATAATCTAGTAATGCATGGTCCCAAAAATTTAGTGTCCAAATCTGAGGGATCATGCTCGTCTCCATTAAGAGGGAAAGCAAGGCTGGGTAGAGAGCATGCTGTCGTTGCTGCCATCAAAGTAGTTTAAGTTTCTCCAGTAAAATAAAAGTTTTGGTGGGAAAGGCTGAACGGGTTACCCCTTTTTATGGTGCAGGAGAAATCCATAAAAGTGACTACAGGGGTCAGGCAATGAGAGAAAATCCAGGTACATGTCTTCTCCAATATCCTAGAGTACCCATTAACTGTTGTAATTCTTTTGGAGATTGGGGCAACTGCAATTGTTCCATTTTACTTAGGGTGGAATTGCTGCCCTACCTGCAATCCACCAAGCAAATAATCCCTTTTCCATCTTTTAGGTGACCTCCGGCCTCCTTCAACTGTTTTTCCACGGCTTCCTAATTATTCTCACGTGCCCATTCTTCTGAGAATATGGGACTTGGACTTATTCCATGCTTTTGCAAGTAATCAGTGATACTACTTGCCATCCGGCCAACTACGCCAATTTGTCGTGAATGAGCGGTTTAGGCCTCTTAAAGGATCATCAACAAATATATTAGGAATCAAATGATTTTAACATAAATTTGGAAAAAGCACAACTTAACAGAATTTGATGGCGAGGACCACTCTATTACTTATTCAACATGGAAAAAGGATACAAAGAGAAACCAAAGTACAATGAGGCTGGAATGATTTACGCATAGATCGGGAGGAATGATATCCACAGAGTCAGGGAAATAGACTCCAGTTAGTGTGTCAATTTCCTAATAAAGCTTAGCAATGTCACAACTGAAAACTTACTGAGATTCTCTAATTACGCATGCACACACAGACACTGAGGCGCAGAGATAGTGATAGAGACATAGAAAGAGATACAAAGAAAAGAGAGAGCGAACAAGAGAGATACAAAGGTACCTGTTAGAAACTCCCCTCGAGTCCAGTGAAATACTCACGTTGAATGTTTTTGCATTTCTCAGCGGGCAAGGGTTGAGCCTCAAGGAGTAGGGGTTTCAGCCCCGGCCCCGTGCCAGTCTTTGGCAAGAGTCCTCCAAACTTATCATGAACTCTTAGGTTCACGAGCTCAGAGAGGCGTCCCACTCAGAGGTGCTGGTCGCAGCCCGCTGTGGTCCCGGAGAGCTCAAAGGGCCTCACTTGGGACCACTGTTTATAGGGTCGGGAGATGATTGACTTCAGGCATCAGTGAATTTCCATCCTGGCCGCAACCCAGACAGGGGATTTCTCAAGTCTCCAGTAGCACTGGTGCCGGTCGTTCCAGGGTTGTCAGGAGCTAATTAGTTAGTCCTGTTCTTCTTCCTCACCCTGGTCAGGCATCTGCCTTCCTGATACAAAAGAACAGTGCCATTCTCCGCCTCAACCACCAAACTCTTTGTTCAATGGCCAAGGCTTGCCAGGCAACTGAATTTCTCAGGTTGTATAGTGGCCCAGGTGCAAGGCAAGGTGGGGTGGAATGCACCACCACAATCCACCCCGTGACTAAAGTCAATCCATCCCTTTCTCACAGAGTGGCGGTGTGGTCACCTCTTGCCTCTGTGCCTATAAGCAGAGTAATATTACAGTCCAATTTTAATTTAAGGGGAGATTTTTGTGTTAGATTAACCTTTGTAAGCAATAAAGATTTCAGTAGATGGGGTTAAACAATGTTATATACGCGAGCGGGTTTTTGCGCTAACATAATTTGGTGTGCCATTCGCCAAGTTATGATGTATAGAACAATGTTTGAAAATAAACATAGTATAACAAGAGTCAATGGAATTACGATGGGATCCGGTTCAGAATTCCGTTGCTGTTGGAGGCCATGCAAATAAAGTGTCCCACCACTGATGTTCCCCTTCTTTCTTCACTCTTTCCAAGACACAGTGTACTGCTGCTGCATCGTAGTGAACAGTGATCAGAGTGTTGTGTCCATTGTTTCAGATGCGTTCTAGCAGTTGGCTCAGGTCATCATGTTGTAACCGTTTCTCACCAATGTGAGATTCATCCCAACACGGCTAGGCAGCAAGTCCTGACACGATATATAGTCAGACTGTAGCAACTGATGTGACAGGAGCTGAAAAATTAAAGTCGCATCCCATAATTTTGGTAAAGATGCAAACACAAATGTTTGAGTGGTTGCTTGTCTTCACAGTGGTGTCGTCTGCAAATATAGAATCACAAAGGGTTCTTACACAAGCACATCCATTTACAACATACTCTAGCACAGTTTCAGGGGTTTCACTGGCGTGTACTTTGAAATGACATTTTTCCCAGTATCAAGACAAATGTCTTGAGCCTTGATGGCATTACTTTCACAGATAAATCCCTGTTGTTCCCCGACCACACATGCATCAACATCAACAGTTTGCCATTTGTTTCCATTTTGTTGGGCCCATATCCTATGCCCTAACGGATAGAGTACAGTTCCATGATGATTTCCAACGCAATGATTGGGTATATGGTGTATACCAAAGCATTGCGTATTGTCAAAACAAAAGCTGTGGCTTCACTGTTGGTGGAGTCATAGCTGAAATTAATTAGATGCCACCAAGATGGGAATTCCTTTTCAAATTTGGTTTCATTATCCCAGATTACTTTTGAATTTCAGCGGGTAAGGTTCCTCCGTCTCCTTCTCTAATAAATAGCTCCTACTACAGACTCCATCCATTAGTTCTCAGATACAACTCAAGGCAAGAGAGGTGTTGCTCTGAGTGGCTCCAAGGGAATTTATAATTAACTGATGATCGTTTTCTTCCATTTATTCCCAGTGAGGTAGAATGATTTATAGGAGCCATTGATTTGTTCCTAATGCCAATAAAGGTGATTGTAAATGGGTGTTCTAATTTGTTTAGGTCATGGGTAGTCACAGTTAAGTTGTTCACTACGACTTCAGCATCTGTGCTATTCAATACTGCCAGTCCTGTTCTGACGATACCAGTCACCTCCCTCCTTGATCATTTTGGAGAGGTGAGGGTTCGTCCATGCAACCATGCAAACCATCCTGTGTAAGATGTATTCATGACTGTTGAGCAGGTAGGTTTAGTTGCGGAGGTATCAACCTGCACTGACAATTCTATTTGTTTGAGAGACCACAACGGGTCGAATAGCTCTTGCTGTTGCCCTATGTTTTTGATTAGGTAGGGACTAGTGCTATAAATGTGAGGAGACAGTTTGATAGGAGGCTGAGTAGGTGAATATGACTGGTGGCTTGTCCCCACGGGCGCATCTACCCCTAATGTCAGCTCTGGGGGCAACACATGAGCTGCACGTGGGCTCCTGGAGCAGCTCGAGCCTCCGAATCCCCCGAATCCTGCCCCCCTGCCCCCCGCCTGAACCTGAGTGAGCAGCTCTCAGCTGGACCCACCACTGCCCCCCAAGGACCCCAAGCATCCCCGTCCCTCCAAGCCTGCCAAGCCATAGCAGGAACCTGGAGAGCATCTCCGTGGACACATCCCCAAGACCGCTACCCCTGTCCTCACTTGGCCAACTCTTGCCCCTGCAGCAGCCCAAAGCGCTGGAGCCCCTCTACCAACCCTGTGTTGGCCAAGGGGTGCTTCTGCGCATCCCCGTGCCCGTCGTTGGTGGCCTTCATTCTGCCTGTCCTTCCTCTCCCTTCCTGCATCATTAAATGCTCAAGGACCCGTCTTGGTTTTGTGTTGTTCCCAAAACAGTGGTGGAGGAGACCCAGCTGGTGTCACAGGTGTGACCATCCCTTCCGGGGGGCCACCGTGGGGCTCAAGGGGCCTTTGGAGAGGCAGTGGTGGAAGAGCTGGAGGCCTGAGCTTCCCCACACTGGCCTCCGTGGATGGCCAGGGGCAGGAAAGACCACAGTCACCCTGCCCAGAGCTGCCCCCTGTGCTCCCAGTATACCCCAGTGGCCCTAGGGTTTTGACCCACGTGGTGTGCTCCTTCCCTGCACCTTCCTGGGGAAGGAGGCTCTCTGTCCTCTCCATACACTGCAGGTATTCACAGACATTGATGAGACCGCCCCTCCAGTGTCTTCTCCAGGCAGGACCATCCCAGCTCCTTCACCCTTGGGGAGATGCTCCAGTCACTTCATCAGCTCTGTGGCCCTTCCCTAAGTCTAGTTTAAGGCTCTTCATACAAGTCTGGCCACTTGGTCAGGTGAATCCCACCAGCTCGCAACAGACGCAGCTTCTCAAGGGTAGATCCATGATCATGGAAGCCCAAACCTTGAGTATGGCACCAGCCATGTAGCCTGGTGTTCCAGTTGCTTCATCGTCTTCCCTGGACTCTCTCCAGTGTGGCTGTGTCTCACTTGTACTGGGAAGCCCAGCACTGGACCCAGCCCTCAAGGTGTGGCCTCACCAGCACAGAGGTGAGGGACCACCTCCCTCCACCGTGAGCTGTCTTTGTGGCAGGGGCTCATGGTTCGATGATTCATTCATTCACCAGGACCTTTCCTACTGAGCTGCTTTCCAGCCTGGTGTCCCCATCATGTCCTGATGCCGGGAGTTGTACCTCCCCGGGGGCAGGACATTGCACTTCCGTTGGTAGAACCCCATGAGGTTCCTCAGCCCATTTCTCCAGCCTGTTGAGGTTTCTCTGGGTGGCAGCAGGACCCTTTGGTGTCTCAGTTTGGTGTCATCTGCAACTTGCTGACGTTCAGCCAGTTGACAACCCACCTCACTGCCCATCCAGCTCAACCATCAACTGCTTCTCTAGGAGGATCTTACGGAAGACTGTTGAAAGTCTTCCTGAAGTCCAGGTAGACAATGTCCACTGTTCTCCCCTTGTCTACTAGGCCTGTCATTGTACTGTAGATGTTTATCATGTTGGTCAAGCATGACTTCTCCTTGGTGAAGCCATGCTGACTCCTCCTGATGCTTTTCTCATCATTCATGTGCCTGGAAATGGTTTCCAGGATTAGTTGTTCCACCACCTTCCTGGGGGAAGTCCCTGCTGGCCCCACAACTGCCTGCTCCACAGCAGCCAGTGAAGCTGGGGCAGCGGCGTGGGCAGGGATGCGGCAGGAGATGGGGGAGGCCCTGGGGAGGCAGAAGGAGCTCCTGGACCATGGCAAACATCCCCTCCCTTGGGCCCATGGCCACCCCCAGGGCCATCGCTTGGGCAACGTCCCCATGGCCACATCCGTTGAGATTAAACGTGCCGGATGCCAGCCAGTAACGGTCATCTGATAACACCTCCCCTTGAGAAGGAAGGACTGGCCACCCGGCTTGTGCAAGGGGGCTTGCGACATGTAAACCGCCCAAAACGACAGGTTTCCACCCCAAAACCCCTCAGTTCTACGGCTGGTTGCTTTTTGAAGGCATCTCTTGGACGTTGCTGTGTGTCCTTGGTGCAGCTTGCCATGGCCATCTACAAGGTGAAGGTGGCCACGGGTGACATGCTCGAAGCTGGGACCAGCAACTCCATCTCCATCACCTTGGTGGGCAGCCGTGGCGAGAGCCGCCGGACGACCATGAACTACTTGTTCCTGCCAGGGATGGTGAGTGTGGGGACAGGGACACAAGTGGTGGCACGGGCTGTTCTGGTTTTGGCTGGAGAGAGTAGGAAAAGGGCTGGGTCTTCTGCAAGGGTTGGGGGGCTGGAGGAAAGCTGTTCTGGGGGGCTGGAGGAAGAGAATCTTTGGGGCAAGCTCTGAAACCTGGTGGGGAATGCCCGTATCCCCTGGCGCCACACCAGGGCATCTGCCCTCCCGCCACAAGCCATCCCACCCCACCAGGAGAAGGACCTGACCGTGCGCTGCGAGCAGGACTTGGGTCCCATCGTCCTCATCCGCTTGCACAAGTGGCGGCTTTTCTTGGAGGACGCCTGGTTCTGCAAGGATGTCCGTGTGACAGCCTCTGACGGCACCCTCTACCGCTTCCCCTGCTACCAGTGGCTGGAGGGGATCACCACAGTGGAGGTCCGGGAGGGCTCCGGTAGGACCCATGCCACCTCCATGCTCCTCTGCTGGCCAGAGGATCCGATCTTGACCCCTCCTCCTTTCCAGGGAAGAAGCTGGTGGACGATGAGCTGGAGATCCTCAGGGAGCATCGGCGACAGGAGCTGAAGGCACGGCAGGAGGCTTACCAGTGAGAGCAGGGACATAGGGATGGAGGGCTACCAGGGTTGCCTGGCCAGCGGTGATGCTGATGTGTGTCCCCCTGTCCCACCTTGCAGGTGGAAGACCTTCGCTGAGGGTTGGCCCCGTTGCCTCAATGTGGGCTCCATCGTCGAGCTGGACTCCAATGTTGCATTCTCCTGTGCGAGGGCAATCAACTTCAAGGGTGTTCTCATCTTCCAGTAAGCAATTCCCCAAGGTTGGGGGGGACCTGGGTGATGGGAGCGAGGAGCATTGCCAGTGCCACCCTGTCCCAAGAGGCTGGTGGGGGATGGTGAGTGCTGAGGTCCACCTCTGTCCCGTAGAGGGGCCTCCCACCTTCTGACAGGGTTCCTGTTGAGACACACCTCCTGGAAGAGCCTGGATGAGATGCGCAGCATCTTCTCCCGGACACAGGGCAGGGAGATCGGTGGGTGCCTTGTGTGTCCTCCCCTGCCATCCAGGGCTTCCCAAGAAGTCCCTGGCTTGATGTGGAGGGTGGGCAGTTGGGTGCTGATGTCTGGTGACCCCCTCAGTCCCCGAGTATGTGGCCAGGCACTGGCGAGAAGATGACTTCTTCGGTTACCAGTTCCTCAATGGCAACAACCCCATCATCATCCGGCAATGCACGGCACTGCCGACCAAATTCCCGGTGACACCGGAGATGGTGGCCGGCTCTTTGGGTGGTGGCACCAACCTGGCCAAGGAGTTGCAAGAGGGTCGGATCTTCATCGTGGACTATGAGGTGCTGGAGGACATCCCAGCCGGCACCATCCACGGGCGCCAGCAGCATGTGGCGGCACCGCTCTGCCTGCTGCACCAGGGCGCCGACGGGCTCCTACGCCCCATCGCCATCCAGGTAGGGATATCCCACCCCAAACCAGTGCACAACCCTGCCCTGGTGGCGGTGGAGATGGTCCCACCATGTGGTTGTGTCCCACAGCTCAGCCAAACGCCGGGACCCACCAGCCCCATCTTCTTACCGAGCGATGCCGAGTGGGACTGGCTGTTGGCCAAGACCTGGGTGCGCAACGCTGACTTCTACAGCCACCAGCTCCTCACCCACCTCTTGAGGACCCACCTCTTTGCAGAGGTCTTCGCCATCGCCACCCTACGCCAACTGCCCACCTGCCACCCCCTCTTCAAGGTAATGTCCCACCTCAGGACCACCCACTGCCCCCCACCCATCTGACCCCACCCAACACCCCCCCAGCTCCTTGGGAGGTCCCTGGTCATCTCCAAGCTCTTGGTTCCCACCACCAGCTCCTCATCCCCCACTTCCTCTTCACGTTGCACATCAACACGTTGGCCCGGAGCGTCCTCATCAACCCTGGTGGTGTTATCGACAAGGTGAGTCACAGGGACTGGGAGCACTGCGGTCTGCTGGGAACACTGGGAGGCACTGTGGTGTACTGGGAGCACTGAGGGGCACAGGGTATACTGGGAGCACTGGTGCACTGGTAGATCTTGGGGGCACTGGGGTATACTGGGAGCACTGGGGGGGTACCTGGAGTACTGGTGCTCTCGGAGCACTTGGAGGCACTGGAGTATACTGGGAGTCCCGCAGGGGCACAGTGGGCTCTGGGCGACACTAGAGAGCACAGGGCATGGGGGGATGGGGAGCATGAGCAGTGGGGTATACTGGGAATACTGGGAGGCACTGTGGGGGCACTAGCAAGCATGGGCTGGGGTGTAATGGGAGCACTTGAGGGGGTATACTGGAGGCACTGGGGAGCACTAGGGTGTACTGAGAGAACTGGGGGCAGAGAGGGCCCTGGGGGACACTAGAGAGCATGGAGGGGCTGGGGAGCACTAGGGAGAGTGTGGTATACTGGGAGCACTGGGAGGTACTGCTGGGGTACTTGCAGTACTGGTGCTCTGGGAGGACTTGGGGGTACTGGGGTATACTGGGAGCACTGGGGGACACTAGAGAGCATGGGATAGGGGACACTAGAGAGCACAGGGATGGGCTGGGGAGCACTGGGGGCACTGGGCTTTACTGGGAGCACTGGAGTAACTGGGGGCTGGAGGGGAGGGCATGGTGCCCCCTGCCCTGAGAACCCATGGGTGCCCCCTCCCCACCAGGCCTCGGGGGTCACCCATGAAGGGCTGCTGCTGGTCGTCCAGCGGGGCTTGGAGAAGGTCACCTACACCTCCCTCTGCCTCCCCGATGACATCCGCCACCGCGGCATGGCCCACCTCCCCAACTACCACTACCGGGATGACGGGATGAGCCTCTGGAAAGCCATCGAGAGGTGGGACAAGGGGTTGGGTGACCACTGGCAGTGATCCCATGGGTGCTCCATGACCTCATGGTCACCTCATCTGCTGGTAGTTTCGTCTCCGGCATCGTGGCTTTCTACTACGGGGACGACGCAGCGGTGAGTGGGGACACCGAGCTGCAGGCATGGGTGATGGACATCTTCACCAACGGCTTCTTGGGCAGGACCTCCTCAGGTACCGTGTCTCCAACTCCCATGGGTGCCGTGGGGCGGTGGGGGGAACAAGGACATGTCCCTGATGCTCTTCGGTGTCCCTCCACCCCTAGGTATCCCCTGCTCGCTGCGGACGGTGGCGCAGCTCAGCAAGTTCCTCACCATGGTGGTGTTCACCTGCTCAGCCCAGCACGCAGCCGTCAACAACGGGCAGGTGGGACAGGGGACCTCTGACCCCCCTGCACCCAAAAGATGTCCCCATCCCCCGCTGGAGAGATGTTCCCCTCCACCCCCTCTGTGTGCAGGAGGGACGTCCCCGTCCTGAGCCAGGGGAGATGCCCATGTCCCACCTCTCTTCATGCTGGAGGGATGTCCCCATCCATCCCCTCTCCATGCCAGAGGGACATCCCCACCCCACCTCAGGAGAATGTCCCCATCCAACCTGTCCCCATCCAACCTGTCCCCATGCCGAGGGACACCCCCATCCATCTCCTCTCCATGCTGGAGGGACTTCCCAAGCCCACCGCAGGAGAATGTCCCCATCCAAGCCACCCAAATGCGAGAGGGAGGGCCTGTGCTGACAGTGGCCTCTCAACCCGCAGTATGACCTGGGCGCCTTCCTCCCCAACGCCCCGTCCTCCATGCGTCACCCGCCACCGGCGGCGAAGGGCAAGGCCTTCCTCCAACACTTCCTTGACACGGTCCCTGAGGTGGACACCACTGCCAACATCCTGGTGGCCCTCATCCTCCTCAGTTCCCGCCTCAGTGATGGGGTGAGTCTGGCCCCCGCCATCACCATGCCCTCCCCCAAAATGGTGGCTGTGTGGGGCTGAGGAACCCCAAGAGGTGCTCCATGAGGGCATGGGTGCAGGCTACTCAAGCCCAGGCTGGTGGCCACCATCACTCTACAACTACCAGGGTGCCCGGACACCGCCACCCTCCCCGCCAAGGTGGCTTGAGACACTTCAGCCAAGCGGTTGAACCTGATGGGCCCCTCATCCCTGTGTCCCCCAGAGGCTCCTGGGACAGTACCCGGAGGAGCGGTTCACAGAGGCGGAACCCCGGCGGCTCATCAGGATCTTCCAAGGGCAGCTGCAGGAGATCCGGGACCACATCGAGGAGCGGAACCACTGGGCCAAGCTGAGATACAACTACATGAACCCACTGGAGATCGAGAACAGCATCTCCATCTGAGGGCCCTCGCACCTCTCCCAGCGCCCGCCCCCAGCGCCCCCCACCCTGCTCCTCCCCCCCAGCCCTGCAAGAAATTCCAGCTGTCTATCAAACCCTCTGCTTGGGGGGCACACGCCCTAAAAACCTGGGACCCTCCCAACCTCATGGACAGCCCCCCCCCCCAAAGGGGGAGCTGGAGGGGGGAACTGGGAGACCTGATGGGGTGCCCAGTGCTCCTGGTGCCCCCCAGTGCTCCCAGTGCCCCTCAGTGCTCCCCATTCCCACAGTGCTCCCAGTGCCCCTCAGTGCTCCCAGTGCCCCTCAGTGCTCCCCATTCCCCCAGTGGTCCCAGTGCCCCCCAGCGCTCCCAGTGCCCCTCCAGGGCCCCTCGTGCCCCCCATTGCCCCGGTGCCGTCCAGCGCTCCCCAGTTCTCCCCAGTGTTCCCAGTGCCCTCGTGTCCCAAGCATTCGCAGTGACTCCCAAGTCCTCCCTAGTGCTCCCAGTGCCCCCTCAGCACTGCACAGTGTGCCCAGTGCTCCCAGTGCCCCACACTGCTCCGCAGTCTCTCCGGTGCTCCCAGTTCTCCCCAGTCCCCCGCCAGCATGCCCAGTGCCCCTCGGCGCTCCCAGAGAATCCCGGGCATGTTCTCCGCACTCCTGGAGGTGCTCTTGGGACACTCTCCTAAGGCAGCTGCGCCGCGAGCGCCGGGGCTGGAGGGGCAGCACCCGCCCGGGGAGCTCCCCAGGACCGTCGAGCCTCGGGGGCAGACCCTGAGTGGGGAGACAGGAGGGGACGGAGGGTCTCCAGGGCGGCCAGTGGGGAGCTGGGCAGGGGCACAGCCAGGGCAGCTGCCCCAGGCCGGCCAAAGGGATATTCCGTACCACACCACGTCACGCTCGGCGTATAAGCTGGGGGAAGAAGAAGGAAGGGGTGGGGGGACGTTCGGAGTGATGGCGTCTGTCTTCCCAAGTCACCGCGGCGCGTGACGGCGCCCTGGGGACGGCTGAACCCCCGCCCGCGCGTGGGGAGCAGCGAACGGATCCCTCGTGTTGCTCTGCTTGCGTGCGCGGCTTTGGCTTTACCTACTAAACCGTCTCGATCGCAACCCACGAGCGTCCTCACTCTTCCGCTTCCCTCCCGTGTCCTGGCGGGGGAGTGGCCGTGGGGGCTCGGCTGCCGGGGGGGGTCAGACCACGACGGGGCAGAAAACACTCCCTGGACCGCTGCCTCACGAGGGGGCTGTTTGCTCCCCACCGCCTGCATCGCTGTGGATCTTTCTTACGAAAACAGTTGTGGTTTGGTGGTTTTGGTGGGTTTTTTTTTTCCTCTCTTGGTTTTGGGTGTTTTTTTCCCTCTCTCGGATGTGACGTGAGCCCGTTTGGGAGACGAGCAGCCCTTTCCCTCCCCGTGAGGAGCAGAGGCGGCTGTTGCGGGCGGAGCTGAGCAAGGGGGACCCCCCCCCAATTCCCTCCTGGGAGACCCCCGAAGAGAAGCATCCGGAGCCCGTAACCCCCGCAGGGCAGAGCCGCGGGGAGCGCCCCAGCCACAATCTGCCCGCTGGCCTGGCACAAAGCCGGGGACGCCGGCGCCCGGGGAGGGTCCCACCGCTGCGCTGCCCTCCGCCGGGCGCTGCCCCCCACGGCCTCGGCAGCCCCCGGCACCCCGCCGGGGCCAAGGGCAGCTCATCCTGACCTGCGGCCCATGGGGCAGAGCCGTGGTCCCGGCCCCGCTGGGGCTGCCGCGCTCCTTCCCCGGCCGCCACCGCGCCGTGGGACAGGTCGCCCGGCTCAGCCTGGCCAGCGCCGCCACCCCCGTGGGGTGGCATGTGCCACCCGGCCAGTGGGTGCCCGTGGACACGAGCTCTTTGAAGCCTCAGCGGGACTCGGGGCCCGCTGCGCTCCGCTCGGGAGCCGCGCTTTTCCACACTGCCCCAGCAAGGGAACCGAAAAACCCCAAATAATGACAAGGGAGCGTTGCGTTAAGAGGCAGAGCAGTCTGCAGAAACGAAACCCCCTTGCGCTCCAGCCGATCCTCAGAGACCCCCAGAGGGACTGGGGGCTGCTGGGCTTAGGTTCTGACCGATGCCCAAAGTCGGCGTTAGTAGTCCGGTCGCACCCAACACCTTCGTTGGAATATCACGGGTCCGGATGTACTACTAACATCACACGACCTGCTCAGCCGGACACCTCCTGAACTCACATGGCCGCACTCAGAGGTACAGTCGCGTTCAGGGACAACACACACACGGCTGAGTCAATTAATAGTGCGATTTATTGAAGCAACAGATGCACAAATTCTTTGGATCGCCGGTGATAAATTCATTGTCTGCAAGCAAGTGCACTAAATTGATTACGGTCGGGTTACACACGCGTGGGGTGATGAAACAACTCTAGAGATTCCTAAAATTCCCGTGGATCCACTCGGGATAGCCAAGTGTTCGAATCTTACCCAAAGGCGTCCCAATGGGGGGGAAGAGAGGGTCAGCCCATCGGTGGATCCTAAAAGTCAGGAGTGATGGTGCCTTCCCTGACATCCAGCTCTTTTCACACTATTTTATAGTGTTTTACTTTGCAGGTGGAGCTCGAGCGACTCTGGTCATACGTACCTTTATCAGGGTTGGTTCAGAATTCTCTCGCTTCGCGTTTAAAGGTACAGACTAGGAAAAATTCAGTGTGCACGCTCATTGAGGGGTGGTCGCACCTTGGGAGGTGGGTAACTTTTGGGATGGAGGTGTGTTTTGGTGTTATAATGATGTTATAATAAGCAAAGTTCACTCCAAGTACGGCATTTCATCCAAGTTGACAGGTCGCTGACCCAGGGCATCGCACGTGGAGCTTATTAATGTACACACTGTGTACCTTTAGATTCCCTCGTGATCACAGAGCGCGGCCGCAGCGTCTCCGCTCCGCTCCGCCCTCCGTGCCGTTTCTCCCAGGGTCAGCGCACCACGTTCCCCTGATGTCACCAACGTCTGGGCTTGCCCAGGGAATTGCCGCGGCACAGACTCGTCGTACATCGGCTGCGTTCCAACTTGCTTCACCGCTGCTCTTAGAGCCTGAGTAGAAGTTGGTTTCTAGGGCACCCCCAGCGATTATTCCACAGGGAGGGAGCTGCCGGCCAGGCAGGGACCCCCCTGCCCTTGTCTGGCTGCACTTCGGGCAGCGGCAAGACCGGGAAGGGGGAAATAACCTGCGGCCGACGCAGCCACCGACGCCTTGGAGAAGTGGCATCGCCGTCCCGCCGCGCCCTCAGGAACTGCCGGGCTCTTGCTCGCGGCCGGCGCAGGGCGAGGTCCCGGCGCGCTGAGGCGGCCCTGTGCGCTGAGGACCCCCCACGCCGGGACATCGCTGGCAGCGCAGCTTTTCCCCTCGGGCCCGACTCAAGCACTTCAGGGAGGCACCGGCTGTGCTGGATTCCCGGGAGAGTGTGAGAGCTTCCTCCGTCCTGCTGCCTGCGTGTTGGCATGTGCAGGAGTGGGGCTGCACGAGTTCGCGCTGTGGGGGGCACGTGTGGACTTCATTCCCTCCTACCCCTACGAGCGGTTCTGGGGTCGCGCGTGGGCTGCGTATGATCCCTTCACCCCAATCCGTCGCCAGGCACAGGCCAGTCAGTCCAGCTGGGAACAGCCCCAGAGCTCTTTATTTTGTATTTCTTGGGGGGGCCTTGGCAGGCTGAGAAGCCTGCCAGCCCCTTTGCTAACAGCCGCTGCCACAGCCGCCGGCCCCGGCATCTTCCCCTCTGCTGCGGTTCCAGCACCTAGTGCTAGGGAGGAAGAAGGAAACGTGTGTGACTGCACGGCCAGGGAGAAGGCGCAGAAACCCTGCAGGCGTAGCTCAGGCCACCTGTGATGGGATCTGCTTGCCATGAAGCCTCAAGGTGTCCGTGAAGTGGGAGAGGCCCCTTTGCCCCAGCCCATGAGAAGGTCCCAGGTGCAGCTGGGGCTGAGGGAGGTGGGGCTGAGACCTTGGGTGTCCCCTGCAGGTGTCCCCCCTCGGGCCAAGGTGTCTTGGGGCTGGGACTCTGCAAGGGCAGGGCATGCTGTCGGGTTTGGAAAGGGCAGAGCCAGCCGTCAGAGGGATCCCTCTGTCTTCAGCCCGGACTCGTACGTCCCACAGGAAAAGCCAGTTCTGGGTGCCCAGGCAGTCCCCGCCTCGGGTGCCAGGGAGGTCCAGCCCAAAGCCAGGCTCCAGAGCCTGCTTCTGTCTCGCGAGGGCTGTCAGAGGAATGCCCTCTTTCCCCCGGGGGGGGCTGCCCTCAGTGGAGGCATGGGCCTTGCAGCTGGGGAAGCACCAGCCCTTGCTGCAGAGACTTACCAGGGGAGCTGCCTCTGCTGCTCCAGGTGCCGCCTGTGGTCCTCAGCCACGTTCTTGAATATGTTCCTCCGTGCTTGATACGGCTCCAGCCTTCGGAGGACCTGCACCGCTCGTGGGGAAAGGTGGCTGCAACAGCAGGGAAACACCAGCCCTCAGCCTCTGCCCGAGACCCCCTTCTGCCTCTCCTCTCGCCCAGCCCCTGCACCCACCCGCTCCTGCGTGCACCCACTCCTTCGCCCTGCGGTGAGTTTCGGGCCTTGGCTGTGGGGGTAACCCAGGCCATGCCCGTGTTAGGAGACTAAATCAGAGGGTGTCCTGTGCAAGCCCAGCGTGCAGGGACAGGGGACCCGGACATCTCTGCGGGGTCACGGCTGCTCGGCTGCCCCAGGCTGAGGCCAGAGCTGGCGCACACTTACTCAGGCTGGAGTCTCTTCAGCTGGGCTGCTGCTGCCATGTCCTCTGCTGGGAGGGGGTTTCCAGCCTTCCTCCACCTTTCCTTGACCTCCTTCCTCCTGGGCTGGACTGGAGGGTGGGGAGTCCAAGTGGCTCCAGCGCCGAGTGCCTGCCAAGGAGGAGACGCTCTCAAGCACCCAGACGGGAAACAGAGGTGCTGTTTGCCAGAGGACCTCTTAAAAGGGGCCTGCGGCAGGCCCTGGGATCTGGGAGACTCAGCACCATGTGCCCATCGTCACGGCTGATGGCTGCTTTTGCCCCTCGGACCCTCCTCAAGGGGAGAACCCTGCCCTGCAGCCGGCTGTCATTGCTGCTCCCAGGCCCTGGAGACCTGCCGCCCTGGGTGCCCCCACAGAGAGAGTCGCTGCTGCTCTCAGCGGTGTCAAGCACGGCCCGTACCGGGGGCGGCTGTCGGTCCTCGCCTGCAGACCAGGCTTCCCACATCGCCCATTCTGCCTTTGCTTGCTCTCGCTGCTCTTGCCACCGGGTCTTCGTTTGCTCCCACTCTGCAGACAGCTGCCGGACCTCCTGGAGGGGACGCAGACGCAGGATTAGTCTCAGCTCCTGGAGGGGCTTCCTTCGGGTCTGCCCCGCGTTGCCGCCCCTTGGCTCAGCCGGTCGGTCGGCAGCGCTTTGCCCCTGACAGAGCAGAGGCCGTGGAGTCTTGCCAGGCCCCTCAGCTCAGGGCAAACACAGCTGAGGGAGCAAAGACCTCCACTGTCAAGGACCTAGAAAGGACTTGTGCATTTTCCGTAGCCCCTGGCCAGACTAAAGTGTTTCATCACAACCCCGGGGGCAATAGCAGGCGCGAAGGCTGTGCAGCACCTTCCTTTTCGTGAAGAAGGCCTGAAGGAGCTGACAGACACGTTACAATGAACGCACGCCAAGGGGTCCTTTCTGGACGGCTCTCTGCACAGAGAGGCTTTTGCCGCGTCTCCAGCAGCGCGGCAGTTACAGCCAGGCCGGGCACGTACCTGCAGCGCTCTCCTGCAGCCTTCAGAGGACGGGAGCGCGGTGGTGGACCCGGCTGGAGGAGCTGGCTCCTGCCTGCGTGCCTGCTTCGTGCTGGGGGAGCTGCCTGGGCATGGGGGGAGCACACTGCAAGGAGACAGCAGGAGGAGTCGGCATGAGCACGGGGCAGTTTGGTCTCCCATTCTCACCTGGTACCAAAGCTCCCCGGGCTGGTAGGAGAAGAACTGCGGGAGGTGGGGCCATTTCCCATGGCGAGGGGGAGCCTCCCCTGAGCCCCATCGGATGGATGGGAGAGGACTGCACCTCAGGTCTGTTGTCAGGGCAAGCAACGTGACGTGGGGTGCACTCGGCATCCGCCGCCTTCCTCGCTAAGGGGCCGGCGATGGGGCAAACAAGCTCATAAAAGCTGTGGGGCACGTGTTGGGGACCTTCCAGCCGGACTGCCCACCAAAGGAGTCCACTGTCTCTCCTGCATGGGTGCAAGGATCCCTTTCAGCCCTTCCCACAAGGCTCTCACCTGGCAGAAGGTTTCCTCCCCGTGTCTTGCTGCCTTGTGCCTGGCAACTGGCTTGGCAGCACGGGGAGGGAGAACTTCACCCGGCTCTGCAGCAGCTTGCTGGGATGCCCCTCTGTACCTGGGAAAGGAGGAAGCCTCTCAGAGCAGCTCCGTGGGGAGCGCGTTTCAAGTGGGCTGTGGCCACCCAGCGTGGGGCAGGGCCCCAGCT
Organism: Phaethon aethereus; assembly: GCF_964289735.1. Lineage (NCBI taxonomy): Eukaryota > Metazoa > Chordata > Aves > Phaethontiformes > Phaethontidae > Phaethon > Phaethon aethereus. The sequence goes on from NC_138606.1 coordinate 1,025,627, forward strand.
GGACAGCAGGGACCCGTTCCCGTACCTCTTCGCAACCTGTGCTTCTCTGCAGCCTTCTCGTGCCAGGTGGAGAAAGCCTTGGCCACCGTGCTGCTGATCACAGTGAACCGGAACCTGGAAAGCAATGGAGGACACGGGCTTGAAGCAAGGTGACCCCTACCCTCTGCAGCGTGCCAGCGCTAATCCTCCCGACTGTCGTGCGAGGCATGGCTTCCCTTTTCCTTTGTGACCATGCCCAGGTTTTATTGGCCATCTCCCCCCAACACCACAAAATGCAGCTTAAAGGCCCCTTGTGTGCAGCTGGGTCTCCCGGATGGGAATGACGGCAGGCTGGGCGTGAGAAACACAATCACGATGCCGGGTCACTCCAGGAGAAGACACGCGTAGCCCCAGCTCGGCGTTAGTTAACCAGAAACCAGTCGCTGCCGGGTTGCTCCCGGACTCGATGCTGGCTGTCCAGCCCCAACAAGCCGCACTCCTGTGCAGGAGGTGGGAAGCCGCCCGCTCGGTCGCTCGAGGGCTGCAGAGGAAACGCACTCACCTGGGGAACGCGTGGGCAGGAGCAGCCTGCACCCCCCGAGCGGGCGTCGCTCCAGCCGAGAGCCCTGCGCCTGCCGTCCACAGCCTCTGCAGAGCGACACAGAGCTGTTAGAGGGTTTGCAAGGCATTTTTCCCTTGCCTCCCAAAGCAATCAGACCTGTCTCGCGCTCCAAACGCAAGCGGCTTCTCCAGCCCCCGCTCCCAAATCCTCCTCCGTCCACATTAGCCCTTGCGCTGCTCTGGAGAAGCTGCACAGCAAACGCTGAGACTGCGCCATAACACTGCCGGGCTTTTTGCAGGGCAAGGACCCAGAAACTCGGAAGAAATCCTCTTTTCTAACGGAGAAGTCAGTGGGGGCGAGCATCGGGGAAGGTGTTGGACTGGCCTACCGCATCCAGGCTGGCCAGTGGCGACTGGCTTGCGCGCCCTTCAGTAGGCTTCCCAAAGACATTGAAGCAGCCCTCACAACCTGAGCCACTTACGGTGTGAAGCAGCGCGATCCGGCTGGCCTTGCTCTCCAGCCCTGTGACGCAGTCGTAATAAAACCGCATGCACAGGACGTGGTCTTTGCAGGACAGCACGCCAATGTCCTTGAAGACGAAGTCAAGGTGCTGCCTGTTCCTCAGCTGGAAAGAGTACAGCAGTATGGTCTCTTGCACGCAGTCCTCCACCACGTGCCGCGGGAAGGAGGTGGCTCGCGATAGCCACCTGTAGTTCAATGGCTGGATCTTGACGTCGCCTGCAAGGAGGAGGAACATCGTCACTGCCACAGCAGGCCCAGTTTCCATGTAGGATTCAGAAGAAAATGCCAGAGAAAAGGTCATTAAGAGAAGCAGCGCTTGGGGAGTGGTTTGACTTCGGGGAGCTCAAGCTGTTCCCCGACCTTTGGAGGCAATTCTCTACTTCTCCCAGCCCTGTCCCAAGAGCTGAGAGCGCATGCCCCCCGCCAGACCTGGAGGGGGAAAGTGGAGGGTTATCCTTCTCACCGGGGATAACCACCGTGGGGAACGCGAGCTCCTGCAGACATAACGCGTCAATGTCCAGCTGGAAGACGGGTCTTCGAGCCACATACACCTCTTCTTTGCCATGGAATCGCTCTTGGACCATAGCGAAGGTCCCGAGTCCTGTGAGCAGGACACCCTGCCCAGGAAAAAGACAAAAAGCTGATGAGTGAGCGCTTTAGAGATGGGAAAAGTGAAAGATTTGGAACAGGACCGTGTCCCCCACTTCCTTTCTTCCCCTCCTCAAAACATTTGCTAGCATCCCTCGGCTAGAGAAGATGCCAGACGCTTCCAGCACAGGGAATACCCCTGGGACTGATTCCCAGGCATTTTCCTTGGCACGGACCCAACATAATCCCCTGTCTCTCTGCTTGCTCTCTCCACTCTGACCACAGGGACAAGCGAAGCCCTATCGTGTGCCGAATGCTTTCTCAGACTAGGTCTGGACTTGGTTTCTCAACCTCCTGGTTGACCAAGCAGCAGCTGTGGGCACACGGGATTATCTCGGTGTGCTTGGCACGATGCGCAGAGAGGGATCGCTCCCTGGGGCCCAGGCTCTCCAGGGCAAAGAGGGACCAAGACGCCAGCCCACCTTGTCCAGCTTCAGCTGTCCCAGGATGTACGCAGACACAGCGTCCCAGATAGCCACAACCTCTGGAAAGCAAGGGACAGAGGTGTCAGGCTCCGGGCCAGGCAGCGCGCAGCCTCTCGGCAAGCTCCTCGCCCAGGGGTGACAGATGCAGGTGTCCACAAAGAGCCCGGACAAACACCGCCATGGCCGCGGAGCTGGGCTGTGCCCCAGTTCCGGACTGGCAGCCTTACTCTGCTCCCGGGGCAGGGCTGGAGCAGAAACGGGGACGTGGGAAGGGCTCAGGACCAGGGCTGTGGCCATCTAACCCCCAGAAAGGGACAGCACCCCAGAGCCCAGAACATGATGTGCCAGCCTGGTGGCACAAGAGGATCCCGTGGAGGGGAACAGAGGTGCACCCAGAGGAGCCCAGTTCGAGGTAAAGGGCTGTTGGACAGCACAGGCATTTCCAGCTGGCTCGTGAGAGCCCTGTGGGAGCTGTAGGACACCCCAGCCGCTGGGGTGCAGGACCCCTTTTCATGCCAGAGCCGGAACCCAAGAGGTGCCAGATCCCAGGGAAAGCTGGCCCTGGATGGCCCCCCTCACGAGGGGACCACGCCATGCCCACGGGAGCCTCAGGGCTCAGGACAGCCCCAGCACCGCGGCCCGGGGGTCCTGGTTGTCCCCCCAGCCCGGTGGGACCCTCAGGCAGGTCTCTCGCAGCAGCCCCTGCCCTGTCCAGCCACCCCCGCAGCCCAGCAGCCGCAGCTGTTGACAGTGGATGGCCCTGGTACGACCCCTCGGGAAGGAGTTCCCAAAACCCTTACGCTTGGTGGAGAGCTGCAGGAGCGTGGGGAACAAGCTGCTGCTCAGCTCCAAGCTGACGGCCACGGTGCAGCAGCCCTCCATCGCGCTTGCCGCTTGCCCTCAGCTCAGGGAAAGGGATGCTCTCCGCAGCTCCTCGCCCAGAACTCCTCTCCGACGTGTCCCTGCTCTGCCTGTCAGCAAGGGTCCTGCCTGTGCGTGCGGGACCCCCAGCGCAGCCCCGCTGCCTCCCGACCCCGCTCCTGCCTGTGGAGCAGCTCCGAAGGGCAGCAGTGGGGAGCCCTGAGCAGTGCCCAGCAGCGCCCAGGCCGCACCGGGAAGTGCCGGCGGTGATGGGGAGACCTCCCTGTGATGTGGGTCACCCCCCTGTGACATCAGCCTGCAGCACTTGAAGGTGCATTATGACAACAGCAGGGACATAGCACAAGTGGGGAGAGAGGAGATAGATAGCTTTCCACTCTTGTCCTGGGGGGACAGTTCTCCCCAGTCCTTTCCCCAAAATCCCGCTTGCCCCTCGCACCAACACGTCTCTGCTACTGGGAGCCCATCGGGGCAGGTGGGGCTTGGGGGTTGGCTGCGGTGGGGCAGTTACAAGAGATGGGATCGAAAACCTGTGGGATGCAACAGCCCCTCCAGTGTGCCCAAACCCTCCTCTCTGCTGCGTGCCGCTTGCGTGGCCGGAGTAGTGAAACACGGATCTAAAACAATTACAAGGTTTTAGCACGTGTCACTAATCAGCTGCGAGTTTTGCAAATTTCTCAATATCTGGAAGGTTATTGATTACATGATGAGCTTGACTTTAGTATAGAATTCTTTAGCCTAGTAACTGTGTGATTGTATTTAACGGCCCACTCTCGTAGTCCTTCGGCTGCAGCTGCCTCAATGCTAACATTGTACCTATGTGTGAACAGTTAATCACACGGAAAGCAGGCCTCATGAAAATGAAAACAAAGACGAGTTAAGAGCAAGGACTGAGAGATTAAAGAGAACAGAGCAGATATCTTCACCTTGAGCACAGAGGCAGACTGGCAGGAGTACTCAGACAAGGATGATAAGAAGGAACGGCTTGGCTGGACAAGAGGAGGGGCAAACATCCAAGGAGAAGAAATTATCCTCAAGAGACCCGTGGCCATAAAAGGGAAAAAGGAGGAGGGGGCTAACGACCACCCAAACGACCACCGACGACCACCCGAGACCCCCGCGCACGCCTAGTGTAGTTTTGCATCGCCAGCATTACGTAAATGTAGTAGAGAAGCAGGGAGGTGGTGATTTCTCGGAAAACGTGTGAATATTCACGTCTTTAAGGTAGATAAAGGATGAACTTCTGTTTCAGCGCACGCATGTTAGGAGGAGAGATCCCCCATGCGTCCGGCGCTGCAATAAAGATGTCATTAAGCATAACGACACTTTGGTGTTCTTGCGTTTAATTCTCTTTGACTTTTGTGAATCAGTAGGACGGGCTTCAGTGCTCTGGGTTGGGCTGGGATGGAGTCACTTCTCCCCATAGCAGCCCGGACGGTGCCGTGTTTTGGATCTGTGACCAGAACAGTCCTGACGCCACCGCGGTGGTTCAGCTGTCGCTGAACAGGGCCTGAGCAGCATCAAGGCAACTAGGCTGGGGGTGGGCAGGAAGCTGGGAGGGGACACAGCCGGGACAGCTGACCCCAGCTGGCCAAGGGGATGTCCCTCACCATATGACGTCGTGCTCAGCAATGAAAGTTGGGGAGAAAATGAGCACGGGGGGGGCTGTGCATGCTCGAGGCTGTGGCGCTCGTCTTCCCACGTTACTGCTGTGTGCGATGAAGCCCTGAACACACTGAAGAGCGAAAGCTTTGGTCGCCCTAAATTTTGGCATCTGCTGTCATTTCAATTGGCCAAAGGAATTTCCCAACAACCTCCAAGAAGATGCCCCCACCTCTTGCCTGGTCTCTCAGAGATGCTTCAGTAGAGCTTGCAGTGACCTGTGTTGGGAATTGTTAGGATTAATGGCCGTGCTTAGCACGAGTAGCTGAAGGAGGTGAAGCCTTAGGCCGCAGGAGCTGACCTAGCGTAAACTTTTTGGTAAAGCGAATGTTGCAGACACAGAACGCGCTGAAACGGGCAGATGCACGCAGCAGGAAGAAGAGCACCAAGGAAACAACCCCAAGTGAATGAGGTAACTTCAGGAGAAGGCCAGCCCAGCGACTGAGAGAACCAATACGAAATCAAGAGACCACCGCCCAGAATTAACACCCAGAGCTGCTCTGCACGTCCATGCTCTGCACGTCCATTCAATCAACCACTTCTTTACTCAGCAGATTGGCAACTCGTCTTCTTTAAGCAGGAACCTGGCAGTGAGCCCCGCTGAGGTGGCACTTTCTTCGTCAGTTCTTTGCATTTCTTCCCTTTTTTCCGTGGGAGTACTTACCAAGATTTTCCTCATTAGAAGAAATGAGAAGGATCAGCCACAAATATGCAGAAGCCCAGACATTCACATACTTGCTACCTACACAGGAAGACGATCAAGGCCCTGCCTATACACGACAGGTTAAATATTAATTTACATCTATTATTACTGTATCAATTAATTATATATTCATTACTTCCTCTATATTAATAATATCTATTAATAGACATATAAAACACAGTTTTCCAACCCAGGAAGCAACTAAGGATCAAGTGCACACAACACACAACCATTTGTGGTTACCGATGTTCACAGGAGGCACATGCTGCTTCAGCTTCTATCTCTCCGGCTGCTACCTATGAGAAAACGGGAACATGTGTTATCGTAAGAGAAAACCCTGAACTGGAAACGTAGTTCACGACCTAATTTGCCTCTCTGTGCACATATCCAGTGAATAGCCCAGGACAGGGCACAGAAGTGATTAGCAAAGCAAAGCCAGGACCCCTCAGGAGACCTCGTAACTACACGAGTCTGTCTTTCCTTTTCGCCCCCGAGGTCCCAAAGCACCAGGGCAGGGGCAGGCAGGGCAGTCGTGCGCTCAGGGTGCACCGGGCAGGAGAGAGCAGGAGCAGCCTCTGGCACCCAGGATTGGTAACAACAGCTTCTGCTCTGAGCTGGGGTCAGCCCATGTGCAGGTACAGCACTGATCCAGACACGAAATTGAGGGTGTCAGCTCCTCCCAGGTGCCGCATGCACTGTACCTTCTTCCATCGCCTGCTCTCGACCAATTGTTTCCCAGTCTCTTCCATCTGGTGCCAGCTCAGACACCTGCACTCTGGCTCGGGGCTGCCTGGGGGATGGCGACCCTTGGGGCAGCAGGAGGAACTCCTCCGACCCTGGTTGTGCGGTCATCCATGGGGCTGAGCACTCAGGCCCAGGGCTGGTGAACTGGGCCATGGCAGGGCCCGTGTGCGGTGAGGTCTCCAGGTCCCTCCAGGCCCATCCATGCTGGGAGATACCGGCTCCTGCACCTGCAGCTCCTCTGGGCCTGGGCCTGGGCCTGGGCCTATCCTTATCCCCATCCCCATCCCCACCCCTATCCCCATCCCCATCCCTATCCCTATCCCTATCACTATCCCTGTCCCTATCCCTATCCCCATCCCTATCCTCATTCCCATCCCTATCCCCATCCCTATCCCTATCCCCATCGCTATCCTCATCCCCATCCCTATCCCCATCCCTATCCCCACCCCATCCCCATCCCCATCCCTATCCTCATTCCCATCCCTATCCCCACCACCATCCCCATCCCTATCCCCATTCCCATCCCCATCCCCATCCCCATCCCTATCCCTATCCCTATCCCTATCCCTATCCCTATCCTCATCCCCATCCCCATCCCTATCCCTATCCCCATCCCCATCCCTGGTCCCCCCTCGCCCTGGCTGCCCCCAGCCCATCTCTCATCCATTTCTCCTCAGGCCCCTCAGCCCCCCCTCCCCAGTCTGGCTGTGACAGGCCAACACCGACTCCCTGATTGGCTCAGCCGTGGCCAATGGCGTGGCTGTTGCTGGGCGGCAGGGGCAGGCCGGGCCTCTCCTCACAGAGACGCCCTGCGCCCGCTGACCCCCGCAGCCCCTGCTCAGCCAGCCGGGACACTGGGCCTGCGGAGAGAGGGCCTGCGAGAAGGGCCATGGCGGCGGGAGCTGCTCCCTCAGCAGCGCAAGGTGTGTGCACCGCTCTGCCGGCCCTCGGCCGCTCACGGGGTCCGGGCCTGCGCAGGGAGGGAGGGGAGGGGCAGGGAGCGGGGCCAGGGAGGGGACATGACAGGAGGGGAGGGACAGCAGGGGAGATACCCTGGCTTTGCTCTGGATCGGCACGTCTCTCCCGAAGCGCGGGTCTGTCTGTGCTCCAGCCACAGCCCTGGGCAGCAGGAGCTGCGTGTCGGGAGCTGCTGGCGCCGGCCAGGCCGGCCCCGGGCACGAGAGAGGGGTCTGCCCCCGGTCACACCGCCGGGGCTGAGCCCAGCACCCAGGGCCTCCTCAGGCCTCGCCTTCCCCCGGGGTGAGGAGGAGAGATGGCCTGTCCTGGCATGGCCCAGGGCATCCTCTGTGGCCAGAAGGAAGGACAGAGGGGTAATTATGATTTGAGCTTCTGCACAGACCACCAAGTATGTGGACACAGGACACCGCTATAGGCTGGTCTGTACCTTCAGAGCTGTGGGCTGAGCTCTTCTACCTGTAAGGGCTTGGTAGAGATGGGCTACGGGTAGAGTTACTGATTGCTACTTGTTACTTCTTTTGGGGTCCCGTGACAGTGACGGGAAGTTTATCCGCCTGCTGCGGATCTCTTGAGGATGGTTTCTTCTCCTTGGACGTTTGCCCCTCCTGTTGTCCAGCCAAGCGGTTCCTTCTTCTTATCCTTGTCTGAGCACTCCTGCCAGTCTGTCTCTATGCTCAAGGTGAAGCTATCTTCTCTGTTCTCTTTAATCTCTCAGCCCTTGCTCTTAACCCTTCGTTGTTTTCATTTTCATGAGGCCTGCTTCAGTCGTGATTAGCCGTTTACACATAGTTGCAATGTTAGCACTGAGGAAATACAGCCTAAGGACTACGGGAGTCGGCCCTTAAACGTAATCACATAGTTACTAGGCTAAAGAATTCTATACTGAAGTCAAACTCATCATGTAATCAATAACCTTCCATATATTAAGAAATTTGCAAAACTTGCAGTTGATTAGTGACACATGCTAAAACCTTGTAATTGTTTTAGATCCTTGTTTCAAGGTGGCCTTCAAAGGTCCCTTCCAACCCAAACTGTTCCATGAATCTATGATTCTGTGATCTGCAGTGGCATCTGCATCTGCAAGGCTCTTAGCATTGCTTTCTGCATCTGCAAGGGAATGAGGAACGGATAGTGCATCTGCAAAGCTCTCTGCAGTGCTGTCTGCAGTGGCATCTGCCTCTGCAGTGGCATCTTCGGTGGCACCTTATATATGTTTGTTGGTATGTGTAGGGGAATCTGTATGTGCAATGGTATCTGGAACTCCAGCTGCACCTGTATGGGCAACTGTACCTGTGTGTGCTTCAGTGTCTGTACGCGTAGTTCTTTCTCTCCATCTCTGCAGTTGTACCTATGCCTCTCATTGTATGTGTAGCCATCTCTCTATCCTCATCCCTCTTGGTGACTGTCTGTGTCGTGACCAGTACATTTATCTGCACCTCGACCTGTCGCAGCACATCTGTGTGTTACGGTAGCTGTGTTTGTATCAATGCCTTTATGTGCAACGGTTCTGTTTACTCTGTCCGTCACGGTACCTCCGTCAGCAATGGCGTCACTTGCTGTGTCTGCTGCTTGTGGTGTAGTTGAAAGTGCACTTGCATTTGTAACTGTGCTTGTGTCTTGAAGTGTACGTGCAGTTGTAGCGGGATCCGGAATGGTACCTGTTTTAGCCTCTGTCCGCAATTTTATCGGCAATTCAGCGCGAGTCCGTGCCTGTGATGATACTGGTCTCTGTGACGATACTGGTAGCTGTATATCTGATGGTGCCAGTGTCTGTGTCTCTGCTGGTTGCCAAAATTTAGGGCGACCAAAGCTTTCGCGCTTCAGTATGTTCAGGGCTTCATCGCACACAGCAGTAACGTGGGAAGACGAGCGCCACAGCCTCGAGCATGCACAGCCCCCCCCGTGCTCATTCTCTCCCCAACTTTCATTGCTGAGCACGACGTCATATGGTGAGGGACATCCCCTTGGCCAGCTGGGGTCAGCTGTCCCGGCTGTGTCCCCTCCCAGCTTCCTGCCCACCCCCAGCCTAGTTGCCTTGATGCTGCTCAGGCCCTGTTCAGCGACAGCTGAACCACCGCGGTGGCGTCAGGACTGTTCTGGTCACAGATCCAAAACACGGCACCGTCCGGGCTGCTATGGGGAGAAGTGACTCCATCCCAGCCCAACCCAGAGCACTGAAGCCCGTCCTACTGATTCACAAAAGTCAAAGAGATTTAAACGCAAGAACACCAAAGTGTTGTTATGCTTAATGACATCTTTATTGCAGCGCCGGACGCATGGGGGATCTCTCCTCCTAACATGCGTGCGCTGAAACAGAAGTTCATCCTTTATCTACCTTAAAGGCGTGAATATTCACACGTTTTCCGAGAAATCACCGCCTCCCTGCTTCTCTACTACATTTACGTAATGCTGGCGATGCAAAACTACACTAGGCGTGCGCGGGGGTCTCGGGTGGTCGTCGGTGGTCGTTTGGGTGGTCGTTAGCCCCCTCCTCCTTTTTCCCTTTTATGGCCACGGGTCTCTTGAGGGTAATTTCTTCTCCTTGGATGTTTGCCCCTCCTCTTGTCCAGCCAAGCCGTTCCTTCTTATCATCCTTGTCTGAGCACTCCTGCCAGTCTGCCTCTGTGCTCAAGGTGAAGATATCTGCTCTGTTCTCTTTAATCTCTCAGTCCTTGCTCTTAACTCGTCTTTGTTTTCATTTTCATGAGGCCTGCTTTCCGTGTGATTAACTGTTCACACATAGGTACAATGTTAGCATTGAGGCAGCTGCAGCCGAAGGACTACGAGAGTGGGCCATTAAATACAATCGCACAGTTACTAGGCTAAAGAATTCTATACTAAAGTCAAGCTCATCATGTAATCAATAACCTTCCAGATATTGAGAAATTTGCAAAACTCGCAGCTGATTAGTGACACGTGCTAAAACCTTGTAATTGTTTTAGATCCGTGTTTCACTACTCCGGCCACGCAAGCGGCACGCAGCAGAGAGGAGGGTTTGGGCACACTGGAGGGGCTGTTGCATCCCACAGGCTTTCGATCCCATCTCTTGTAACTGCCCCACCGCAGCCAACCCCCAAACCCCACCTGCCCCGACGGGTTCCCAGTAGCAGAGACGTGTTGGTGCGAGGGGCAGGCGGGATTTTGGGGAAAGGTCTGGGGAGAACGGGCATAACTCTTTCCCAGGACAAGAGAGAAAATCTCTCGCCTCTCTCCCCGGCTGTCCCGTCTCCCTGCTGGTGTCATAATGCACCTTCAAGTGCTGCAGGCTGATGTCACAGGGGGATGCCCCACATCACAGGGAGGTCTCCCCATCACCGCCGGCACTTCCCGGTGCGGCCTGGGCGCTGCTGGGCACTGCTCAGGGCTCCCCACTGCTGCCCTTCGGAGCTGCTCCACAGGCAGGAGCGGGGTCGGGAGGCAGCGGGGCTGCGCTGGGGGTCCCGCACGCACAGGCAGGACCCTTGCTGACAGGCAGAGCAGGGACACGTCAGAGAGGAGTTCTGGGCGAGGAGCTGCGAAGAGCATCCCTTTCCCTGAGCCGAGGGCAAGCGGCAAGCGCGATGGAGGGCTGCTGCACCGTGGCCGTCAGCTTGGAGCTGAGCAGCAGATTGTTCCCCACGCTCCTGCAGCTCTCCACCAAGCGTAAGGGTTTTGGGAACTCCTTCCCGAGGGGTCGTACCAGGGCCATCCACTGTCAACAGCTGCGGCTGCTGGGCTGCGGGGGTGGCTGGACAGGGCAGGGGCTGCTGCGAGAGACCTGCCTGAGGGTCCCACCGGGCTGGGGGGACAACCAGGACCCCCGGGCCGCGGTGCTGGGGCTGTCCTGAGCCCTGAGGCTCCCGTGGGCATGGCGTGGTCCCCTCGTGAGGGGGGCCATCCAGGGCCAGCTTTCCCTGGGATCTGGCACCTCTTGGGTTCCGGCTCTGGCATGAAAAGAGGTCCTGCATCCCAGCGGCTGGGGTGTCCTACAGCTCCCACAGGGCTCTCACGAGCCAGCTGGAAATGCCTGTGCTGTCCAACAGCCCTTTACCTCGAACTGGGCTCCTCTGGGAGCACCTCTGTTCCCCTCCACGGGATCCTCTTGTGCCACCAGGCTGGCACATCATGTTCTGGGCTCTGGGGTGCTGTCCCTTTCTGGGGGTTAGATGGCCACAGCCCTGGTCCTGAGCCCTTCCCACGTCCCCGTTTCTGCTCCAGCCCTGCCCCGGGAGCAGAGTAAGGCTGCCAGTCCGGAACTGGGGCACAGCCCAGCTCCGCGGCCATGGCGGTGTTTGTCCGGGCTCTTTGTGGACACCTGCATCTGTCACCCCTGGGCGAGGAGCTTGCCGAGAGGCTGCGCGCTGCCTGGCCCGGAGCCTGACACCTCTGTCCCTTGCTTTCCAGAGGTTGTGGCTATCTGGGACGCTGTGTCTGCGTACATCCTGGGACAGCTGAAGCTGGACAAGGTGGGCTGGCGTCTTGGTCCCTCTTTGCCCTGGAGAGCCTGGGCCCCAGGGAGCGATCCCTCTCTGCGCATCGTGCCAAGCACACCGAGATAATCCCGTGTGCCCACAGCTGATGCTTGGTCAACCAGGAGGTTGAGAAACCATCTCAGACCTAGTCTGAGAAAGCATTCGGCACACGATAGAGCTTCGCTTTTCCCTGTGGTCAGAGTGGAGAGAGCAAGCAGAGAGACAGGGGATTATGTTGGGTCCGTGCCAAGGAAAATGCCTGGGAATCAGTCCCAGGGGTATTCCCTGTGCTGGAAGCGTCTGGCATCTTCTCTAGCCAAGGGATGCTAGCAAATGTTTTGAGGAGGGGAAGAAAAGAAGTGGGGGACACGGTCCTGTTCCAAATCTTTCACTTTTCCCATCTCTAAAGCGCTCACTCATCAGCCTTTTTGTCTTTTTCCTGGGCAGGGTGTCCTGCTCACAGGACTCGGGACCTTCGCTATGGTCCAAGAGCGATTCCATGGCAAAGAAGAGGTGTATGTGGCTCGAAGACCCGTCTTCCAGCTGGACATTGACGCGTTAGGTCTGCAGGAGCTCGCGTTCCCCACGGTGGTTATCCCCGGTGAGAAGGATAACCCTCCACTTTCCCCCTCCAGGTCTGGCGGGGGGCATGCGCTCTCAGCTCTTGGGACAGGGCTGGGAGAAGTAGAGAATTGCCTCCAAAGGTCGGGGAACAGCTTGAGCTCCCCGAAGTCAAACCACTCCCCAAGCGCTGCTTCTCTTAATGACCTTTTCTCTGGCATTTTCTTCTGAATCCTACATGGAAACTGGGCCTGCTGTGGCAGTGACGATGTTCCTCCTCCTTGCAGGCGACGTCAAGATCCAGCCATTGAACTACAGGTGGCTATCGCGAGCCACCTCCTTCCCGCGGCACGTGGTGGAGGACTGCGTGCAAGAGACCATACTGCTGTACTCTTTCCAGCTGAGGAACAGGCAGCACCTTGACTTCGTCTTCAAGGACATTGGCGTGCTGTCCTGCAAAGACCACGTCCTGTGCATGCGGTTTTATTACGACTGCGTCACAGGGCTGGAGAGCAAGGCCAGCCGGATCGCGCTGCTTCACACCGTAAGTGGCTCAGGTTGTGAGGGCTGCTTCAATGTCTTTGGGAAGCCTACTGAAGGGCGCGCAAGCCAGTCGCCACTGGCCAGCCTGGATGCGGTAGGCCAGTCCAACACCTTCCCCGATGCTCGCCCCCACTGACTTCTCCGTTAGAAAAGAGGATTTCTTCCCAGTTTCTGGGTCCTTGCCCTGCAAAAAGCCCGGCAGTGTTATGGCGCAGTCTCAGCGTTTGCTGTGCAGCTTCTCCAGAGCAGCGCAAGGGCTAATGTGGACGGAGGAGGATTTGGGAGCGGGGGCTGGAGAAGCCGCTTGCGTTTGGAGCGCGAGACAGGTCTGATTGCTTTGGGAGGCAAGGGAAAAATGCCTTGCAAACCCTCTAACAGCTCTGTGTCGCTCTGCAGAGGCTGTGGACGGCAGGCGCAGGGCTCTCGGCTGGAGCGACGCCCGCTCGGGGGGTGCAGGCTGCTCCTGCCCACGTGTTCCCCAGGTGAGTGCGTTTCCTCTGCAGCCCTCGAGCGACCGAGCGGGCGGCTTCCCACCTCCTGCACAGGAGTGCGGCTTGTCGGGGCTGGACAGCCAGCATCGAGTCCGGGAGCAACCCGGCAGCGACTGGTTTCTGGTTAACTAACGCCGAGCTGGGGCTACGCGTGTCTTCTCCTGGAGTGACCCGGCATCGTGATTGTGTTTCTCACGCCCAGCCTGCCGTCATTCCCATCCGGGAGACCCAGCTGCACACAAGGGGCCTTTAAGCTGCATTTTGTGGTGTTGGGGGGAGATGGCCAATAAAACCTGGGCATGGCCACAAAGGAAAAGGGAAGCCATGCCTCGCACGACAGTCAGGAGGATTAGCGCTGGCACGCTGCAGAGGGTAGGGGTCACCTTGCTTCAAGCCCGTGTCCTCCATTGCTTTCCAGGTTCCGGTTCACTGTGATCAGCAGCACGGTGGCCAAGGCTTTCTCCACCTGGCACGAGAAGGCTGCAGAGAAGCACAGGTTGCGAAGAGGTACGGGAACGGGTCCCTGCTGTCCAGCTGGGGCCCTGCCCCACGCTGGGTGACCACAGCCCACTTGAAACGCGCTCCCCACGGAGCTGCTCTGAGAGGCTTCCTCCTTTCCCAGGTACAGAGGGGCATCCCAGCAAGCTGCTGCAGAGCCGGGTGAAGTTCTCCCTCCCCGTGCTGCCAAGCCAGTTGCCAGGCACAAGGCAGCAAGACACGGGGAGGAAACCTTCTGCCAGGTGAGAGCCTTGTGGGAAGGGCTGAAAGGGATCCTTGCACCCATGCAGGAGAGACAGTGGACTCCTTTGGTGGGCAGTCCGGCTGGAAGGTCCCCAACACGTGCCCCACAGCTCTTATGAGCTTGTTTGCCCCATCGCCGGCCCCTTAGCGAGGAAGGCGGCGGATGCCGAGTGCACCCCACGTCACGTTGCTTGCCCTGACAACAGACCTGAGGTGCAGTCCTCTCCCATCCATCCGATGGGGCTCAGGGAAGGCTCCCCCTCGCCATGGGAAATGGCCCCACCTCCCGCAGTTCTTCTCCTACCAGCCTGGGGAGCTTTGGTACCAGGTGAGAATGGGAGACCAAACTGCCCCGTGCTCATGCCGACTCCTCCTGCTGTCTCCTTGCAGTGTGCTCCCCCCATGCCCAGGCAGCTCCCCCAGCACGAAGCAGGCACGCAGGCAGGAGCCAGCTCCTCCAGCCGGGTCCACCACCGCGCTCCCGTCCTCTGAAGGCTGCAGGAGAGCGCTGCAGGTACGTGCCCGGCCTGGCTGTAACTGCCGCGCTGCTGGAGACGCGGCAAAAGCCTCTTTGTGCAGAGAGCCGTCCAGAAAGGACCCCTTGGCGTGCGTTCATTGTAACGTGTCTGTCAGCTCCTTCAGGCCTTCTTCACGAAAAGGAAGGTGCTGCACAGCCTTCGCGCCTGCTATTGCCCCCGGGGTTGTGATGAAACACTTTAGTCTGGCCAGGGGCTACGGAAAATGCACAAGTCCTTTCTAGGTCCTTGACAGTGGAGGTCTTTGCTCCCTCAGCTGTGTTTGCCCTGAGCTGAGGGGCCTGGCAAGACTCCACGGCCTCTGCTCTGTCAGGGGCAAAGCGCTGCCGACCGACCGGCTGAGCCAAGGGGCGCCAACGCGGGGCAGACCCGAAGGAAGCCCCTCCAGGAGCTGAGACTAATCCTGCGTCTGCGTCCCCTCCAGGAGGTCCGGCAGCTGTCTGCAGAGTGGGAGCAAACGAAGACCCGGTGGCAAGAGCAGCGAGAGCAAGCAAAGGCAGAATGGGCGATGTGGGAAGCCTGGTCTGCAGGCGAGGACCGACAGCCGCCCCCGGTACGGGCCGTGCTTGACACCGCTGAGAGCAGCAGCGACTCTCTCTGTGGGGGCAGCCAGGGCGGCAGGTCTCCAGGGCCTGGGAGCAGCAATGACAGCCGGCTGCAGGGCAGGGTTCTCCCCTTGAGGAGGGTCCGAGGGGCAAAAGCAGCCGTCAGCCGTGACGATGGGCACATGGTGCTGAGTCTCCCAGATCCCAGGGCCTGCCGCAGGCCCCTTTTAAGAGGTCCTCTGGCAAACAGCACCTCTGTTTCCCGTCTGGGTGCTTGAGAGCGTCTCCTCCTTGGCAGGCACTCGGCGCTGGAGCCACTTGGACTCCCCACCCTCCAGCCCAGCCCAGGAGGAAGGAGGTCAAGGAAAGGTGGAGGAAGGCTGGAAACCCCCTCCCAGCAGAGGACATGGCAGCAGCAGCCCAGCTGAAGAGACTCCAGCCTGAGTAAGTGTGCGCCAGCTCTGGCCTCAGCCTGGGGCAGCCGAGCAGCCGTGACCCCGCAGAGATGTCCGGGTCCCCTGTCCCTGCACGCTGGGCTTGCACAGGACACCCTCTGATTTAGTCTCCTAACACGGGCATGGCCTGGGTTACCCCCACAGCCAAGGCCCGAAACTCACCGCAGGGCGAAGGAGTGGGTGCACGCAGGAGCGGGTGGGTGCAGGGGCTGGGCGAGAGGAGAGGCAGAAGGGGGTCTCGGGCAGAGGCTGAGGGCTGGTGTTTCCCTGCTGTTGCAGCCACCTTTCCCCACGAGCGGTGCAGGTCCTCCGAAGGCTGGAGCCGTATCAAGCACGGAGGAACATATTCAAGAACGTGGCTGAGGACCACAGGCGGCACCTGGAGCAGCAGAGGCAGCTCCCCTGGTAAGTCTCTGCAGCAAGGGCTGGTGCTTCCCCAGCTGCAAGGCCCATGCCTCCACTGAGGGCAGCCCCCCCCGGGGGAAAGAGGGCATTCCTCTGACAGCCCTCGCGAGACAGAAGCAGGCTCTGGAGCCTGGCTTTGGGCTGGACCTCCCTGGCACCCGAGGCGGGGACTGCCTGGGCACCCAGAACTGGCTTTTCCTGTGGGACGTACGAGTCCGGGCTGAAGACAGAGGGATCCCTCTGACGGCTGGCTCTGCCCTTTCCAAACCCGACAGCATGCCCTGCCCTTGCAGAGTCCCAGCCCCAAGACACCTTGGCCCGAGGGGGGACACCTGCAGGGGACACCCAAGGTCTCAGCCCCACCTCCCTCAGCCCCAGCTGCACCTGGGACCTTCTCATGGGCTGGGGCAAAGGGGCCTCTCCCACTTCACGGACACCTTGAGGCTTCATGGCAAGCAGATCCCATCACAGGTGGCCTGAGCTACGCCTGCAGGGTTTCTGCGCCTTCTCCCTGGCCGTGCGGTCACACACGTTTCCTTCTTCCTCCCTAGCACTAGGTGCTGGAACCGCAGCAGAGGGGAAGATGCCGGGGCCGGCGGCTGTGGCAGCGGCTGTTAGCAAAGGGGCTGGCAGGCTTCTCAGCTGCCAAGGCCCCCCCAGAAATACAAAATAAAGAGCTCTGGGGCTGTTCCCAGCTGGACTGACTGGCCTGTGCCTGGCGACGGATTGCGGTGAAGGGATCATACGCAGCCCACGCGCGACCCCAGAACTGCTTATAGGGGCAGGATGGAATAAAGTCCACACGTCCCCCCCACAGCGCGAAGTCGTGCAGCCCCACTCCTGCACATGCCAACACGCAGGCACCACGACGGAGGAAGGTCTCCTTAGGAGGAAGCTCTGTGTCAGGACAGGGCTGGGTGTGAGGGGGAAATGGGTCTGTCACCCTCTGAAACCTGCTGCGGGGACTGGGAGCACTGAGCATCTCCTACGTTGGGCTGATCGAAGAGCCCAAGAGACGAGTGTCCAGCCTCCCCCAAGCCCAAAGCACAGAGCTGGGGTCGTACCAGGGCCTGTGTCAGGATGGGAAGGAAACAACCCCTTCCCCTGCTACAGATCCCACTGTGCAGGTGGGAGAAGGCCTTGGCCAGGGCAAGAGCTCCATCCCTGGAGTGCTGGCTCATCCATCCCTCCCCAGAGAGCCTCACGGTGGGTCCCTTGCAGGAGCCAGAGCTACTCGGGAACTTGTAACCTCACAACCTCCCACACAGACCATCTACCTGCGCTTGCCTGGACACGGCAAAATAGAAACCTGCCCCTGGGCGGGGAAAGCCCCCTCCTCACAAAAGACCCTTCCTCACTGGCATATGCAATAAAAAAGAAGGGCGCTGTGACTTCAGGTGTCAACGAGGCTTGTGAGAACCAACGGGAACAAGGGTGACGGAGCCAACTTTTAAAAATACTGGTAACTGTTGCTGGAAGTGTATAAATATTTTCCGTGTGTTAACCAAGATGCACTAGCTTTGTGGACCTACCACCCAACTCTGCGCAGATTTGGAATAAAAGCAAATATCTCGGCTCTGTGTGTTTTTCGGCTCTCTGCACAACGGTCCTCGTATTTGGGACAAGGGTTTGGTGACCACAAAGGGACAGCCGTAAGTCCTTGCCCGGATCGTCTTGCTGACCTCAACAGTGAAGAATGGGACCGGACAAGACTCCAGCGTGCACCGACCTGTTGATCGAGGACTCCTCCGGATCTCATCCGAGGTCGGGGCGATGAGCACCTCAAAAGTGCAATGCCCGAAAAGAGATATTTGCATAAGGGTGAAAGGGGGGTGAATCCTTGGACTGGCGAGTGTCAAAATTTAATTATTTTCACGGAAAATGTATAAAAAGGTAAAAAAAGTCGCATGTGCATAAGTCGCCCATAGGCACTGGCAAGGGGTCCCTTAATTGACCAGTGGGGTCAGAGCTGAGGGCGCACAGTGGAACATTCTTGACATGCTGAGGCTTGGTACCAGGGGAGTGCCTTGCCAAGTGTGAGAACCAGGTATAGGTTTAGGTAACAATTGGCAAAATGGGCTCGAACCAATCCATTATTCCCCCCTGTAGCCCTTTGGGGTGTATTTTGAAGAACTGGAATATATTTTGGGGAAATCCAATGACTAAAGATAAAATAAAAAAAATATTGTAATCAATGGTGGCTAAATTACAAATTGGATGATGCTGAATAACGGCTGGAAAATGGGTTTTTACAATTTAATATTATACAGCAGTTAATGTTGTTTTGTCGTCGACTTAGGAAAATGGGATGAAGCTTTGCATGTTTATGCTTTTAGGACTGTGTACAGAAATCCTGATATTCAGAAAAATGTAAACTAACAGCTAACCTAATGATGTCTACAGCTTCTGAGTATAAAAAACCAAACAAACAAAAAAAAGGACTTGTAGCATAGGCTGTGATAATACAAACCTCAGAGGGAGAAGAGCGAGAGGATGTGCAATTGTTAGTCCCAACGGCCCCACCTTCCACCGAAGTGGTGGCACCAGACCGATTGCCAGTTTTTGTACATGTCCCATTCACTACCTCTGACCTGTTAAATTGGAAACAATTTGGAAGTTGGAAGTAGCTGGAAAGCGGCTGGACTTCAATCCAGACGAGGAGGCAGATCAGAGGATGTTTGATATGCTGTGCATTGGGCAGCGACTCAGGATACAAGGAGAAAGCTGAGGGGGCTGGGAATGTCGATTTCACAACTGACAGAAATAGCATATAAAGTATATAACAATAGGGAGGAGAGAGAAGGAAAAAGAAAAAGAGAGCAGAAGGAGGTTACAAGGATCTTTGCTGGCAGCAGCAATAAATAGAAACGATGTCAAGGGAAAGGTAGAGGAAGAGGCCCACAAAACTGAACCTCTCTAGGACCGAATCAGCGTGCGGCCCATAGGCAGGAAGGGCACTGGAAGAACGAATGCCCAAACTGAAAGGGGACAGAGGAACAAGCTCATGCAGGAAACACTAATCTTGTTATGTTAGGAGATTCAGACAATGAATGAAGAGGGTTGGGGGAAAACTTTAAAGTCTCCCCAGCCGATGCCCTGGTTTCAGCTAAGCTGGGGAACGACACCATAGATTTTTTAATAGATAGTGGAGCCACTCATTCGGTAGTCACTAGTTGTAAAGGGCCCCTAAGCAAAACGAAGCTACCGTACAGATCGTCGGGACAACGGGAAAGAGAACACTAAGGTCATTTTTACCACCTATGGAATGTACAATTGGAAATACTAAACTAACTCACAAGTTTCTATGTACGCCAGAATGCCCTCTTCCACTGCTAGGATGGGACTTGTTAGGTAAACTGAATGCACAAATAACCTTTTCTGAAAACTCTGTACAGCTTCACATCCCACCCAAAATGGCCTGGCCACAAATCTGCCTGTTGACAGATAAAACCCCGGAAAAGCCTGGAAACAACATCCCGGACATGACACTGGATGCAGTCATTCCTTTGCCATGGGCCTCAAAGAGACCAGTAAAGAAGCCTCGTACTGAAGAATATAGACTAGTACAAGACTGGACATATGCCCCACTGGATTGAAACCTTACACCGTACAACTTTGATACCCGAAACAAATGCCCATTTTACTGGTTTGGACGTAAAAGATGCTTTCTTTTGTATCCCAGTGGACAAACAAAGCCAAACAATCTTTCCCGTCAAATGGGAAAACCTCACAATGGGAAGAGAGGTGCAGTTGTGTTGGAGTGTGCTCCCCCAAGGATTTAAAAAAACGAACAGCCCTACTCTTTCTGGTAACGTGTTGACAAAAGACTTAGAACAATGGTGGGGTGGGAATGATGATGCAACCCTGTTACAACGCATAGCAGAAAAGCAAGAATCAGTTGGTGGAAATACCGAAATGTTCAAGAGATACGGAAGGATGGTGGGTAACCCCAAATCAGCAAGTTCTTACTACAGCCAAAATGACGGAAGCTCTCCTCAAGCAACTACATGGAGAAACTCACATGGGAGCTGATGCTATGATCAGCAGCATTAAGAGGTATGCTATAAGGGCAAAAATGTAATCAAGTGCGGGTCTAATAGTAAGAAGATGTC
This sequence comes from Phaethon aethereus, assembly GCF_964289735.1. NCBI lineage: Eukaryota > Metazoa > Chordata > Aves > Phaethontiformes > Phaethontidae > Phaethon > Phaethon aethereus. The sequence continues at coordinate 1,045,569 of NC_138606.1, forward strand.
AGACCTGCTGTGCAAACAATCCTAAGATTTAAAGAAAGCTACTGATGGGTAAAGCAAAGAGGGGAATAGCCCCTGGGGAGCACTGGCAAATCGATTTCTCTGAGTTACCAAAGGGAGCAAGAATGAATCAGACCCTTAAAACACAAATTTCCAAAGAATGTCAAGAAACCCAGCTTAAATGGATAGATATCTTACCAATCGCCCTGATGAGGATTAGGATTACTCCATGAGGGAGAGAAGGAATAAGCCCCTTTGAAATATTATATGGAAAACGGTATCCCATCAACGAGGTGGGGAGCTGGAGTGATCAGACACGGTAAAGGTGAAGGAATTTTGAAAAATTATTTGTTATCTTTCTCGTGGGTATTATCCTCTTTACACAGGTATCTCAACCAGCGGGCCCCGCTTCCTTTGAACTCTCTGGTACATAACTTCAAGCCCAGGGATCTGGTTTACATCTGGACCTAGAAAGATGAACCACTACGAGAAAAGTAGAAGGGATCAGCTCCTGGATCCACGTCACACGAATGAAGGGAGCTCCACCAGAGGAACAGCGGACATCTGTACCAACGGGAGCGCTAAAACTAAGACTTTCTAAAAACTCTGTGGGCTAATGAACTGTTTATAGTTACAATATGGTTTACGGTAACACTGATCTTTTCAGACCAAATCACAATGACAATAAGAATATTAATGAAGACACTCTTGCTTTTACTGCTAATCAGACACTCTATACCATATGTGATCAGAGTTGATGGAAACACAGAGCCAATACAGAACCTTCCACTGACAATCACCAGTAATCATACAATGACAAAAACAAAGAGGTGCCTTAGTTCTGTTCCACCAGCCAGGTTATAGAATCTCTACTGAATGTGATGTGACAAACTATCTAAAGGGACGTGCCTCTGTTGTCATCAAAATGGCGAATCAAACTCAAGCAAAGGAAAGGGAAAGCTGCTTTTCACACCCCTACTGTAACATTAGCTGCTTCTTCAATGACACAACTCTGAGAGTAGTAGGCTTATGGGTAGATAAAGGGAAAGAAAATGGAAATGGACTATCCTTAAAGATCATGTTAACACCTACCGCTAAACCTCACGCTACTACTTATGCAACCGCCCAAACTATATGCCCATTGAGCTCTGAAATTGGATCACATGCAAGCAAATATGTAGGACAACAGCAGGTGATGTTTAACCCATCATGGTCCCTCCAACGAGTAGAACTATTAATGCAGATTAAGCTGTCTGCAGTTAAACCAACCTGTTCATCATTCATAAGTATGTGTCTTATGCAGGGTGGCTAGAATGGTTACGTGAGCCTTACCCTTCAAAAGGAGCAAAGAGAGATGTAACTGGTACCTTAGGGACAGGATTGGGAGACTTAAACAGAACAAATGCTGAAATACTTGCAAACAAACTTAGTACAGCCACACGTGATCTAAGCAAACTAGAACATCCATGCGGTCCTCCCTGTCAGCTTTAGGAAGTCATCAGTGGCTTTTATCTAAAATATTACCTCAATGGGAAAGAGTTACTGAAAAGGACCACCAGTTAATCCTAGATGCACTTGGTGTAGCCCAGAGTAATTTTTCTCTAGCTCTTTTAGTTGCATCCGAGCTCAACTGTGGGTGCAATCTACAATAGCAGCAATTGTAAGAGAAGGTGAAGATGGCACCTTACCCACAGAAATTTGAAAAATAATCTGGGAAAACAACCAAATCTGAAAGAAAATTCCAATTGTGGTGGTATCTAGTTAATTTCACTGATGATGGTACTAATAATAAAGCCGCGAGTTTTGTTTTAACAATACAGAATGCATCAGTAAAAAACATCTACCCGATCATTGTGTTAGGGTTAACGGTACCCAACACAACAGTACTATACTCCATCCATTAGCGTACAGAACATAGGTCCAAAGAGGCAATAACAAATGGCAGACTGTTGAAATGGATGCATGTGTGGTACAGGAACAGCAGGGAAGTAACACCATTGAAGCTCAGGACGTTTGCCTTGACAGGGAGCAAAATGTTTGTCACTTTGAGATACAGCCAGAAGAGATCCCTGGAACTGTACTTCCCATGTATGTTATATGGGGAAGGGATGTGTATGTATAAGCAGTCTTTGTAATTTTTTAGTTGTAGATAATATCACTGTTCGTGTAAGTAATCACTCAAATACTTGTGTTTGTAACTTTGTTAACATTATAGGATGTGAGTTTAACTATGCAGCTCGTATTTCGCCTTATCAGCTGTTACAATTCAATTATGCCTTGGTTAAAAATCTATTGCCTGCTCCCATTGGGATGAAACTCATGCTGGGAAAAAAACCCCACCACCTTTACAGCATAAGGATCTACGCTGATTGCTGGGATGTTCCTGAGATGATGGACAAAAGACTTGAATCACCGTTCACCATGATGCAGAAGAGAGACACCGTGCTTTGGACCGAATGAAGAAAGATGGAGAACATAGATGGTGGGAAGCCCTCCTCGGATAGTCACCCAAATGCAACCGGCATTCTGAATACCATGCGACATCCCGTTGTGATCTTATTGTCCCTAATGTGTTCATGTTTATTGCTCATAATCATATTGTACTTTAAGGTTTGGGTCATAATGAAGCAAACAGCTCTAATGCAAGGTAGGCATGCTCACAACAGAGGCACGTAAACGCCTCAGGCCTAAAAGCTTTCCTATAAAGGATAGAAAAACTTCCAGCAAGACATATGGCAATGGGAAGAAACCATAGAGCAATTCTGGAAAATTCTGAGGCCTCCCAAGGATGGGCACTTTAGAATGAAAAGATCTAAGTGAGCCTTATTTGAACTATTCATTATTTGTCCAAGTCTCAAAGCGGGGAATCTGTTGAAGGTATGCAAGGAATGAAGCTGGGTGTGTTGTTTCGTCTCTGTGAGCCATTATCAAGGTGCAGCCTTGAGGGAAGGAACAAGATAATCATAAAAGGAACACAACTACTGAACCTTGAGTGAACTATGCTAATTAACATCTAATTAACATACAATTGGCAGAATAGAAACCTGCCCCTGGGCAGGGAAAGCTCCCTCCTCACAAAAGCCCTTTCCTCCCTGAGCATGCCTAGGAGAAAAGAAGGACGCTGTGACTTCAAGTGGAGACGAGGCTTGTGAGAACCAATGGAAACCAAGTTTAAAAAAACACTGAGAACTGTTGCTTGAAGTGTATAAATATTCTCCGTGTGTTAACCGAGGAGTGCTAGCTTTGTGGACCTACCACCTAGCACCCAAGTCTGCACAGATTTCGAATAAAAGCAAGTATCTCTACTCTGTGTGTTTTTCGGCTCTCTGCACACTGGGTGGAAGAACCCATATTTGGGACAACATCACCCGACTTCTTGGTGTGACACCTGAAAACGCACTTTGCAGTGCACAGGCCCATTGCCTGTTTTTTCTCCTTCATGTGGTTCTTTTTGGGGATTCTCTTCATGTCTTTTCTTCTTTCACCCCATGAACATGTTCTTCTGAGGTTGGCATTTTGTCCGGGTTTTCCATTTTCACAGCCAGCATGGCCTGTGTCTTGCCGCACTGCTCAAAAGCCCAGACACTGCCCCCGTAACCCTGCATGGCCGCCCTGCTGGGCTGGGGCTGGGGTGGCCTCCCAGCCCCGCTCACAGGACTGGGCCCTTCTTTGCACGTGACAGGATTTGTCATGGGGGCCTCATGGAGGCCTCCTAGAAGTTGGCCGTAGCCCCTGAGCATGTTCCAGCTTGTCCATGCCCCACTACCTTTCAGGCACCCTGCCACAATCTTGAAGTGCCCCCAACACCGAGCTGTCAGGGCTTGTTCTGCAGCCTGGTAGCGTGGGGGACCCCCACCTGGTTTTTCCCTTTTGTTTCTATTCACATTTAAACTTTAACTCCTCTAGTGCTTTAGCTCTTACGAAATAAGGTGTTACCCGTTTCACACTTACGCTTTTGTGGCTGCATCAATTCAAGTTCAATAGCTTTATAGATGTTCACATACATATAAAAATATAGACATATTGATTAATATGTGCATTTATACTGTATATAAAATAATATACGATGTATTTTAGATACATAAAAAAATTAAACGGACACGAAGCACCTGCCCTATTTGAGCTCTCAGGGCAGTTTGTCAGACCTTCTCATCCTGAGGTGAACCTGCAGCTGTCCCAGCACCACCTGTGGTCACCTTCTGACACTCTCACAAAAAGACCCCTTGCTCTGCGTGTGTGGGGCTGTCTACACGTGCGCTCGCATGATCAATATTTTACTCTCGTTCGTGACATCCAGCCAAAGCATATCTTGCTCCCATCTGTGCACAGGGGTGTGGAAGGAGAGTGTCTGCTCCTTTAAGGGTATCTGCTCAAGGACCTGTGTCAGTGCCACAGGGGACAATGAGAACAGGAGGACGCCATAAACAAGAACATACAGGGACACAAACCTGACTGGCAAATGGTAAGGAAGGCAGGGATGGGAGCCAAAGCTGGGCAGTCACGCAAACTGATGAAGGCACGTGAGAGAGTGTTGTGGTTTAACCCCATCCAGCAACTAAGCACCACGCAGCCGCTCGCTCATTCCCCCCACCCCCCAGTGGGATGGGGGAGAGAATCAGAAGGGTGAAAGTGAGGAAACGCACGGGTTGAGATAAAGACAGTTTAATAAGTAAAGCAAAAGCCGCACACGCCAGCAAAGCAAACCAAGGAATTCATTCACCACTCCCCACGGGCAGGCAGGGGTTCAGCCATCTCCAGGAAAGCAGGGCTGCATCAAGTGTCACGGTTACTTGCAAAGACAAACACCATAACTCCGAAAGTCCCCCCACCCCTTCCCTCTTCTTGCCCCCAGCTTTATAGACTGAGCATGACGTTGTATGGTACGGAATATCCCTTTGGCCAGCCTGGGTCAGCTGTCCTGGCTGTGTCCCCTCCCAGCTTCCCGTGCACCCCCAGCCTTCTCGCTGGCTGGCCAGCATGAGAAGATGGACTGTCCTTGACTGCTTAGCAACAACTGAAAACGTGAGTACATTATCAACATTTTTCCATCCCAAATCCGAGACACACACTAGCTTCTGCGAAGAAAATTAACTCTATCCCAGCTGAAACTGAAATTCCCGAAATCGGGAATAAACCTCGCAACACCAATGTCGTGTTAAAAGGCAGGCATTCTTTATTCACGGCACCGGGAACACGGGGGATAGCTCCTCCTAAATGGTGTTCGCCCGATCAGTTCAAAAATCAAACATTTATAGGCAAGATTAATACATATTCATCAAGTCTCCATACAATGATTGGTTAAATATTCCTCACCTCACATGTAAATGACCACGCATGCTCACTATAATTTCTTGAGATTTTACTTCCTTAATCTTTTGAGTCGGAGGGTTTCTTGAGTGGGTGGTCTCTGAGTGGGTGGTCGCGACCTCCCCCTGCCGGAATTACCTTTCCTACAAAGTTCACTGAAGCTTGGCAACACTAAATAGGCCTTCACGGGCTGTCGGTCCAATATGCAATCATTCACCCCACAGTCCTTTGTTTTAAGACAAGACTATAGAATGAATAATTACCTGCCCACCGGAGCGTAGAACTGACCAAGGTGTTCCTTCTTTCTAGCTACTTGTTCTAAGAACAAAACATAACACCATGATCACAATGTTACACTTAACTCCTTGATAATTAAATCAAGATGGGAAGGGTTAGGTGGGTTCTCGAGCAGCATTGCTGGTGCATAATGTTCTTCTAGCTACAACTTGCTACAAATTCACAAACCTATTTTCTAATCCTTTTTTATTTTAGTTCCCTACCACCTTGGTTACAAAACCAGGACAGTAGCCACCCCTTATTCCATACCATTTACATCACGCTCCACTACCACACTGTCCAATGCAATCATCTCATTAACCACCACCCCCTTTCCCATTCTTTGATATAACACACAGATATCATTCCCTTAGTCTATGGATCACCCCAGACAAATGTCTGTAAAATGTCCACAAAATGTCCATTAGGTTGATTTAGTCCATGGCTTTGGGCTCCGTCTGTTAGGGTGGTCACTCAGGACAGAAGAGGTGGTATGTTGCATGGAGTTACTGGGCACCAAAACCAGCTCAGGTCGAGTCACTGCTGCACTTGCACTGCTTCTTGAAAGGCTTCTCCTCCATTCGTTCAGGCGGTTGCCGCTACAGTAATTCCTATAACACGCAACTCAAATTATGGGTTACAACTAAAGGTATTTCCATTCCAATCTCCACCCCTGGTCCCTTTGGGCCAGGTTACAGGGTTTAACATTGCAATGAACTCCTCCCCTTCCTCCTAGCCTGGCTAGCAACAAGGGGTTCCTGCTATGGTAATTCCCATAACGTGCAACTCAAATCCCGGGTTACAACAATTTAAAGGTATTTCCAGTACAGTCTCCACTCTCTCTTTGGACCGGACCACTGCAGGGTTTAACACTGCAATGAACAACTCCCCTTGCCCCTGCTCCGGCTTGCACTTCTCCACCATCTGCAGTCCCTTCTATGAGCCACAGTCTCTCCAGGGGTATATCTGCTGCGGCATAGACGTACCCACAGTCACAGTCACTTCGAGGTGCACCTGCTCCAAAATGGCCTCCTCCATGGGCCACGATGACTTCAGAGATATACCTCCTCCAGCATGGCCTTACCCATGGTTCCAGTTCCACCAGGGGTGTACCTGCACTGTCAGGGCTTATCCATGGCCACACGCTTTGAGATGCTCCAGCATGACCTCATGCATAACCACTTATGCTTTGAGATGTACCTGCTGCAGCGTGGACTTACCCTTGTGCCACAATCCCTTCAGAGGTGTACTTGCGGCGGCACAGACATAACCGTGGCCACAGATGCTTTGAGATATACCTGCTCTGGCACGGGCTTATCCACAGCCACAGATGCTTCGGGGTGTCCTGCTCCCGTGTGGACTCATCCACAGGCCACAGCCCCTTCGACTCGCGTTCACCCTGGAGTTCCAGCCTGTCCAGTACAGCAGCACAGACACAGCAGCAATGCCCAGGCCATCTGCCAGCCCAGGCGCATCGCCATGGCTGTTATCAGCATGTTCCCAGGCTCAGCAGAGTAAGGCGATAAGCAAGATGGTGATAAGCAAGATGGTGAAAGCAATCAACAGCCACTAATGAGCACTAGACTCTAATAGACAGTACAGAAAGCAAACCCACGGCAAGCACAGGAGCCTGCCAATTAATAGCTAAACAGCAAAAACAGCTATAACCTCTATCCAGCATGTTCCCATCAAATCTGTCGTAGCCTGTCGGCTATTCAGTCATCAGTGACAACACAAGCAGCTGCAGAAGCCAGATTCCTCGCCCCCCCCATCACCTACTTGTGATTGCATGACAGCACAAGCACCTACCAAAGCCAGGTGTCCATTCATATCCAGTCAACTCCTTGTCCACCTGTGACCTCACAAGCAGCTGCACAAACCAGGGGATTGCTCCTGACCCATCACCTGCGTGGGATCATGAGACATCACAAGCACCTGCTCCTCCGCTAAATCCTTCTCAGGCACTTATGACCTTAAAAGCACTTGCACATGCCAGGCGCCTGCTCCTGCCCTACCACCTACTCAGGCACATCTGACATCACAAGTGCCTGCACAAGCCAGGGGCTTGCTCCTGCACTGTAACTACTCAGGCATATTTGAAATCAAAAAACCCACACAAACCAGCTGCATACTCCTGCCAGAACACCTAAGGCATCGCAAGTGATATCACAAGCAGCTGCTCAAGCCAGGGGCCATCTCCTGCCCTATCACCTCTTCAGGCACATGTGACACAACAGGCACATTGATTCAAAAATTCAGAGAAATTTAAACTTGGTAACACCAAGGTGTTATTAAGCAGACATCTTTTATTGCAGCGCCGGACGCATGGGTGATATCTCCTCCTAACACGCGTGTGTTGAGACAAAAGTTCATCCTTTATCTACCTTAAAGACATGAATATTCACACATTTATCTTATTCTTTCTCCAGATAACATAATCGTCTACATTCTTCTGACAACACCATATGAAACACCGAATTATACAAGTAGTACCTAAAACAAACAAGCCACCAACTAATATGAGTACAAATAGCTCTTTGATCCATTTGAAATTTGTTAACCAAGAGGTTAATTTGTTCCAAACTTCTCCAAATCCCCAAGAGGTGTCGTCTAAAGCCACTCTCTGCAACACCTTAGTCTGTTTCCAAATCTCTTCTAAGTCTGTCGATATTCGACCGCTTTGATCGACATACATACAACAGCTAGTGTTTATGATGGTACAAACACCTCCCTGTGAAGCTAATAATAAATCTAAATGCCATTCGGTTTTGACGTATCAAACCTCTGGAAACCTCTTTCTGAAGGGCTTGAATTGCTTTTATTGCCCTCTTCTCTATTATTTCTGTTCTTGCTGAAATGTTCACTAAAGTCTTTTCCAGTTCACTCACGCCAAGCCATGGGAGGAACCATCTTACAAAACCATGAAAATTCGTGGGTCTGTCTGCAATTGCACTGTGACTCCTGGGCGTTCTCCTTGGAAAAGTTCTGATCCATCCTTTTTGTTGATGTAATTTATCTACTATGGTCATATTAGGAACCAGGGCCCCTAAAGTACATGTTCCTTGCCGGTCTAGAGGTAGAATTTCCCTAGCTGTATCATTAAATAGTCAAAAACATCCTGTTCCTTCAGGAACCGGCGGTCCGGGAAAATTAGGTACATGGGGTGTTGCTGGTCTCCAGTATGAAGCCGTTCTGTTACAACCAGGAAAACAGCCTATGAACCTAGTGGTTCCTTTAGATGTATAATCACCACATCCATCGTCTCCTGACTTTAAATCGTACGAGGAGATGGAATCGTTTCCTGGACCATATATACAAACAGAAGAATTGGAATCAAGATTTGTAATAGAGACCGATAATTCAACCTGTTCCCTTTTTTTTTTTTTTTAAAAAGGTTTGGCCACCAAGTGCTCTTATCATGACATACCCCATAGTGGGGGTTATTAAATAGAGAGATGTTAACTGGAACTGGAACGCCTATTAGAGGAAGTGTCTGTCTAGAATCTCTAGGCATTTCAGTACACATCCAACAATCACTCTTGTTTAGAATTTGGGTAACGCTCTGGGACAGTGTCAGATGTGTATTTTGACCCCAGTGAAACATTTCACAAATTGGACTCATGGTTATCAAATTTACAATAAACACAACGTATTTATACATTTTGTCATTTTATCTTTAGCTTCAGAGAGTCCTGTTGTCCTATCACCCATGGAGGGGAAGCCTTTTTAATCCTTCAACAGTGAATCCACGCCGATTGCTCTTTAATCTTGAGAGAAGTGAAGGTTGTTAGCAGCACCTGGAAGGGTCTGTTCCACTTCTCTTCCAAGGGTTCACCTGGAAAAGCCTTAATGCAAACCCAGTCTCCCGGCTTAAAAGGGTGAATAGGAGATTCCAGACCTCTAGATCTGGTTCCTAAAACTCTCTTGTTTACCTCATTAAGTTGTCTTCCTAATATTATTATATACTTCTGTAGATTATTTTCGCCTAACTGGGTGAGAGATTGGGATTGGTACGGCCTCCCAAACAAAATTTCAAATGGACTTAAATTCTCTTTAGTTCTCGGTTTTACCTTGATTCGTAATAGGGCTAGTGGGAGCGCTTGGTACCAATGCAGATTTGCTTCTTGACTAATTTTAGCTAGCTGTTGTTTAATTAAGAGATTCATTTTCTCAACTTGCCCACTTGCCTGTGGTCGGTATGGAGTATGTAGTTGCCAGTCAATCCCGAAAAACTTACTAACTTGTTGCACTATCTGCGCACAAAAATGAGTACCCCTGTCAGAAGATTTTACTGCTGGTACTCCAAATTTAGGAATAATCTCATTTAGGGGAAAGCTTGTGGCCAGCCTGAAAAGGTATCTGTTGATACTAACAAATACCGAAACCCCCCTCTTCTTGGGAGTTCAGAAAAGTCCATTTGCCATTGTTGTCCAGGCACATTTCCCTTTCCAGTACTCCAATTTGTATCTTATGTGCGGTATTCGGATTGTTTTTCACACACGTTTCACACCTCTGGGTGACTTGTTTCACGGTAGTATATAAATTTCAACTCGCTATTTTTTGATTTAAGTATTTATACAATGCATCTGCTCCCCAATGAGCTTTATTATGTTCTTCCCGTAGGAGTTTCCATAAGCTGTTATAAGGCACTATTATTCTACCATCTGGCATTGGATATATTCCTGTTTGTTGATCTTTCCTTCCTCCTAGATCAGTTATCATAATTTTATCTTCTTTAGAATAGTCTAATTTTTCATTCTCTATTATGCTGAATTTTCTGCCTGGGGCCAAAGAAAAAGTTTTTACAATTTCTGTCCGTTCCGCTGCCAGCTTAGCCTCATAGTCTGCCAATTTGTTCCCAATGTCTGGATCAGTCTTATGCTTTTAGTGTCCTTTACAATGCATAACTGCAACTTTCTTCGGTAGTTGCACGGCATTCAGCAATTGTAAGATCTCTTTAGTGTATTTCACTTGCTTTCCTTGAGCAGTCAGCAGCCCTCTTTCTTTCCAAGTAGCTCCATGAGCATGTACCACTCCAAAGGCATATTTGGAGTCTGTCCATATGGTGACCCTTTCCCCTTTAGAAGATTCCAGTGCTCGGATTAAGGCAACAATTTCCGCCTTTTGAGCCGATGTTCCTGCAGGTAAGGGATTATCTCCAATTACCTTACGAGTAGTGGTTACTGCGTAACCAGACTTATGAAGTCCATGCTTCACAAAACTGCTTCCATCGGTGAACAGGTTATCTTCCGCGTCCTCCAGCGGTTCTTCCCTTAAGTCAGGTCGACTGCAGTAAACCATTGTCTCCAGACAGTCATGGACCACTGGTTCGGTGACTTCGCCACTGAGAAAAGATGCTGGATTCACAACGTTAGTTGTTACTATATTGACATCATCCTGTTCAGCTAAAAGGGCCTGATATTTCAGGAACCGGGAGGGTGATAACCCATGTGCTCCCTCCTGTTCCAGCACTGCTGAAACTGTGTGTGACACCAACACGGTTATCTTCTGGCCCACGGTCAATTTGCGGGCTTCTTCAATGTTAAGCACTACCACTGCTGCGGCTCTCAAACAACTGCGCCAACCTTTGCTTACTTCACCTAACTGTTCAGAGAAGTATGCAACTGCCCGCTTGTATGGTCCCGATCGCTCTGCCAATATGCCCAGAGCAATGCCTTGTTTTTCATGTGAAAAGAGCCAAAATGGTTTGGACACATCAGGAAGTCTGAGGGCTGGTGCTCTCATTACTTCAGCTTTTAATAGTTTTAAGGCTCTTTTTGCTTCTCCAGTCCAAGCTAACAGTGAAGGGCTTCCTTTCAACAAATCATACAAGGGTTTCACCAATATCCAGTAACTATAAATCCATAATCTGCACCAATCTGTCCTCTTGAGGAAGGTCCACAATTCTTTTATTGCAGTTGGCTTTGGTGTCCGGCGGACGTCTTCCTTTCGTTCTGTCCCTAGTTCTCGTTGTCCTTTTGAAATCCTGTATCCAAGGTAGGTTACCTGTGTCTGGATCAACTGGGCTTTCTGCTGAGATATTCTGTAACTGCCCAGTCGCAGGAAATTCAGCTTTAGTTGTCGTAGCAACTAATAAATCATCTACATATTTTAACAATGTCCCATTTGGAGATGGTGGATTCCATCCTTCAAGCTCCCGAGCTAATTGGTTCCCAAAAATTGTCGGGCTGTTTTTGAACCCTTGTGGTAACACTGACCAAGTTAACTGGGTTCTTCTCCCAGTATCGGGATCCTCCCATTCAAATGCAAAAATTTTCTGGCTCTCTTTGGCAAGCGGTAAACAGAAAAAGGCATCCTTTAGATCCAAAACGGTAAACCAGTTTTGAGTTTCTTTTAACCTAGTCAGTAGCGTATACGGATTCGCCACCACAGGATGTAAGTCCTCAGCTACATTATTTATGTCTCTTAAATCTTGCACTAAATGGTAATGCTTCCTGTCTGTCTGCTTCCCCCCCCCGGCAAGATAGGAGTATTTTATTCAGATTCACATTCTACCAATAACCTGAACTGTAAAAAGTCATTTATTATCCCTTTTATTCCTTCCCTATCTTCCCCTTTTAGGGGATATTGCTTTTCCCTAACAGGTCGTGCTCCCTCTTTTGAGTTTAACAACAACCAATTCTGCATTTCTAACCTTTCCAGGTATTCCCGAGGCCCATACTCCCAGGTATACCTGGCCTTTTATTTCTTGTATAGTTTCCTCCTCCCAGTTTGGGGGTCAGTAAGAGCCAAACTTAAAATTTCAATGTGGTTCTTGTCTGGTATTTTAAATTCAATTTCTCCATCTCTAAATCCTATTTCAGCATTCAATTGTTCCAAGAAGTCCCTTTGCTTACAATAAGCACACTGATCTTTTGGGAGGGGTTGATTTCCCCGACATGGGGCAGTTACGCTACTTCTCATGGCTCCTCTCCTCCCATTCGTGTTGTTTCCTGGTGGGATCCGAGAGATTACCTGGCCCCCTGCGGTGCGCAAAGCAGCCGCTGTAGCACTGGCAATTGTTTTGCCCATTCCTCTCTCTCTCTTTCTGACTCTCTCTATATTCCGATACACTTGCCAAGCAGTCTCCAGCAATTTCTCTACCAACATTGCATCCACATCCTCCCAATCAGGGTCAAACAATCCTCTAATCTCTCATTCTGTGAACCAACCTTTAAATATCTTTGTCCAATGCTACAAGCCGAGCAACATCTTTTTGCTTCCCATTTTGCTTATTTTTGTCTTTTTCTATCACCAGGACCATAGGGTCCTGGGGTGCTAAATTGATTCCACAATCTTTCTGCCATTCAGGGTGATTTTGCAGAGTGAAAAACATATCTGCATAAACCACTTCATCCCATTTTCCCTCTCTCCGAAGGAACAACATTAGCTGTAATAATGTATTAATGTCCCGTCAAAGGGCCATTTTTCTCCATCACATAATTTAGAGAGAGGCCACCACTGATTACAATACTTAATTAAAGTTTTTCCAGTGACACTTCCCAGCACTCCCCCCAGATCTTTCCAATGCTGTAAAACACATCCCAATGGACTTTTCTTTAGAATTCGGCTACTCTGTGATGCTCCCATATCTGATGCAAATTTTGCCGTTAATAACCAAAATCCAATAAATGATAAACCAATAATCAATACGCGAAATACATTAGCCAAAAGTCAGATAACAGGTAACCAGATCTCCCAATGGGGACGTGTTGCCTTCGCAGGCGTGGCGACCTGGTTCAGGAACGGCACGGCGACCAACCCCAGGCCGCTCGGGCCATCAGCTCGCTGACACCAATGTGGTAGACGGCAAATGGCGTTTATTAGTTTGTGACACAGCGTTATATAGCTTAGGTTTATAACCTCACTTCCGTCTGCTTGCATCATAAATTAAACTCTATTGGCTTTTAGGAGAGGGGCCCTAACTTTCCGTACAGCGCGATATCTTCCGGCCGCCAGACCCTAGCTATCTACATTTCCCCCCTCCCTATGCGTAATTAAATTAATTAAATTAATTTATTAATTTATAATAATAAATAAATTATTAATTATATTAATTAATATTAACAGTAATTAAATTACTATTTAATTAATAAGTTAAATTGGTTAAAATATAGCAATCTTAAAGGATATATATCTCATAACCTTGGATAGGAAACGTACTAAATGCATCCTACTCTTAGTCAGTGCGTTATAATAATGTTAAAAAAAAATATATATATATTACGAACTTGAATAGAAAACACAAGGCACGTCGAGATGTGACTGGGGGGCATCTGGGAGCAACAGGGTATAACTGGGGATAGTTAAAGGAAATTTTGAACAAGAACATTCTTAAAGCAGCTGTTGGCGTTCTATCAACATGATGTTGACCTTCTCTAGTCGGCTCTTAACAAACGATGCGAGTCTGTTCAATATACAGGGTCCAAAGATCAATGCTATCATGATAATTACGATCGGCCCTGTCAAGGTAGATATCAGAGTGGTCAGCCATGGTGAATGGTTAAACCACGATGTGAGCCAATCTTGTTGTGCCTCTCGTTCCCTTTTTCGTTTCTCTAATCCCTCTCGTAATTTGGTCATAGTGTCCCTCACTATTCCGGTGTGGTCCGCATATACGCAACATTCTTCCCTTAGTGCAGCGCACACTCCCCCTTGTTGCAAGAACATCAAGTCTAACCCTCTTCGATTTTGCAACACTACCTCAGATAGTGATCTAATTGATTGTTCTAATGCACTTATTGATTGTTCGATTCTAGCCAGGTCCTCATCTACTGCCACTCTCAGGGCGCTAAGTTCTTTGTTCTGTTGCACCAAGGATGCTACTCCTGTACCTATTCCCGCACCTCCTACAATCATTAAAGTAGCTATTGTTAGTGCTGTAAGGGGTTCTCGTTTTGACAGGTGATGTTCCGGGGTAATCTGTGAGTCGTAGACAAAGTCTTCAGTATGGTAAAAGATTTTGGGGACTATAGTTACCTGGACACAATATTCTGAGGATTTATCAAATTTTTCCAACGATAGACAAGGTGTAACTCCCATAGTGGAACACACCCACTTGGTATTGCTGGCCGGTATTAACCATTTTGCAGGGGTTTTATCTTGTGTCTCGCTAGCACATAGTTGTTTTTTGTGCTTTGGGACTTTACCTACGCACACGCCACTTCCCACCACCCGCGCTAATGTAATTCCTTGCTTTTCTGTGTCCCATATACACTGGGCTGGATTTGAGCCATTTACTCGTCTGGGTATGTCACTTACTCCTACAGCCTCATAAAAGGGTGGTCTTATTCCGTAGCACAGCCAACAATGCTCCGTAAGATTTGGGTTAGTTTTGTTCAGTAGTTGATAGCTAGCTTGCATCATTTTCCAGAGAGAATTTTGATTGGGAGTTTCGGTGGTGTGTGTTGCTCTGGGTGCGGTAACTTTGGTACTAGCTACAATATTATGTGGTGATGGTGTGATTTTCGGGATAAGAACCGGGTTAGGCCCGATTGCTCGGTTGGGGCCTACTGGTAGTGGATCATTCGGGATAATCTCCTTTTTTATGAGGATTAAACCACCTTTGTCTGTCCCTGGTTCTGTGTACCTTATCCCCCACATTTTCCCAAGTAACCAACTGTCTTCTTGGGGCTCAGTAACATTTAAGAAGAGATACTGACAATTTCCACGCCCTCGCCATGCTTGTGGTGGAAT
This sequence comes from Phaethon aethereus, assembly GCF_964289735.1. NCBI lineage: Eukaryota > Metazoa > Chordata > Aves > Phaethontiformes > Phaethontidae > Phaethon > Phaethon aethereus. The sequence goes on from NC_138606.1 coordinate 1,060,845, forward strand.
GCACTTATATGGACCCCACTGGACTTTTAGGTATTTGTCTCTACCACTACCCGGTATCCAAGCAGGGGCTATGGTCTCACATCCCCAGTAGCTACAGTAATATTGGTTAGGGTAGTTGCAATAACTCTTCCCCGGGTTCGAGCTGGGACACATATAAAATCCTAGGTATCTCCAGCATCGGTCTCTCGGGACAAGCTGACACAGAGAGGCATTAAAACTTGGCGCATCTGATGTAATTTGGGTTGCGATAACTTGTTGATCATCGAATCGAAGGAGGGACCATTTAAATGGCCGATGGGGATGGTGTTCTGATACTGCTTGCCCTATAGTGACGAGCCCTAAAATCAAGATCACACAAAGACATCGTAGCCTCCCCCTTTGGAGGTTAGGTCGCTGCTGTCTGGATTCCACCAGAGTGGAGCTCCCAGGTGCGGACAGGATGCTTGTCGGCTTGTCGTCCTCTCTCGCCACCAGGGTGTACGGGTTACAAGGACGTCCGATAATCCGATCCTGTGGACAAAAACTCACAGTTTTCATTAGCTTTATTCTGAAGGTCCGGTTTAATAGACTTAAGCGGACACCACTTAACTTTCCCATCTTTTTTAACTGCAGCATACCCTCGCCCTGTAAGGACTAGCCTCCACCCTTGTTCCCATTCTCCCAGCTCATTTTTGATTATAACTAATGGGCCTTCTTCTAGTGCTTGAGCAGCCCAATGTTTTTGGGTGGGGCTATTCACCTCTCCTCCCCTGGGGAATTGATTTAGTGCTAAAAGAGCGGTCGCTAGCAGGCGTGCTTGGTCTCCCGGGGGAATGGCGTTGGCAAAACCTTCTGTTTTTGCTAACACCTCTAATTTAGATTTCAGAGTTTGATTTGCTCGTTCGACTATAGCTTGACCTGTGCTGTTATATGGAATACCGTGTGTTAAGGTGATACCCCATTTCAAAGCAAATGTCTGGACTGATTTGGAGGCGAAGTTCGGGCCGTTGTCTGTTTTGATCTGATTAGGGATGCCAAGCCACGCCATGACTGTCAACCAATGTTGGATGGTCGCTTTGGAGTCGGTTTTGAGGTGTTGTGTGGCTACGATCATTCCGCTATATGTATCTACGGTTACTGCTAGCCACGCTCGAGGTTTCAGCAACTGACAGAGCGTAAAATCCGTCTGCCACACTTCGGAGGCCTTAAGGCCTCTGGGGTTGACTCCACTGGACCACAGTGGTGCTTTCTGGCAATGGGGACACGTGGCTACTATGTGTTTCGCATCAGTGACTGAGATCCCGCATTTCTTTGCTAGCGCTTTAGCTCCGATGTGGAGAGACTCGTGTAGCTGGCGGGCATCTCTTAGCGTCCACACCCCTTTTGCAGCAGCGTCTGCTTTGTCATTGCCGGTTTGGAAAAACCCTTTGATTGGGTCATGGCTGTTGATGTGGATGACTGATATGGTGCCCTTTCTGGAAAAAAGTGCTTCTTCCAGCATGATAGCTGTTGTGGATGTTGACACGCCGGGTCCTGACATGGCTAGGCAAAGCTTAGCCACAAACATCGAATCGGTCACTATGTTGAGGTGTTCCATTGGGAACAGTCCGCACGCTAGTACTACAGCCATCGCTTCTAGCTGCTGGACTGAAAGCGCACGATCGGTCGTTTTAATACAGTGCCATTCTCCTCCTGATTGCCATACTGCTGCTGCGGTTGAGGTCGCTGAGGATGCGTCTGTGAAGACCGTTGGTCCCTGTTGGGGCCGATCCATGATCTTCCTTGGGAGGTCGATGTTGACAATTGCCAGCATTTGAGCCCAGGGGGGTTTTGTAGCATACCGGACTTCTCCGCCAAATCCGACGAGAGCTATAGCTAGATACTCTGACATTGCCACAGATAGCGTTGGGAGCTGTTTGCGGAAGGGTAGGTATATCCTGGCGGGTTCGATGCCTAGGTGTCTTAGGGCGAGTTTTCTGCCTTTCATAATGAGGCTACCGAGGCACTCGACTCCCGGAGAGAATGCACGTGACGGTTTTCCCAGGACTATCCATTGTATTGGTTGAGCTTTTTCAGGAGGTCCCTGGGCTAGTGCCCCTACTCCCCCTCCCTCCGTGAAATGTACATACAGATCGAGTGGTATATCTGGGTCCCACCTGGTGAGCGCGCTTGACGATACCTGTTGCTCGATAAAGTCAAGAGAGTCTATCGCTTCCATCGTCAGAGTTTTTTGTTCCCACGGGTTCTTTCCCTTCAGAAGGTCATACAGGGGGGCCATGATCTCGGGAGGGATCAGGACAATGTTGCGGAGCCATTGTAAGGACCCCACTAACTGCTGCATATCATGGAGCGTTTTGATGTTTCGACGGATCTTTATTTGGGGTGGGGTTACGTAGGAACTTGTGATCTCCACTCCCAAAAAGCTCACACATGGTCCTCTTTTAACTTTCGCACTCGCGATCTCAAACCCATTTGTTTTTAAGGTTTCCGAAACTGTTGATACTAGTTGGTCCACCTGACTTCCTGACGGTGCGGCGATCAAGATATCGTCCATATACTGGATGATAGTCGCGGTCGGGTCACTACGCCGAATCGGTGTCAACGCCCGATCCACTGTAATTTGGCAGATGGTAGGCGAGTTGATCATTCCCTGAGGCAGCACTTTCCACTGGAAGCGTAGGTTGGGGCGGTGGCTGTTTGGGAACACGACAGAAAAAGCAAACCGCTCTTTGTCTTCTTCATGTAGGGGTATCGAAAAGAAACAGTCTTTAATATCAAGGACGGCACAAGGTTGTCCTTTCGGTATCATAGAGTTCATGGGTAACAGCGTTTGGACGGGGCCCATTGGTTGGATTCTTTTATTTACTTCACGCAGGTCATGGAGGAGGCGAAACCCCTCGCCTGTTCGTTTGGGTATTACAAAAACTGGGGTGTTCCATGGGCTAGTGGAAGGCTCTATATGACCTTGTTGTAGTTCGCGGTCAACTAGCTCAAGAAGAGCGTCCATTCGAGGCTTTGACAGGGGCCACTGCTCGACCCACACTGGGTCGGACGATTTCCACGTCAGTCTAATTGGTGGGAGTGGGTATGCGGCAGTGGCCCTTACGGTAAATTTGTCACCCTGGCTTTTAATAGGGTTAGGGCGTCCCTTCCCAACAGGGGTGGGACTCCTGACATGACATATGGGAAGAGGGCAATGGTTTTCTCCGGCCCTTTTTCAGTGTGAAGCATAATTGCTACTAATTGAACACTCTTTCGAGCTCGGGTTAATCCCCCGACTCCGCCCACCATGGGGGCGTCTTCCAATTTCCAATGTGGGGGCCAGTTCGTCTCAGGGATAACTGTAACATCTGCTCCAGTATCGATTAAAAAGGGGACACTAATGGTGGTGTCATTTAAGGTATTATAGAGGGAACAGGTCCCCCACACCACTGGCGGGTTATCGCACTTTACTGCCAGGGCCACCCTGGTGTCTCGCCCCCAGAGGGTGGTCCTTGCTGTCCCTGAGGTAGGGACAGGTTTGACTGAATCGTCGGTTGAACCGTAAAGTTGGTCGCTTCTCGAGGGGGTAGCGGGTTCGGGAGCGCTTCGCCCCACCTGGGGTTGGCGTAGTTGGGCCGCCTGGTGTCCCAAGTGGGAGAGGGTTGTGCGCGGCCCAGGCGTCCTCTCCCCTTCCCGTTTCCCTGAGTTTTAGATCTACATTCTCTAGCAAAATGTCCTTTCTTTCTGCAGGCCCAACACGGTCCTCTGGGTCGGTTCTGGCATGGGGGAAGCGCTGTTGGTGCAACCCCCGACCGAGGGCAGTTTGCTACAACGTGTCCCGCCTGGCCACATTTAAAACATGTCATCACATTAGCTATTGCGGTACGAACAGCCACCTGGATCGGGGCTAGATGCTCTTCCTTCGTAACATGCTTAATCATGTCCGCAATGCTCGACCCCACTGGCAGTGACCGTAGGATTTCCTTGGTTGTCGAATTGCACTGCTGACGTAAGCAATCTGCAACAACCGGGCCCTTCGCATCCGCGGGCAGGGTCGAGGAGTCGACCGCTGCCTGGAGGCGATCCACGAATTGCGTAAAGCTCTCATTTTCATTTTGTTTTATTGTGGACCATGGCGATGGCTTGACAATAACTCTAGAGGCTGTGCGAATAGCTTCTCTGGCTGCACGAGTAGTTGTCATTACTTCATGAGCCCGCAGGCCCTGGGCCTGCGCCTGGGGGGTAATCATTGTTGGATCTGTGCCCATCAGCCGCTGCAGGCTGGAGCCATGTAGCGGGTGATCCGCCCCGGTTATTCGGGCTAGTTGTTTCGCACAGTTGTCCTCCCATTCTTGTTTAAAAACAATCATCCCTGCCCCGTCGAAGATCATTCTACAAGTCTGTTTTATATCGAACGGGAGCATATCGTCTCCCCCAAAGACACCATCTATGAGGGTAGAGACCATGGCAGAATTAAGCCCTTTATCCGCAATTGCCTTAACAATCGCTTGTATATCTTTAGGGTTTATTGGTGAGTGGACCCTCTGTCCCCCATCTGTCACCCGGACCGGGAACGCTAGCGCAGCCGATGGGGCCCAGTCGGCACACGCAATTTTTATTTTTCTCCAGTCCGTGAGAGGGATTTCTCCCCTTCGCGGTTCCGCTTTAATTTGGATGGGAATATTTTGGCTCTTGATTTTATTTATCTCTGTTTCCTCCTTCTCTGAGTTTGAATCGGTTGTGAGCCACTCGTCCCAGCTAGTGTCTGATCCAGAGTCGGAACTCGACTGACTGGTTACTTCCGGTTTGCAGTACCTTTTTGTTTGGCTCCGGCCCCGCCCGCTTCCCTTGCGGGCGGGCCGTTCCCGCCCTCCTGGCTCGTCCCGCCCGCTTCCCTTGCGGGCGGGCCGTTCTCGCCCTCCTGGCTCGTCCCGCCCGCTTCCCTTGCGGGCGGGCCGTTCCCGCCCTCCTGGCTCGTCCCGCCCGCTTCCCTTGCGGGCGGTCCGTTCTCGCCCTCCTGGCTCGTCCCGCCCTCTGCTCGGCGGGGTGTTTGTCTTATCAGCGCATTTTTTCGGATGGCCGCTCTGATTGGCTTTCCGCCCTTCGCTCGCGATCTCCTCGCCTTCCCGGTCACCCTCATCACCTCTCTTTTTCTCGTTCTCGTCCCCTTCCCGGTCACTCTCATCACCTTTCTTTTTCACGTTCTCGTCCCCTTCACGTTTGTGTGCGCTTGTTAACGCTAACGCTTCCTCCCTATTCCCACTAAGGGCATCCTCGCCCCGCCCTTCGCCTTCTTGCTCGGCGCCATCTTGGGGCGTATAGGGCGGTGGTGTAGCCCAGACTTCCTCAGACTCTGATTTCTCCGCGGCGCCCCTGGCCTCCTCGGCTAGCTTACCCCAGAAGAATTTAGCTCGTTTCTGTCCGTCCGTAAGTGGATCGGGGTTCGGGAATTGAGGGGACGTGTCGCCCTTTTGCAGATCTTTAGGCTCACTAGAATCGTCATCGTCTGGGGAGTGCAAAGTCTGCGTGGCTGCCCCGACTCCCAATTTCGGGGTGACCAACAAACAGTTCTTTGCCGCCCTCCAGGTGTCCTGTTCTTGTATAGCCTTCTGCAGGGCTTGTACGACTTTCCCCCACGACTTAAGGTTTTTCCCACGACCCGAGGACATCGTCTCTTCGGCTAACGCTTTAGTGCATTTATCCCACACTTCAGGGTGGAGAATATCCACCGGCTGGGCAATGGCCCCAATTTGCAAAAGTCTCGCAACTGCGAGAGTAAAATCTTTGGGTTTACAATCAATACCCCACTGCTTATGTAATTGTGATACGACCTTCACAAGGGCTTCCATCCTCCTTGTTGGTCCGGGAGCGTCCTCCCCGCCGGGCTGGTCCTGCCGCTCCGGCCGCCGTTCACCCGTCCAGGCGACGATTCCCGGGTTTCGGCACCACTTGTTGCCTTCGCAGGCGTGGCGACCTGGTTCAGGAACGGCACGGCGACCAACCCCAGGCCGCTCGGGCCATCAGCTCGCTGACACCAATGTGGTAGACGGCAAATGGCGTTTATTAGTTTGTGACACAGCGTTATATAGCTTAGGTTTATAACCTCACTTCCGTCTGCTTGCATCATAAATTAAACTCTATTGGCTTTTAGGAGAGGGGCCCTAACTTTCCGTACAGCGCGATATCTTCCGGCCGCCAGACCCTAGCTATCTACAGGGACGCAGCCCCTCCAAATGGGGAATTTAATCCCCTACCAAAAGGGGATGCAGCTCCTCCAAATGGGGATTTTAATCCCCTGCCAAATGGGACAGAAGTCCCCCAAGTGTATACCTGTAAGGTTGCTAGCCACCTGGTATATGCCGACCTGCGCGAATTGCTTCACGTCTTACGGACAGTCCCCAATGCGATCAATCATCTTCTTCAAGATTTAAAGATGCCTTCTTACCAGAGGGTCTTTGTCTGTTCCCACAGTGATCGGACTGAGAACGGGAGTCTCTCTGGAAAAGATCTCTGGGGGTACCCAAGAGAGTCCCGCAGCCGAACACAGGATGTCCAATCTGGGTCGCCAAATGATTTAAAGAAATCCAAACTTAAGAAATTCAAACTTAATAGCATCAAAGAGTTATTAAGTCGACATCTTTATTACAGCGCTGGACGCATGGGGGATATCTCCACCTCACATGCATGACTCGTGTTACCAGCATCCGAACTACATAGGGTACACACATTCATATTCATTATGATCATTTGCATAGTCATAAGCTTTCCGGGAAACGATTAAAATATTCAAGTGTCCTTAATGCATGCGCTGTTAAATGAGTCGGTGGTCTCCTGGTGGTCTCTGGTGGTCATTTAGGGAACTTAGCCCTCTTAACTCCTCTGTCCTTTAGATGAACTGTTTTCTCACTGGTCCCTTCCAATTGTCTTTTCCTTATCTCAACCTTGCGCTGGTTCTTGTCAGTCGTGTGGTGAAGATTAACCACAGGATAAAACAAGTCTTCCACGGTACACTTATCTTACACAATCCTTAGAGGAGAAAATTCTATGGAAAGTCACATTTGATTGATTATGCATGTTAAAAACCTTTTCCTTGTCTCATGCCTTTGTTTCAGTATCAAGACGACAGCGCTTAATTATGTGTCCCGAGAGCAGCTTCCACCGACTGTCCCCTGCTACACACCAACAGGAGCAGCACTGTCCTCTCCCCTGCCCATCTCCACGCTTGGCAGGAGCTGTTCACACCCGGCCTTGCTGCTGAAAATTCCTGCTGTGCTGCTCAAGGCCATCAAAGCTGTCACGCTACGGCTCTACGCACATCACTGTTCCCCGTGCTGAGTGACACTGCCCCTTTCTTCATATACCTACCTGTCTGCAGACAGCTGTTGCCTTCTCTCTCACAAGCGTTTTGGAGAACCTCTCCTTTTCTTCCTGAATACCTGCTTTGACCTCACTACAGCAGAGGCCCAGAGTTCATGATTACGGCTCATAATGTCTGTAGCGATACAGGACTGTGCAGGGATGAAAATTACCCAGGGCTTCAGCTCATTTCAGTTGTTTCAGACAGGGCTTTTGGCTCGAACACAGTTGAGAACATTTAAAACCAGCACTAACCTGCACTCCGTCCTGACTGGCACCTCTTTCTTCGTCAGTTCTTTGCATTTCTTTCATCCTTGGGAGTACCTACCAAGATTTTCCTTATTAAAAAAAAAACAAACATGAAAGTTCAGTCACAAATATGCAGAAAACCAGCCATCCACATACCTGGTACCTACACAGGAACATTATCAATGCCCTGCCTATACACAAACGATTAAATTAATGTACAGTTTTCCTACCCAGCCAGCAAATAAGGATCAACTGAATACAACATATCCCCATCCCTATCCCCATCCCTATCCCCATCCCTATCCCCATCCCTATCCCCATTCCCATCCCTATCCCTATCCCCATCCCTGGTCCCCCCTCGCCCCGGCTGCCCCCAGCCCATCTCTCATCCATTTCTCCTCAGGCCCCTCAGCCCCCCCTCCCCAGTCTGGCTGTGACAGGCCAACACCGACTCCCCTGATTCGCTCAGCCGTGGCCAATGGCGTGGCTGTTGCCGGGCAGGCAGGGGCAGGCCGGGCCTCTCCTCACAGAGACGCCCTGCGCCCGCTGACCCCCGCAGCCCCTGCTCAGCCAGCCGGGACACTGGGCCTGCGGAGAGAGGGCCTGCGAGAAGGGCCTTTCCCAAAATGTGTGTCTGTCTGGACTCCAGTGTACTGGGTTTGCGTGGCAAGGCTTTGGTAGCGCTTGGGAGTTGCAGGGGTGGCTTCTGTGAGAAGCTGCTAGAAGCCTCCCCTGTGTCCGATGGAGCCAGTGCCAGCCAGCTCTAAGATGGACCCACCGCTGGCCAAGGCCAAGCCAGTCAGCAAAGGTGTTAGTGATTCCGTGATAACATATATAATAAGGGGAAAAAAACTGGCACGTGTCATTTGCAGCTGGAGAGAGGAGTGAGAATATGTGAAAACAACTTTGCAGATGCCAAGGTCAGTGAGGGATAAGGGGGAGAAGGTGCTCCAGGCACCGGAGCAGAGATTCCCCTGCAGCCGGTGGTGAAGACCATGGTGAGGCAGGCTGTCCCTCTGCAGCCCATGGAGCTGCACAGTGGAGCAGATATCCACAGAGCTCACAGGCCCACACCTAAGGACGACCACAATGCAACACCTCCCGACCAGTTTGCAAGAACAACTGATTGACATCAGGGAAGATGGAAACCTCCTGGCCCAACGTCAGCAAAAGCCTCTGCCTATACCTATTTGGGGCATGGGGCTGCATGACCTCTTGCCATGGGCATGGACGCTGGCTTAGTAGGCACAGCCAACGATGTCCTTCTTCCACGTGGTGGATCTACAGGTCTTGCCTAGGTCTCCTTCTCGGCTACGACAGCCATGAAAGCCGAGGATGCTAAGAAAGTGGACTTAGCGATTCAGAGGCCTGCTTCTGGGCCACCAAGCATTATGCTGAGATTCCACCACCTTATACCACGATTTTTAAAAAAAAACAACACCGAAGCATATTTGAGCCCATTGCTCTTCTCCATGGGAGCAAAGAGGCGTTAGGTACCGCTAACAACCAGTTCTATGCTAAAAATGAAACACTCCTTCCTGCGTTTCTGCCTCATCCCCCTTTCATTGCTCTCTTTGTGCATGGTTTAGAATGTACTGAGGACACGAAGACAGCAGCACATGTCCAGAACTGACAAATAAATCACATCTGCTGGGCGCGGCCTGCTCAACCTTTTTTTTCTTGGGGGGATTCGTGATCAAAAATGTTTGCAGACCACAGCTCCACATCAGCCGCATGATGCAGCAGCACCTATGACAGGCACCAGGAGCCCGTATGACGTCACAGTGCGTCTCTGTGACGAACCAAGGCGTCTCCCCAAGGCCACCCGGCAGCTGGCACCACAACCTCTCTTGACCGATCGCTGCCTGCCCTCACCCTCGCCGCGCTCTGCGACCGAGAGCTGCAGCAGCCGACAAGCTCATCCGCCCTCAGTCCGATGGCCAAGGCTGAGAAAGGTGAAGCGTTGCTGCTCCTCCCGGGGGGGCTTCACTCCGGGCCTCTCTCAGGGAAGCCCCTCAGCAAATCTCCTGCTCTTGCCGTAGGCTTTGGAGCTGCCTCCAACATGGATGGAGCCTGGGTGGGCACCTGGAGACCTCATCGCCCACGCGGCCTCATCACCGCCCAGTTCACAAGCCCGGGACCCAAGTACTCAATCCCCGGGACAACAGGTAAAACCACCGTCGCGAGGGGGCACGGGAGGGGGGCACCACATCCACTGCCTCCAGGGGACAAGCAGCCACAGCGCCGTCCCCCTTTGCTCCACGCCTCCATGCTCTCAGCTGCAGCAAGGACACCAGCCTGCCAGAGGAAGGCTCACGCTGCTCATGGAAAAGCCCCAGAAAAGAGCTGCCTGACTCTGCTGAGCGCAGAGGTGGCCTTAGGCGCACCCTAAGCCCTGGGTGTGCAACCGCCGCTGCCACACACAGGCTCTGCACTTTGCCTGTTCAACGTTCAGGACAAGCGCACCACCCCGCCCCCCGCCTCGAGTTTGGAAACGTCCCTCCTCGGCTCTGCTGGGGATAAGCCGGGATTCGTCTTGCTATTTAGCATCCCGGGGGGTCGCTCTGCAGACAGCTACAGGCAGGACTCACCGGCTACTTCCCTCGCATGCGACACTGCGCAAAGGCACGCGCAGGACGAAGCTCGTCTTGCATCTTCGCTGTGAACTTGTTGCTCCCACCTCCTCCTCCTCTTTCCTCCTCCTCCCTCGCCTACATCTTTGGCCTCTCCTCCCCCCTCCATTACTTCTTCTGCTCCAGAAAACCAAACTCACAGAAGCGATCTTTACCTTTGCACTAATTTAGTTCCGCAGCTCTTTGGGGGGTTAATACATCAAAACAAGAGCGTTTGGGGCAGAGTCTGATTAATTGCACAGCGCCTACACTGTTGTTGCTGGACGTCAGTGGACTTTTTGTCTGGTTTTCGGGCCTTTGTTTTTTTTTTTTACTGCTTTCCTTACAAGAGCTCCGCTGGCTGGAGGTCCACTTTCTTTTCAAGATTAGTTAGCAACGTGTTTGCAAAACTGCCTGTGCCTACACATTCACTCTGCTGCGCTACAAGGCACTCTATGACCCGCTGCTATCGCTCCTGGAGGAAACAGTGGGAGGGAATTGCTTGAGGCCAGCAACTCCAGCTACTCCTCTTAGAAACTAGCTTTAAATACGCAGTGGCAAGCAGGTGTCCTGTCACAGGCTTTTCTTCCTAGGCTACGTGGCTCACAGCCCCACCAAAAGCAAAGCCCCTGCATACACGTTTGCAGGGGCCAAACCTCCCGTCGCAGACAGCTGCTCTCCGGGTCCTCGCTACTACGTCCAGCCCTCCATCACCAGGAACGGGAAGTACGTGGCTCCAGCACAGCACATCTGCGGACTTCCCAAGATAAAGACCGAGATCACCCCTGGACCAAGTGAGTACCGTTTCGGCCAGCCCTTCCTTCGGGCAAGACGAGCACGCACGCCTTCCTCTTGCCCTGTGCTACCAGGCTACAACGCCATCAGCTCACGCCCTGAAAGGGCTTCAGAGGTTTCCAGGCAGAAAACGAACGAGGCTGAGCACCTCCTCCCGACCTTCCCTTTTTGGCCCGAGGACAGGAGCCCCGTTTCACTGCTTCTCTCTGCTCCTCCTCTGCCCTAGGCGACTACTCCACCGACAAGGCCAACAAACACCTCTACAAAAGCGCGCCGGCGCAGTCCATGGCCTTCCAGCACAAGGCCGTCAAAACTGACCAACCTCCAGGTAAGGGAACCCAGGGCAATGCACTCACTTGCAGCATGCACGTCCTCCAGGGAAAATGTGCTGGACAGCTTTTTCAACAGGCCTCGGGAAAAGCCGATGCCGCAGGAAAGGCTTGCTTGGCGTCCCAGAGCACCAACTTCTCTCATCCCACAGAAGAACCGGCAACTCCGGTTTGGAGCTGCCGACACATGCCAAGTGCAACAGAAGACAGGGACACTGGGACGAGGGGCAAGACATCCTTCCTGCTCCTCGCAGCAGGCTTGGCACGCTGCTTCTCTCCCACCCAGGCGCTGCTCCTCTCCCCTCAGGACTCACGCGCTCTCTTCCCATTCCCCTTGCAGGTCCTGGCACCTACACCCTGCCTAGGCTGGTGGGACCCAACACAGCCTACACCCACGCCAGCCCGTGCTACTCCGTGACAGGGAAGAGTAAGCACAATGGCTTTGCTGAAGACCTCTCCAAGGTGAGCTACGCTTCTCTGCCCTCCCACGGCAGCAGCTGAAGCTCAGCTGCTCTCCTCAGGGCAGTAGGGCTCCGCGGCCTGCTGCAGCCTCGCGGAACGCACGCTTCCCTGCACCAGCAGCAACACCCAAGAAGCCACGGGTCCCCTGGCTCTCCTGCTGCTAACAGCGACACCGACACCTGCAGTCCCTCGCTTTCCAACACTAACCCTCGTGGTTGGGCAAAGCTCACCGGCACGAGTGGGAATCTCCCTCCCCCTCTGCAAAACCTGCCTCTTTGCCGGGGAACAGGAGGCGCCCATGTTCCCATCGCTCCACGCCTCTCACGCCACTTCTCTGGCCAGCCAGCTCACCTAGCGCAGCCCGCCTGGGCACCCGGCAAGAATCAACGCTTGCCGTTTGCATCGAGCCACCTCCCCGCCTCTCTTTACAGACGCCCGGTCCTGCTGCGTTCCCCAAGGTGGAGCTGGACGTCTACAAGAAAAGGGCTCCCATGTACACGATGGGAACCAACAGTCGACTCGGAGCCGACAAAACAGTGAAGCCGGGGCCGGCAGACTACTGCCTGGGAAAGGTAAGGCAGCCTGCCCGCCTCCCCTCCTCTGCTTTGCAACAGCCAGCCCTTAAGCATCTCCCCCTTCCGACGCGGCTTCGGAGAATTCAGGACCACCTTACTGCAGCGACAAACCGCAGGACAGCAGGCCCGCTCCCTTGCCTTGGCCCAAAGCCGAGCAGAGGGAGGCCAAAGAACACATCTCACATCGCCTCCCCACTAGCTCAGCCATCCAGCGCTGATACGCACTCGCACATCACAAGGCCTTCAGCCGGACACACCGCCGCACAAGGGACATGCAGGCCCAAGAGCGGACCCTTCTCATGCACTCGGGGCTCAGCTGGGAGGGCAGGGGCATCTGGCAAAGTCTGGCTGGAGCTACAAGACCTCTGCACTTGGAGCAAGGTCCAGTTCCAGCTCAGCTCCAGCCGCCACCTTGCAAATGTCACTCCGTCCTGCGTCAAACATAGGATCTTTTCTTTGAGTGGCCTTCTAAAACCACTCGAGGGATGCATTTTACCCACCCCTAAACTCTTTCTCTTTTGCCTTTCCATTCCTCCCCCAAAAGGGGAGAAATGCCAGCCAGTAACAGCAGCACGCCATTAGAAACGCCCTGTTCACACAGGAGGTTTCCAACAAGCCTGCCACCGGGACAGGCGGGGCTTCGCTGAAAGTGCCCAGGCGTGCACGCAGCAGTGCACGACAAACCCCAAATGCACGAACATCAATAGACAGCCTTCACTGAAGACAAGGCTCCCTGAGAATGCGGCACCACCCTCACCGTTTTTCCTTCTCACTTTTCCCCTTCCAGGTGACGCTGATCAAGCCCCAGGCACCTGCGCCCACTTTTGGACTCCGACATTCCCTCTACACAACTCCTCTACTCCCTCCGATAGGAGTCTAATAAAAAAACTTACCCCCAAAGATCTGGTCTGTTCACCTTCCGCTGCAGGGAGAGGGCTGCGCGTGAGTGAGGGCGACTGGCTCTCTCCATTTCATGCCTGTGCCTCAGCCAGAACACTGCAAGATGAGGACGAGGGGAGAGCACCGAGATCGACAGCGTAAGCAAGGCACAGGGCTCTGACAGCACCGTTTCACCTGACCGGAGCTAAACACTGCCCCGTGAAAGCAGTCACGCCCCGCCCTACACGCTCTCGCCCCACGGCCGAGCGTCCCGCAGGCACCACCTTGGCCCCAAGGACACAGCCCAGCTCGGCACCCCCCTTTTCAGTGCACGCGGGTGGCTTGTCTCCAGGGGGTGGCCAGAAACACAGCCGCTCTGCGGGACCTCCTGCCACAGGCGAGTCCCCAAAACACAGACAGTTAAGGAGAAAGCACCAGTAATCCCAGCCTGAAAAGGCAATCATCATAGGGTCGTGCAACAGCCCAGGTTGGAAGGGGCCCACGCAGGTCATCTCGTCCAGCCTTGCGTGGCAAAGGAAGCCTAGAGGTGATGATCTAGCACCCGGCCAGCCGCAGCTTGAAAGCCTCCAGTGAGGGGGCCTCTACCCCGTTCCTTGCGGGGGGATAGTCCTCCTCTCTTGATAAGTAGTGACGCCAAAAAGATTTCCCCCTGATTTTTAAGGATTAGTTGTCATGAATTAGTGGTTTAGGACACGTATATAATCACCAGCAAAGATAGTAGAAAGGAAATTATTTTAATACACATTTAGAAGAAGTGCACCTTAACAGATTTCGATGGCAAGGTCCACTCTATCACTTACTCAAGATGGAAAAAGTACCTGTTTCAATATTCTGATTATCCAGTGTCTCCCATCTCCAATCACTGTTTAGATATGCCTCGTTTCCATGCATGACTACAGTAGCAAGGTTGAGGTTTGCCTTGTCTCTTGGTCAGATTTTAACACTTCCTGTATAATCTAGTAATGCATGGTCCCAAAAATTTAGTGTCCAAATCTGAGGGATCATGCTCGTCTCCATTAAGAGGGAAAGCAAGGCTGGGTAGAGAGCATGCTGTCGTTGCTGCCATCAAAGTAGTTTAAGTTTCTCCAGTAAAATAAAAGTTTTGGTGGGAAAGGCTGAACGGGTTACCCCTTTTTATGGTGCAGGAGAAATCCATAAAAGTGACTACAGGGGTCAGGCAATGAGAGAAAATCCAGGTACATGTCTTCTCCAATATCCTAGAGTACCCATTAACTGTTGTAATTCTTTTGGAGATTGGGGCAACTGCAATTGTTCCATTTTACTTAGGGTGGAATTGCTGCCCTACCTGCAATCCACCAAGCAAATAATCCCTTTTCCATCTTTTAGGTGACCTCCGGCCTCCTTCAACTGTTTTTCCACGGCTTCCTAATTATTCTCACGTGCCCATTCTTCTGAGAATATGGGACTTGGACTTATTCCATGCTTTTGCAAGTAATCAGTGATACTACTTGCCATCCGGCCAACTACGCCAATTTGTCGTGAATGAGCGGTTTAGGCCTCTTAAAGGATCATCAACAAATATATTAGGAATCAAATGATTTTAACATAAATTTGGAAAAAGCACAACTTAACAGAATTTGATGGCGAGGACCACTCTATTACTTATTCAACATGGAAAAAGGATACAAAGAGAAACCAAAGTACAATGAGGCTGGAATGATTTACGCATAGATCGGGAGGAATGATATCCACAGAGTCAGGGAAATAGACTCCAGTTAGTGTGTCAATTTCCTAATAAAGCTTAGCAATGTCACAACTGAAAACTTACTGAGATTCTCTAATTACGCATGCACACACAGACACTGAGGCGCAGAGATAGTGATAGAGACATAGAAAGAGATACAAAGAAAAGAGAGAGCGAACAAGAGAGATACAAAGGTACCTGTTAGAAACTCCCCTCGAGTCCAGTGAAATACTCACGTTGAATGTTTTTGCATTTCTCAGCGGGCAAGGGTTGAGCCTCAAGGAGTAGGGGTTTCAGCCCCGGCCCCGTGCCAGTCTTTGGCAAGAGTCCTCCAAACTTACCATGAACTCTTAGGTTCATGAGCTCAGAGAGGCGTCCCACTCAGAGGTGCTGGTCGCAGCCCGCTGTGGTCCCGGAGAGCTCAAAGGGCCTCACTTGGGACCACTGTTTATAGGGTCGGGAGATGATTGACTTCAGGCATCAGTGAATTTCCATCCTGGCCGCAACCCAGACAGGGGATTTCTCAAGTCTCCAGTAGCACTGGTGCCGGTCGTTCCAGGGTTGTCAGGAGCTAATTAGTTAGTCCTGTTCTTCTTCCTCACCCTGGTCAGGCATCTGCCTTCCTGATACAAAAGAACAGTGCCATTCTCCGCCTCAACCACCAAACTCTTTGTTCAATGGCCAAGGCTTGCCAGGCAACTGAATTTCTCAGGTTGTATAGTGGCCCAGGTGCAAGGCAAGGTGGGGTGGAATGCACCACCACAATCCACCCCGTGACTAAAGTCAATCCATCCCTTTCTCACAGAGTGGCGGTGTGGTCACCTCTTGCCTCTGTGCCTATAAGCAGAGTAATATTACAGTCCAATTTTAATTTAAGGGGAGATTTTTGTGTTAGATTAACCTTTGTAAGCAATAAAGATTTCAGTAGATGGGGTTAAACAATGTTATATACGCGAGCGGGTTTTTGCGCTAACATAATTTGGTGTGCCATTCGCCAAGTTATGATGTATAGAACAATGTTTGAAAATAAACATAGTATAACAAGAGTCAATGGAATTACGATGGGATCCGGTTCAGAATTCCGTTGCTGTTGGAGGCCATGCAAATAAAGTGTCCCACCACTGATGTTCCCCTTCTTTCTTCACTCTTTCCAAGACACAGTGTACTGCTGCTGCATCGTAGTGAACAGTGATCAGAGTGTTGTGTCCATTGTTTCAGATGCGTTCTAGCAGTTGGCTCAGGTCATCATGTTGTAACCGTTTCTCACCAATGTGAGATTCATCCCAACACGGCTAGGCAGCAAGTCCTGACACGATATATAGTCAGACTGTAGCAACTGATGTGACAGGAGCTGAAAAATTAAAGTCGCATCCCATAATTTTGGTAAAGATGCAAACACAAATGTTTGAGTGGTTGCTTGTCTTCACAGTGGTGTCGTCTGCAAATATAGAATCACAAAGGGTTCTTACACAAGCACATCCATTTACAACATACTCTAGCACAGTTTCAGGGGTTTCACTGGCGTGTACTTTGAAATGACATTTTTCCCAGTATCAAGACAAATGTCTTGAGCCTTGATGGCATTACTTTCACAGATAAATCCCTGTTGTTCCCCGACCACACATGCATCAACATCAACAGTTTGCCATTTGTTTCCATTTTGTTGGGCCCATATCCTATGCCCTAACGGATAGAGTACAGTTCCATGATGATTTCCAACGCAATGATTGGGTATATGGTGTATACCAAAGCATTGCGTATTGTCAAAACAAAAGCTGTGGCTTCACTGTTGGTGGAGTCATAGCTGAAATTAATTAGATGCCACCAAGATGGGAATTCCTTTTCAAATTTGGTTTCATTATCCCAGATTACTTTCGAATTTCAGCGGGTAAGGTTCCTCCGTCTCCTTCTCTAATAAATAGCTCCTACTACAGACTCCATCCATTAGTTCTCAGATACAACTCAAGGCAAGAGAGGTGTTGCTCTGAGTGGCTCCAAGGGAATTTATAATTAACTGATGATCGTTTTCTTCCATTTATTCCCAGTGAGGTAGAATGATTGATAGGAGCCATTGATTTGTTCCTAATGCCAATAAAGGTGATTGTAAATGGGTGTTCTAATTTGTTTAGGTCATGGGTAGTCACAGTTAAGTTGTTCACTACGACTTCAGCATCTGTGCTATTCAATACTGCCACTCCTGTTCTGACGATACCAGTCACCTCCCTCCTTGATCATTTTGGAGAGGTGAGGGTTCATCCATGCAACCATGCAAACCATCCTGTGTAAGATGTATTCATGACTGTTGAGCAGGTAGGTTTAGTTGCGGAGGTATCAACCTGCACTGACAATTCTATTTGTTTGAGAGACCACAACGGGTCGAATAGCTCTTGCTGTTGCCCTATGTTTTTGATTAGGTAGGGACTAGTGCTATAAATGTGAGGAGACAGTTTGATAGGAGGCTGAGTAGGTGAATATGACTGGTGGCTTGTCCCCACGGGCGCATCTACCCCTAATGTCAGCTCTGGGGGCAACACATGAGCTGCACGTGGGCTCCTGGAGCAGCTCGAGCCTCCGAATCCCCCGAATCCTGCCCCCCTGCCCCCCGCCTGCACCTGAGTGAGCAGCTCTCAGCTGGACCCACCACTGCCCCCCAAGGACCCCAAGCATCCCCGTCCCTCCAAGCCTGCCAAGCCATAGCAGGAACCTGGAGAGCATCTCCGTGGACACATCCCCAAGACCGCTACCCCTGTCCTCACTTGGCCAACTCTTGCCCCTGCAGCAGCCCAAAGCGCTGGAGCCCCTCTACCAACCCTGTGTTGGCCAAGGGGTGCTTCTGCGCATCCCCGTGCCCGTCGTTGGTGGCCTTCATTCTGCCTGTCCTTCCTCTCCCTTCCTGCATCATTAAATGCTCAAGGACCCGTCTTGGTTTTGTGTTGTTCCCAAAACAGTGGTGGAGGAGACCCAGCTGGTGTCACAGGTGTGACCATCCCTTCCGGGGGGCCACCGTGGGGCTCAAGGGGCCTTTGGAGAGGCAGTGGTGGAAGAGCTGGAGGCCTGAGCTTCCCCACACTGGCCTCCATGGATGGCCAGGGGCAGGAAAGACCACAGCCACCCTGCCCAGAGCTGCCCCCTGTGCTCCCAGTATACCCCAGTGGCCCTAGGGTTTTGACCCGCGTGGTGTGCTCCTTCCCTGCACCTTCCTGGGGAAGGAGGCTCTCTGTCCTCTCCATACACTGCAGGTATTCACAGACATTGATGAGACCGCCCCTCCAGTGTCTTCCCCAGGCAGGACCATCCCAGCTCCTTCACCCTTGGGGAGATGCTCCAGTCACTTCATCAGCTCTGTGGCCCTTCCCTAAGTCTAGTTTAAGGCTCTTCATACAAGTCTGGCCACTTGGTCAGGTGAATCCCACCAGCTCGCAACAGACGCAGCTTCTCAAGGGTAGATCCATGATCATGGAAGCCCAAACCTTGAGTATGGCACCAGCCATGTAGCCTGGTGTTCCAGTTGCTTCATCGTCTTCCCTGGACTCTCTCCAGTGTGGCTGTGTCTCACTTGTACTGGGAAGCCCAGCACTGGACCCAGCCCTCAAGGTGTGGCCTCACCAGCACAGAGGTGAGGGACCACCTCCCTCCACCGTGAGCTGTCTTTGTGGCAGGGGCTCATGGTTCGATGATTCATTCATTCACCAGGACCTTTCCTACTGAGCTGCTTTCCAGCCTGGTGTCCCCATCATGTCCTGATGCCGGGAGTTGTACCTCCCCGGGGGCAGGACATTGCACTTCCGTTGGTAGAACCCCATGAGGTTCCTCAGCCCATTTCTCCAGCCTGTTGAGGTTTCTCTGGGTGGCAGCAGGACCCTTTGGTGTCTCAGTTTGGTGTCACCTGCAACTTGCTGACGTTCAGCCAGTTGACAACCCACCTCACTGCCCATCCAGCTCAACCATCAACTGCTTCTCTAGGAGGATCTTACGGAAGACTGTTGAAAGTCTTCCTGAAGTCCAGGTAGACAATGTCCACTGTTCTCCCCTTGTCTACTAGGCCTGTCATTGTACTGTAGATGTTTATCATGTTGGTCAAGCATGACTTCTCCTTGGTGAAGCCATGCTGACTCCTCCTGATGCTTTTCTCATCATTCATGTGCCTGGAAATGGTTTCCAGGATTAGTTGTTCCACCACCTTCCTGGGGGAAGTCCCTGCTGGCCCCACAACTGCCTGCTCCACAGCAGCCAGTGAAGCTGGGGCAGCGGCGTGGGCAGGGATGCGGCAGGAGATGGGGGAGGCCCTGGGGAGGCAGAAGGAGCTCCTGGACCATGGCAAACATCCCCTCCCTTGGGCCCATGGCCACCCCCAGGGCCATCGCTTGGGCAACGTCCCCATGGCCACATCCGTTGAGATTAAACATGCCGGATGCCAGCCAGTAACGGTCATCTGATAACACCTCCCCTTGAGAAGGAAGGACTGGCCACCCGGCTTGTGCAAGGGGGCTTGCGACATGTAAACCGCCCAAAACGACAGGTTTCCACCCCAAAACCCCTCAGTTCTACGGCTGGCTGCTTTTTGAAGGCATCTCTTGGACGTTGCTGTGTGTCCTTGGTGCAGCTTGCCATGGCCATCTACAAGGTGAAGGTGGCCACGGGTGACATGCTCGAAGCTGGGACCAGCAACTCCATCTCCATCACCTTGGTGGGCAGCCGTGGCGAGAGCCGCCGGACGACCATGAACTACTTGTTCCTGCCAGGGATGGTGAGTGTGGGGACAGGGACACAAGTGGTGGCACGGGCTGTTCTGGTTTTGGCTGGAGAGAGTAGGAAAAGGGCTGGGTCTTCTGCAAGGGTTGGGGGGCTGGAGGAAAGCTGTTCTGGGGGGCTGGAGGAAGAGAATCTTTGGGGCAAGCTCTGAAACCTGGTGGGGAATGCCCGTATCCCCTGGCGCCACACCAGGGCATCTGCCCTCCCGCCACAAGCCATCCCACCCCACCAGGAGAAGGACCTGACCGTGCGCTGCGAGCAGGACTTGGGTCCCATCGTCCTCATCCGCTTGCACAAGTGGCGGCTTTTCTTGGAGGACGCCTGGTTCTGCAAGGATGTCCGTGTGACAGCCTCTGACGGCACCCTCTACCGCTTCCCCTGCTACCAGTGGCTGGAGGGGATCACCACAGTGGAGGTCCGGGAGGGCTCCGGTAGGACCCATGCCACCTCCATACTCCTCTGCTGGCCAGAGGATCCGATCTTGACCCCTCCTCCTTTCCAGGGAAGAAGCTGGTGGACGATGAGCTGGAGATCCTCAGGGAGCATCGGCGACAGGAGCTGAAGGCACGGCAGGAGGCTTACCAGTGAGAGCAGGGACATAGGGATGGAGGGCTACCAGGGTTGCCTGGCCAGCGGTGATGCTGATGTGTGTCCCCCTGTCCCACCTTGCAGGTGGAAGACCTTCGCTGAGGGTTGGCCCCGTTGCCTCAATGTGGGCTCCATCGTCGAGCTGGACTCCAATGTTGCATTCTCCTGTGCGAGGGCAATCAACTTCAAGGGTGTTCTCATCTTCCAGTAAGCAATTCCCCAAGGTTGGGGGGGACCTGGGTGATGGGAGCGAGGAGCATTGCCAGTGCCACCCTGTCCCAAGAGGCTGGTGGGGGATGGTGAGTGCTGAGGTCCACCTCTGTCCCGTAGAGAGGCCTCCCACCTTCTGACAGGGTTCCTGTTGACACACACCTCCTGGAAGAGCCTGGATGAGATGCGCAGCATCTTCTCCCGGACACAGGGCAGGGAGATCGGTGGGTGCCTTGTGTGTCCTCCCCTGCCATCCAGGGCTTCCCAAGAAGTCCCTGGCTTGATGTGGAGGGTGGGCAGTTGGGTGCTGATGTCTGGTGACCCCCTCAGTCCCCGAGTATGTGGCCAGGCACTGGCGAGAAGATGACTTCTTCGGTTACCAGTTCCTCAATGGCAACAACCCCATCATCATCCGGCAATGCACGGCACTGCCGACCAAATTCCCGGTGACACCGGAGATGGTGGCCGGCTCTTTGGGTGGTGGCACCAACCTGGCCAAGGAGTTGCAAGAGGGTCGGATCTTCATCGTGGACTATGAGGTGCTGGAGGACATCCCAGCCGGCACCATCCACGGGCGCCAGCAGCATGTGGCGGCACCGCTCTGCCTGCTGCACCAGGGCGCCGACGGGCTCCTACGCCCCATCGCCATCCAGGTAGGGATATCCCACCCCAAACCAGTGCACAACCCTGCCCTGGTGACGGTGGAGATGGTCCCACCATGTGGTTGTGTCCCACAGCTCAGCCAAACGCCGGGACCCACCAGCCCCATCTTCTTACCGAGCGATGCCGAGTGGGACTGGCTGTTGGCTAAGACCTGGGTGCGCAACGCTGACTTCTACAGCCACCAGCTCCTCACCCACCTCTTGAGGACCCACCTCTTTGCAGAGGTCTTCGCCATCGCCACCCTACGCCAACTGCCCACCTGCCACCCCCTCTTCAAGGTAATGTCCCACCTCAGGACCACCCACTGCCCCCCACCCATCTGACCCCACCCAACACCCCCCCAGCTCCTTGGGAGGTCCCTGGTCATCTCCAAGCTCTTGGTTCCCACCACCAGCTCCTCATCCCCCACTTCCTCTTCACGTTGCACATCAACACGTTGGCCCGGAGCGACCTCATCAACCCTGGTGGTGTTATCGACAAGGTGAGTCACAGGGACTGGGAGCACTGCGGTCTGCTGGGAACACTGGGAGGCACTGTGGTGTACTGGGAGCACTGAGGGGCACAGGGTATACTGGGAGCACTGGTGCACTGGTAGATCTTGGGGGCACTGGGGTATACTGGGAGCACTGGGGGGGTACCTGGAGTACTGGTGCTCTCGGAGCACTTGGAGGCACTGGAGTATACTGGGAGTCCCGCAGGGGCACAGTGGGCTCTGGGCGACACTAGAGAGCACAGGGCATGGGGGGATGGGGAGCATGAGCAGTGGGGTATACTGGGAATACTGGGAGGCACTGTGGGGGCACTAGCAAGCATGGGCTGGGGTGTAATGGGAGCACTTGAGGGGGTATACTGGAGGCACTGGGGAGCACTAGGGTGTACTGAGAGAACTGGGGGTACTGGGGTATACTGGGGGCAGAGAGGGCCCTGGGGGACACTAGAGAGCATGGAGGGGCTGGGGAGCACTAGGGAGAGTGTGGTATACTGGGAGCACTGGGAGGTACTGCTGGGGTACTTGCAGTACTGGTGCTCTGGGAGGACTTGGGGGTACTGGGGTATACTGGGAGCACTGGGGGACACTAGAGAGCATGGGATAGGGGACACTAGAGAGCACAGGGATGGGCTGGGGAGCACTGGGGGCACTGGGCTTTACTGGGAGCACTGGAGTAACCGGGGGCTGGAGGGGAGGGCATGGTGCCCCCTGCCCTGAGAACCCATGGGTGCCCCCTCCCCACCAGGCCTCGGGGGTCACCCATGAAGGGCTGCTGCTGGTCGTCCAGCGGGGCTTGGAGAAGGTCACCTACACCTCCCTCTGCCTCCCCGATGACATCCGCCACCGCGGCATGGCCCACCTCCCCAACTACCACTACCGGGATGACGGGATGAGCCTCTGGAAAGCCATCGAGAGGTGGGACAAGGGGTTGGGTGACCACTGGCAGTGATCCCATGGGTGCTCCATGACCTCATGGTCACCTCATCTGCTGGTAGTTTCGTCTCCGGCATCGTGGCTTTCTACTACGGGGACGACGCAGCGGTGAGTGGGGACACCGAGCTGCAGGCATGGGTGATGGACATCTTCACCAACGGCTTCTTGGGCAGGACCTCCTCAGGTACCGTGTCTCCAACTCCCATGGGTGCCGTGGGGCGGTGGGGGGAACAAGGACATGTCCCTGATGCTCTTCGGTGTCCCTCCACCCCTAGGTATCCCCTGCTCGCTGCGGACGGTGGCGCAGCTCAGCAAGTTCCTCACCATGGTGGTGTTCACCTGCTCAGCCCAGCACGCAGCCGTCAACAACGGGCAGGTGGGACAGGGGACCTCTGACCCCCCTGCACCCAAAAGATGTCCCCATCCCCCGCTGAAGAGATGTTCCCCTCCACCCCCTCTGTGTGCAGGAGGGACGTCCCCGTCCTGAGCCAGGGGAGATGCCCATGTCCCACCTCTCTTCATGCTGGAGGGATGTCCCCATCCATCCCCTCTCCATGCCAGAGGGACATCCCCACCCCACCTCAGGAGAATGTCCCCATCCAACCTGTCCCCATCCAACCTGTCCCCATGCCGAGGGACACCCCCATCCATCTCCTCTCCATGCTGGAGGGACTTCCCAAGCCCACCGCAGGAGAATGTCCCCATCCAAGCCACCCAAATGCGAGAGGGAGGGCCTGTGCTGACAGTGGCCTCTCAACCCGCAGTATGACCTGGGCGCCTTCCTCCCCAACGCCCCGTCCTCCATGCGTCACCCGCCACCGGCGGCGAAGGGCAAGGCCTTCCTCCAACACTTCCTTGACACGGTCCCTGAGGTGGACACCACTGCCAACATCCTGGTGGCCCTCATCCTCCTCAGTTCCCGCCTCAGTGATGGGGTGAGTCTGGCCCCCGCCATCACCATGCCCTCCTCCAAAATGGTGGCTGTGTGGGGCTGAGGAACCCCAAGAGGTGCTCCATGAGGGCATGGGTGCAGGCTACTCAAGCCCAGGCTGGTGGCCACCATCACTCTACAACTACCAGGGTGCCCGGACACCGCCACCCTCCCCGCCAAGGTGGCTTGAGACACTTCAGCCAAGCGGTTGAACCTGATGGGCCCCTCATCCCTGTGTCCCCCAGAGGCTCCTGGGACAGTACCCGGAGGAGCGGTTCACAGAGGCGGAACCCCGGCGGCTCATCAGGATCTTCCAAGGGCAGCTGCAGGAGATCCGGGACCACATCGAGGAGCGGAACCACTGGGCCAAGCTGAGATACAACTACATGAACCCACTGGAGATCGAGAACAGCATCTCCATCTGAGGGCCCTCGCACCTCTCCCAGCGCCCGCCCCCAGCGCCCCCCACCCTGCTCCTCCCCCCCAGCCCTGCAAGAAATTCCAGCTGTCTATCAAACCCTCTGCTTGGGGGGCACACGCCCTAAAAACCTGGGACCCTCCCAACCTCATGGACAGCCCCCCCCCCCCAAAGGGGGAGCTGGAGGGGGGAACTGGGAGACCTGATGGGGTGCCCAGTGCTCCTGGTGCCCCCCAGTGCTCCCGGTGCCCCCCAGTGCTCCCAGTGCCCCTCAGTGCTCCCCATTCCCACAGTGCTCCCAGTGCCCCTCAGTGCTCCCCATTCCTCCAGTGCTCCCAGTGCCCCCCAGTGCTCCCAGTGCCCCTCAGTGCTCCCCATTCCCCCAGTGGTCCCAGTGCCCCCCAGCGCTCCCAGTGCCCCTCAGTGCTCCCCATTTCCCCCAGTGGTCCCAGTGCCCCCCAGTGCTCCCAGTGCCCCTCCAGGGCCCCTCGTGCCCCCCATTGCCCCGGTGCCGTCCAGCGCTCCCCAGTTCTCCCCAGTATTCCCAGTGCCCTCGTGTCCCAAGCATTCGCAGTGACTCCCAAGTCCTCCCTAGTGCTCCCAGTGCCCCCTCAGCACTGCACAGTGTGCCCAGTGCTCCCAGTGCCCCACACTGCTCCGCAGTCTCTCCGGTGCTCCCAGTTCTCCCCAGTCCCCCGCCAGCATGCCCAGTGCCCCTCGGCGCTCCCAGAGAATCCCGGGCATGTTCTCCGCACTCCTGGAGGTGCTCTTGGGACACTCTCCTAAGGCAGCTGCGCCGCGAGCGCCGGGGCTGGAGGGGCAGCGCCCGCCCGGGGAGCTCCCCAGGACCGTCGAGCCTCGGGGGCAGACCCTGAGTGGGGAGACAGGAGGGGACGGAGGGTCTCCAGGGCGGCCAGTGGGGAGCTGGGCAGGGGCACAGCCAGGGCAGCTGCCCCAGGCCGGCCAAAGGGATATTCCGTACCACACCACGTCACGCTCGGCGTATAAGCTGGGGGAAGAAGAAGGAAGGGGTGGGGGGACGTTCGGAGTGATGGCGTCTGTCTTCCCAAGTCACCGCGGCGCGTGACGGCGCCCTGGGGACGGCTGAACCCCCGCCCATGCGTGGGGAGCAGCGAACGGATCCCTCGTGTTGCTCTGCTTGCGTGCGCGGCTTTGGCTTTACCTACTAAACCGTCTCGATCGCAACCCACGAGCGTCCTCACTCTTCCGCTTCCCTCCCGTGTCCTGGCGGGGGAGCGGCCGTGGGGGCTCGGCTGCCGGGGGGAGTCAGACCACGACGGGGCAGAAAACACTCCCTGGACCGCTGCCTCCCGAGGGGGCTGTTTGCTCCCCACCGCCTGCGTCGTTGTGGATCTTCCTTACGAAAACAGTTGTGGTTTGGTGGTTTTGGTGGGTTTTTTTTTTCCTCTCTTGGTTTTGGGTGTTTTTTTCCCTCTCTCGGATGTGACGTGAGCCCGTTTGGGAGACGAGCAGCCCTTTCCCTCCCCGTGAGGAGCAGAGGCGGCTGTTGCGGGCGGAGCTGAGCAAGGGGGACCCCCCCCCCAATTCCCTCCTGGGAGACCCCCGAAGAGAAGCATCCGGAGCCCGTAACCCCCGCAGGGCAGAGCCGCGGGGAGCGCCCCAGCCACAATCTGCCCGCTGGCCTGGCACAGAGCTGGGGACACCGGCGCCCGGGGAGGGTCCCACCGCTGCGCCACCCTCCGCCGGGCGCTGCCCCCCACGGCCTCGGCAGCCCCCGGCACCCCGCCGGGGCCAAGGGCAGCTCATCCTGACCTGCGGCCCATGGGGCAGAGCCGTGGTCCCGGCCCCGCTGGGGCTGCCGCGCTCCTTCCCCGGCCGCCACCGCGCCGTGGGACAGGTCGCCCGGCTCAGCCTGGCCAGCGCCGCCACCCCCGTGGGGTGGCATGTGCCACCCGGCCAGTGGGTGCCCGTGGACACGAGCTCTTTGAAGCCTCAGCGGGACTCGGGGCCCGCTGCGCTCCGCTCGGGAGCCGCGCTTTTCCACACTGCCCCAGCAAGGGAACCGAAAAACCCCAAATAATGACAAGGGAGCGTTGCGTTAAGAGGCAGAGCAGTCTGCAGAAACGAAACCCCCTTGCGCTCCAGCCGATCCTCAGAGACCCCCAGAGGGACTGGGGGCTGCTGGGCTTAGGTTCTGACCGATGCCCAAAGTCGGCGTTAGTAGTCCGGTCGCACCCAACACCTTCGTTGGAATATCACGGGTCCGGATGTACTACTAACATCACACGACCTGCTCAGCCGGACACCTCCTGAACTCACATGGCCGCACTCAGAGGTACAGTCGCGTTCAGGGACAACACACACACGGCTGAGTCAATTAATAGTGCGATTTATTGAAGCAACAGATGCACAAATTCTTTGGATCGCCGGTGATAAATTCATTGTCTGCAAGCAAGTGCACTAAATTGATTACGGTCGGGTTACACACGCGTGGGGTGATGAAACAACTCTAGAGATTCCTAAAATTCCCGTGGATCCACTCGGGATAGCCAAGTGTTCGAATCTTACCCAAAGGCGTCCCAATGGGGGGGAAGAGAGGGTCAGCCCATCGGTGGATCCTAAAAGTCAGGAGTGATGGTGCCTTCCCTGACATCCAGCTCTTTTCACACTATTTTATAGTGTTTTACTTTGCAGGTGGAGCTCGAGCGACTCTGGTCATACGTACCTTTATCAGGGTTGGTTCAGAATTCTCTCGCTTCGCGTTTAAAGGTACAGACTAGGAAAAATTCAGTGTGCACGCTCATTGAGGGGTGGTCGCACCTTGGGAGGTGGGTAACTTTTGGGATGGAGGTGTGTTTTGGTGTTATAATGATGTTATAATAAGCAAAGTTCACTCCAAGTACGGCATTTCATCCAAGTTGACAGGTCGCTGACCCAGGGCATCGCACGTGGAGCTTATTAATGTACACACTGTGTACCTTTAGATTCCCTCGTGATCACAGAGCGCGGCCACAGCGTCTCCGCTCCGCTCCGCCCTCCGTGCCGTTTCTCCCAGGGTCAGCGCACCACGTTCCCCTGATGTCACCAACGTCTGGGCTTGCCCAGGGAATTGCCGCGGCACAGACTCGTCGTACATCGGCTGCGTTCCAACTTGCTTCACCGCTGCTCTTAGAGCCTGAGTAGAAGTTGGTTTCTAGGGCACCCCCAGCGATTATTCCACAGGGAGGGAGCTGCCGGCCAGGCAGGGACCCCCCTGTCCTTGTCTGGCTGCACTTCGGGCAGCGGCAAGACCGGGAAGGGGGAAATAACCTGCGGCCGACGCAGCCACCGACGCCTTGGAGAAGTGGCATCGCCGTCCCGCCGCGCCCTCAGGAACTGCCGGGCTCTTGCTCGCGGCCGGCGCAGGGCGAGGTCCCGGCGCGCTGAGGCGGCCCTGTGCGCTGAGGACCCCCCACGCCGGGACATCGCTGGCAGCGCAGCTTTTCCCCTCGGGCCCGACTCAAGCACTTCAGGGAGGCACCGGCTGTGCTGGATTCCCTGGAGAGTGTGAGAGCTTCCTCCGTCCTGCTGCCTGCGTGTTGGCATGTGCAGGAGTGGGGCTGCACGAGTTCGCGCTGTGGGGGGCACGTGTGGACTTTATTCCCTCCTACCCCTACGAGCGGTTCTGGGGTCGCGCGTGGGCTGCGTATGATCCCTTCACCCCAATCCGTCGCCAGGCACAGGCCAGTCAGTCCAGCTGGGAACAGCCCCAGAGCTCTTTATTTTGTATTTCTTGGGGGGGCCTTGGCAGGCTGAGAAGCCTGCCAGCCCCTTTGCTAACAGCCGCTGCCACAGCCGCCGGCCCCGGCATCTTCCCCTCTGCTGCGGTTCCAGCACCTAGTGCTAGGGAGGAAGAAGGAAACGTGTGTGACCGCACGGCCAGGGAGAAGGCGCAGAAACCCTGCAGGCGTAGCTCAGGCCACCTGTGATGGGATCTGCTTGCCATGAAGCCTCAAGGTGTCCGTGAAGTGGGAGAGGCCCCTTTGCCCCAGCCCATGAGAAGGTCCCAGGTGCAGCTGGGGCTGAGGGAGGTGGGGCTGAGACCTTGGGTGTCCCCTGCAGGTGTCCCCCCTCGGGCCAAGGTGTCTTGGGGCTGGGACTCTGCAAGGGCAGGGCATGCTGTCGGGTTTGGAAAGGGCAGAGCCAGCCGTCAGAGGGATCCCTCTGTCTTCAGCCCGGACTCGTACGTCCCACAGGAAAAGCCAGTTCTGGGTGCCCAGGCAGTCCCCGCCTCGGGTGCCAGGGAGGTCCAGCCCAAAGCCAGGCTCCAGAGCCTGCTTCTGTCTTGCGAGGGCTGTCAGAGGAATGCCCTCTTTCCCCCGGGGGGGGCTGCCCTCAGTGGAGGCATGGGCCTTGCAGCTGGGGAAGCACCAGCCCTTGCTGCAGAGACTTACCAGGGGAGCTGCCTCTGCTGCTCCAGGTGCCGCCTGTGGTCCTCAGCCACGTTCTTGAATATGTTCCTCCGTGCTTGATACGGCTCCAGCCTTCGGAGGACCTGCACCGCTCGTGGGGAAAGGTGGCTGCAACAGCAGGGAAACACCAGCCCTCAGCCTCTGCCCGAGACCCCCTTCTGCCTCTCCTCTCGCCCAGCCCCTGCACCCACCCGCTCCTGCGTGCACCCACTCCTTCGCCCTGCGGTGAGTTTCGGGCCTTGGCTGTGGGGGTAACCCAGGCCATGCCCGTGTTAGGAGACTAAATCAGAGGGTGTCCTGTGCAAGCCCAGCGTGCAGGGACAGGGGACCCGGACGTCTCTGCGGGGTCACGGCTGCTCGGCTGCCCCAGGCTGAGGCCAGAGCTGGCGCACACTTACTCAGGCTGGAGTCTCTTCAGCTGGGCTGCTGCTGCCATGTCCTCTGCTGGGAGGGGGTTTCCAGCCTTCCTCCACCTTTCCTTGACCTCCTTCCTCCTGGGCTGGACTGGAGGGTGGGGAGTCCAAGTGGCTCCAGCGCCGAGTGCCTGCCAAGGAGGAGACGCTCTCAAGCACCCAGACGGGAAACAGAGGTGCTGTTTGCCAGAGGACCTCTTAAAAGGGGCCTGCGGCAGGCCCTGGGATCTGGGAGACTCAGCACCATGTGCCCATCGTCACGGCTGACGGCTGCTTTTGCCCCTCGGACCCTCCTCAAGGGGAGAACCCTGCCCTGCAGCCGGCTGTCATTGCTGCTCCCAGGCCCTGGAGACCTGCCGCCCTGGGTGCCCCCACAGAGAGAGTCGCTGCTGCTCTCAGCGGTGTCAAGCACGGCCCGTACCGGGGGCGGCTGTCGGTCCTCGCCTGCAGACCAGGCTTCCCACATCGCCCATTCTGCCTTTGCTTGCTCTCGCTGCTCTTGCCACCGGGTCTTCGTTTGCTCCCACTCTGCAGACAGCTGCCGGACCTCCTGGAGGGGACGCAGACGCAGGATTAGTCTCAGCTCCTGGAGGGGCTTCCTTCGGGTCTGCCCCGCGTTGCCGCCCCTTGGCTCAGCCGGTCGGTCGGCAGCGCTTTGCCCCTGACAGAGCAGAGGCCGTGGAGTCTTGCCAGGCCCCTCAGCTCAGGGCAAACACAGCTGAGGGAGCAAAGACCTCCACTGTCAAGGACCTAGAAAGGACTTGTGCATTTTCCGTAGCCCCTGGCCAGACTAAAGTGTTTCATCACAACCCCGGGGGCAATAGCAGGCGCGAAGGCTGTGCAGCACCTTCCTTTTCGTGAAGAAGGCCTGAAGGAGCTGACAGACACGTTACAATGAACGCACGCCAAGGGGTCCTTTCTGGACGGCTCTCTGCACAAAGAGGCTTTTGCCGCGTCTCCAGCAGCGCGGCAGTTACAGCCAGGCCGGGCACGTACCTGCAGCGCTCTCCTGCAGCCTTCAGAGGACGGGAGCGCGGTGGTGGACCCGGCTGGAGGAGCTGGCTCCTGCCTGCGTGCCTGCTTCGTGCTGGGGGAGCTGCCTGGGCATGGGGGGAGCACACTGCAAGGAGACAGCAGGAGGAGTCGGCATGAGCACGGGGCAGTTTGGTCTCCCATTCTCACCTGGTACCAAAGCTCCCCGGGCTGGTAGGAGAAGAACTGCGGGAGGTGGGGCCATTTCCCATGGCGAGGGGGAGCCTCCCCTGAGCCCCATCGGATGGATGGGAGAGGACTGCACCTCAGGTCTGTTGTCAGGGCAAGCAACGTGACGTGGGGTGCACTCGGCATCCGCCGCCTTCCTCGCTAAGGGGCCGGCGATGGGGCAAACAAGCTCATAAAAGCTGTGGGGCACGTGTTGGGGACCTTCCAGCCGGACTGCCCACCAAAGGAGTCCACTGTCTCTCCTGCATGGGTGCAAGGATCCCTTTCAGCCCTTCCCACAAGGCTCTCACCTGGCAGAAGGTTTCCTCCCCGTGTCTTGCTGCCTTGTGCCTGGCAACTGGCTTGGCAGCACGGGGAGGGAGAACTTCACCCGGCTCTGCAGCAGCTTGCTGGGATGCCCCTCTGTACCTGGGAAAGGAGGAAGCCTCTCAGAGCAGCTCCGTGGGGAGCGCGTTTCAAGTGGGCTGTGGTCACCCAGCGTGGGGCAGGGCCCCAGCTGGACAGCAGGGACCCGTTCCCGTACCTCTTCGCAACCTGTGCTTCTCTGCAGCCTTCTCGTGCCAGGTGGAGAAAGCCTTGGCCACCGTGCTGCTGATCACAGTGAACCGGAACCTGGAAAGCAATGGAGGACACGGGCTTGAAGCAAGGTGACCCCTACCCTCTGCAGCGTGCCAGCGCTAATCCTCCCGACTGTCGTGCGAGGCATGGCTTCCCTTTTCCTTTGTGGCCATGCCCAGGTTTTATTGGCCATCTCCCCCCAACACCACAAAATGCAGCTTAAAGGCCCCTTGTGTGCAGCTGGGTCTCCCGGATGGGAATGACGGCAGGCTGGGCGTGAGAAACACAATCACGATGCCCGGTCACTCCAGGAGAAGACACGCGTAGCCCCAGCTCGGCGTTAGTTAACCAGAAACCAGTTGCTGCCGGGTTGCTCCCGGACTCGATGCTGGCTGTCCAGCCCTGACAAGCCGCACTCCTGTGCAGGAGGTGGGAAGCCGCCCGCTCGGTCGCTCGAGGGCTGCAGAGGAAACGCACTCACCTGGGGAACGCGTGGGCAGGAGCAGCCTGCACCCCCCGAGCGGGCGTCGCTCCAGCCGAGAGCCCTGCGCCTGCCGTCCACAGCCTCTGCAGAGCGACACAGAGCTGTTAGAGGGTTTGCAAGGCATTTTTCCCTTGCCTCCCAAAGCAATCAGACCTGTCTCGCGCTCCAAACGCAAGCGGTTTCTCCAGCCCCCGCTCCCAAATCCTCCTCCGTCCACATTAGCCCTTGCGCTGCTCTGGAGAAGCTGCACAGCAAACGCTGAGACTGCGCCATAACACTGCCGGGCTTTTTGCAGGGCAAGGACCCAGAAACTCGGAAGAAATCCTCTTTTCTAACGGAGAAGTCAGTGGGGGCGAGCATCGGGGAAGGTGTTGGACTGGCCTACCGCATCCAGGCTGGCCAGTGGCGACTGGCTTGCGCGCCCTTCAGTAGGCTTCCCAAAGACATTGAAGCAGCCCTCACAACCTGAGCCACTTACGGTGTGAAGCAGCGCGATCCGGCTGGCCTTGCTCTCCAGCCCTGTGACGCAGTCGTAATAAAACCGCATGCACAGGACGTGGTCTTTGCAGGACAGCACGCCAATGTCCTTGAAGACGAAGTCAAGGTGCTGCCTGTTCCTCAGCTGGAAAGAGTACAGCAGTATGGTCTCTTGCACGCAGTCCTCCACCACGTGCCGCGGGAAGGAGGTGGCTCGCGATAGCCACCTGTAGTTCAATGGCTGGATCTTGACGTCGCCTGCAAGGAGGAGGAACATCGTCACTGCCACAGCAGGCCCAGTTTCCATGTAGGATTCAGAAGAAAATGCCAGAGAAAAGGTCATTAAGAGAAGCAGCGCTTGGGGAGTGGTTTGACTTCGGGGAGCTCAAGCTGTTCCCCGACCTTTGGAGGCAATTCTCTACTTCTCCCAGCCCTGTCCCAAGAGCTGAGAGCGCATGCCCCCCGCCAGACCTGGAGGGGGAAAGTGGAGGGTTATCCTTCTCACCGGGGATAACCACCGTGGGGAACGCGAGCTCCTGCAGACATAACGCGTCAATGTCCAGCTGGAAGACGGGTCTTCGAGCCACATACACCTCTTCTTTGCCATGGAATCGCTCTTGGACCATAGCGAAGGTCCCGAGTCCTGTGAGCAGGACACCCTGCCCAGGAAAAAGACAAAAAGGCTGATGAGTGAGCGCTTTAGAGATGGGAAAAGTGAAAGATTTGGAACAGGACCGTGTCCCCCACTTCTTTTCTTCCCCTCCTCAAAACATTTGCTAGCATCCCTCGGCTAGAGAAGATGCCAGACGCTTCCAGCACAGGGAATACCCCTGGGACTGATTCCCAGGCATTTTCCTTGGCACGGACCCAACATAATCCCCTGTCTCTCTGCTTGCTCTCTCCACTCTGACCACAGGGACAAGCGAAGCCCTATCGTGTGCCGAATGCTTTCTCAGACTAGGTCTGGACTTGGTTTCTCAACCTCCTGGTTGACCAAGCAGCAGCTGTGGGCACACGGGATTATCTCGGTGTGCTTGGCACGATGCGCAGAGAGGGATCGCTCCCTGGGGCCCAGGCTCTCCAGGGCAAAGAGGGACCAAGACGCCAGCCCACCTTGTCCAGCTTCAGCTGTCCCAGGATGTACGCAGACACAGCGTCCCAGATAGCCACAACCTCTGGAAAGCAAGGGACAGAGGTGTCAGGCTCCGGGCCAGGCAGCGCGCAGCCTCTCGGCAAGCTCCTCGCCCAGGGGTGACAGATGCAGGTGTCCACAAAGAGCCCGGACAAACACCGCCATGGCCGCGGAGCTGGGCTGTGCCCCAGTTCCGGACTGGCAGCCTTACTCTGCTCCCGGGGCAGGGCTGGAGCAGAAACGGGGACGTGGGAAGGGCTCAGGACCAGGGCTGTGGCCATCTAACCCCCAGAAAGGGACAGCACCCCAGAGCCCAGAACATGATGTGCCAGCCTGGTGGCACAAGAGGATCCCGTGGAGGGGAACAGAGGTGCTCCCAGAGGAGCCCAGTTCGAGGTAAAGGGCTGTTGGACAGCACAGGCATTTCCAGCTGGCTCGTGAGAGCCCTGTGGGAGCTGTAGGACACCCCAGCCGCTGGGATGCAGGACCCCTTTTCATGCCAGAGCCGGAACCCAAGAGGTGCCAGATCCCAGGGAAAGCTGGCCCTGGATGGCCCCCCTCACGAGAGGACCACGCCATGCCCACGGGAGCCTCAGGGCTCAGGACAGCCCCAGCACCGCGGCCCGGGGGTCCTGGTTGTCCCCCCAGCCCGGTGGGACCCTCAGGCAGGTCTCTCGCAGCAGCCCCTGCCCTGTCCAGCCACCCCCGCAGCCCAGCAGCCGCAGCTGTTGACAGTGGATGGCCCTGGTACGACCCCTCGGGAAGGAGTTCCCAAAACCCTTACGCTTGGTGGAGAGCTGCAGGAGCGTGGGGAACAAGCTGCTGCTCAGCTCCAAGCTGACGGCCACGGTGCAGCAGCCCTCCATCGCGCTTGCCGCTTGCCCTCAGCTCAGGGAAAGGGATGCTCTCCGCAGCTCCTCGCCCAGAACTCCTCTCCGACGTGTCCCTGCTCTGCCTGTCAGCAAGGGTCCTGCCTGTGCGTGCGGGACCCCCAGCGCAGCCCCGCTGCCTCCCGACCCCGCTCCTGCCTGTGGAGCAGCTCCGAAGGGCAGCAGTGGGGAGCCCTGAGCAGTGCCCAGCAGCGCCCAGGCCGCACCGGGAAGTGCCGGCGGTGATGGGGAGACCTCCCTGTGATGTGGGTCACCCCCCTGTGACATCAGCCTGCAGCACTTGAAGGTGCATTATGACAACAGCAGGGACATAGCACAAGTGGGGAGAGAGGAGATAGATAGCTTTCCACTCTTGTCCTGGGGGGACAGTTCTCCCCAGTCCTTTCCCCAAAATCCCGCTTGCCCCTCGCACCAACACGTCTCTGCTACTGGGAGCCCATCGGGGCAGGTGGGGCTTGGGGGTTGGCTGCGGTGGGGCAGTTACAAGAGATGGGATCGAAAACCTGTGGGATGCAACAGCCCCTCCAGTGTGCCCAAACCCTCCTCTCTGCTGCGTGCCGCTTGCGTGGCCGGAGTAGTGAAACACGGATCTAAAGCAATTACAAGGTTTTAGCACGTGTCACTAATCAGCTGCGAGTTTTGCAAATTTCTCAATATCTGGAAGGTTATTGATTACATGATGAGCTTGACTTTAGTATAGAATTCTTTAGCCTAGTAACTGTGTGATTGTATTTAACGGCCCACTCTCGTAGTCCTTCGGCTGCAGCTGCCTCAATGCTAACATTGTACCTATGTGTGAACAGTTAATCACACGGAAAGCAGGCCTCATGAAAATGAAAACAAAGACGAGTTAAGAGCAAGGACTGAGAGATTAAAGAGAACAGAGCAGATATCTTCACCTTGAGCACAGAGGCAGACTGGCAGGAGTACTCAGACAAGGATGATAAGAAGGAACGGCTTGGCTGGACAAGAGGAGGGGCAAACATCCAAGGAGAAGAAATTATCCTCAAGAGACCCGTGGCCATAAAAGGGAAAAAGGAGGAGGGGGCTAACGACCACCCAAACGACCACCGACGACCACCCGAGACCCCCGCGCACGCCTAGTGTAGTTTTGCATCGCCAGCATTACGTAAATGTAGTAGAGAAGCAGGGAGGCGGTGATTTCTCGGAAAACGTGTGAATATTCACGCCTTTAAGGTAGATAAAGGATGAACTTCTGTTTCAGCGCACGCATGTTAGGAGGAGAGATCCCCCATGCGTCCGGCGCTGCAATAAAGATGTCATTAAGCATAACGACACTTTGGTGTTCTTGCGTTTAATTCTCTTTGACTTTTGTGAATCAGTAGGACGGGCTTCAGTGCTCTGGGTTGGGCTGGGATGGAGTCACTTCTCCCCATAGCAGCCCGGACGGTGCCGTGTTTTGGATCTGTGACCAGAACAGTCCTGACGCCACCGCGGTGGTTCAGCTGTCGCTGAACAGGGCCTGAGCAGCATCAAGGCAACTAGGCTGGGGGTGGGCAGGAAGCTGGGAGGGGACACAGCCGGGACAGCTGACCCCAGCTGGCCAAGGGGATGTCCCTCACCATATGACGTCGTGCTCAGCAATGAAAGTTGGGGAGAGAATGAGCACGGGGGGGGCTGTGCATGCTCGAGGCTGTGGCGCTCGTCTTCCCACGTTACTGCTGTGTGCGATGAAGCCCTGAACACACTGAAGAGCGAAAGCTTTGGTCGCCCTAAATTTTGGCATCTGCTGTCATTTCAATTGGCCAAAGGAATTTCCCAACAACCTCCAAGAAGATGCCCCCACCTCTTGCCTGGTCTCTCAGAGATGCTTCAGTAGAGCTTGCAGTGACCTGTGTTGGGAATTGTTAGGATTAATGGCCGTGCTTAGCACGAGTAGCTGAAGGAGGTGAAGCCTTAGGCCGCAGGAGCTGACCTAGCGTAAACTTTTTGGTAAAGCGAATGTTGCAGACACAGAACGCGCTGAAACGGGCAGATGCACGCAGCAGGAAGAAGAGCACCAAGGAAACAACCCCAAGTGAATGAGGTAACTTCAGGAGAAGGCCAGCCCAGCGACTGAGAGAACCAATACGAAATCAAGAGACCACCGCCCAGAATTAACACCCAGAGCTGCTCTGCACGTCCATTCAATCAACCACTTCTTTACTCAGCAGATTGGCAACTCGTCTTCTTTAAGCAGGAACCTGGCAGTGAGCCCCGCTGAGGTGGCACTTTCTTCGTCAGTTCTTTGCATTTCTTCCCTTTTTTCCGTGGGAGTACTTACCAAGATTTTCCTCATTAGAAGAAATGAGAAGGATCAGCCACAAATATGCAGAAGCCCAGACATTCACATACTTGCTACCTACACAGGAAGACGATCAAGGCCCTGCCTATACACGACAGGTTAAATATTAATTTACATCTATTATTACTGTATCAATTAATTATATATTCATTACTTCCTCTATATTAATAATATCTATTAATAGACATATAAAACACAGTTTTCCAACCCAGGAAGCAACTAAGGATCAAGTGCACACAACACACAACCATTTGTGGTTACCGATGTTCACAGGAGGCACATGCTGCTTCAGCTTCTATCTCTCCGGCTGCTACCTATGAGAAAACGGGAACATGTGTTATCGTAAGAGAAAACCCTGAACTGGAAACGTAGTTCACGACCTAATTTGCCTCTCTGTGCACATATCCAGTGAATAGCCCAGGACAGGGCACAGAAGTGATTAGCAAAGCAAAGCCAGGACCCCTCAGGAGACCTCGTAACTACACGAGTCTGTCTTTCCTTTTCGCCCCCGAGGTCCCAAAGCACCAGGGCAGGGGCAGGCAGGGCAGTCGTGCGCTCAGGGTGCACCGGGCAGGAGAGAGCAGGAGCAGCCTCTGGCACCCAGGATTGGTAACAACAGCTTCTGCTCTGAGCTGGGGTCAGCCCATGTGCAGGTACAGCACTGATCCAGACACGAAATTGAGGGTGTCAGCTCCTCCCAGGTGCCGCATGCACTGTACCTTCTTCCATCGCCTGCTCTCGACCAATTGTTTCCCAGTCTCTTCCATCTGGTGCCAGCTCAGACACCTGCACTCTGGCTCGGGGCTGCCTGGGGGATGGCGACCCTTGGGGCAGCAGCAGGACCTCCTCCGACCCTGGTTGTGGGGTCATCCATGGGGCTGAGCACTCGGGCCCAGGGCTGGTGAACTGGGCCATGGCGGGGCCTGTGTGCGGTGAGGTCTCCAGGTCCCTCCAGGCCCATCCATGCTGGGAGATACCGGCTCCTGCACCTGCAGCTGCTCTGAGTCTGGGCCTGGGCCTGGGCCTATCCCCATCCCCATCCCCGTCCCCATCCCTATCCCTATCCCTATCCCTATCCCTATCCCTATCTCATTTCCATCCCCTTCCCTATCCTCATTCCCATCCCTATCCTATCCTCATTCCCATCCCTATCCCTATCCCCATCCCCATCCCCATCCCTATCCCTATCCCGATCCCCATCCCCATCCCTATCCTCATTCCCATACCTATCCCCATCTCCATTCCCATCCCTATCCCTATCCCTATCCCTATCCCTATCCCCATCCCCATCCCCATCCCTATCCCTATCCCTATCCCTATCCCCATCCCTATCCTCGTTCCCATCCCTATCCCCATCCCCATCCCCATCCCTATCCCTATCCCCATCCCCATCCCTATCCCTATCCCCATCCCTATCCTCATTCCCATCCCTATCCCCATACGCATCCCCATCCCTACCCCTATCCCTATCCCCATCCCTATCCTCATTCCCATCCCTATCCCCATCACCATCCCCATCCCTATCCCCATTCCCATCCCCAACCCCATCCCCATCCCTATCCCTATCCCCATCCCTATCCCCATCCCCATCCCTGGTCCCCCTCGCCCCGGCTGCCCCCAGCCCATCTCTCATCCATTTCTCCTCAGGCCCCTCAGCCCCTCCTCCCCAGTCTGGCTGTGACAGGCCAACACCGACTCCCCTGATTCGCTCAGCCGTGGCCAATGGCGTGGCTGTTGCCGGGCAGCAGGGGCAGGCCGGGCCTCTCCTCACAGAGACGCCCTGCGCCCGCTGACCCCCGCAGCCCCTGCTCAGCCAGCCGGGACACTGGGCCTGCGGAGAGAGGGCCTGCGAGAAGGGCCATGGCGGCGGGAGCTGCTCCCTCAGCAGCACGAGGTGTGTGCACCGCTCTGCCGGCCCTCGGCCGCTCACGGGGTCCGGGCCTGCGCAGGGAGGGAGGGGAGGGGCAGGGAGCGGGGCCAGGGAGGGGACATGACAGGAGGGGAGGGACAGCAGGGGAGATACCCTGGCTTTGCTCTGGATCGGCACGTCTCTCCCGAAGCGCGGGTCTGTCTGTGCTCCAGCCACAGCCCTGGGCAGCAGGAGCTGCGTGTCGGGAGCTGCTGGCGCCGGCCAGGCCGGCCCCGGGCACGAGAGAGGGGTCTGCCCCCGGTCACACCGCCGGGGCTGAGCCCAGCACCCAGGGCCTCCTCAGGCCTCGCCTTCCCCCGGGGTGAGGAGGAGAGATGGCCTGTCCTGGCATGGCCCAGGGCATCCTCTGTGGCCAGAAGGAAGGACAGAGGGGTAATTATGATTTGAGCTTCTGCACAGACCACCAAGTATGTGGACACAGGACACCGTTATAGGCTGGTCTGTACCTTCAGAGCTGTGGGCCGAGCTCTTCTACCTGTAAGGGCTTGGTAGAGATGGGCTACGGGTAGAGTTACTGATTGCTACTTGTTACTTCTTTTGGGGTCCCGTGACAGTGACGGGAAGTTTATCCGCCTGCTGCGGATCTCTTGAGGATGGTTTCTTCTCCTTGGACGTTTGCCCCTCCTGTTGTCCAGCCAAGCGGTTCCTTCTTCTTATCCTTGTCTGAGCACTCCTGCCAGTCTGTCTCTATGCTCAAGGTGAAGCTATCTTCTCTGTTCTCTTTAATCTCTCAGCCCTTGCTCTTAACCCTTCGTTGTTTTCATTTTCATGAGGCCTGCTTCAGTCGTGATTAGCCGTTTATACATAGTTGCAATGTTAGCACTGAGGAAATACAGCCTAAGGACTACGGGAGTCGACCCTTAAACATAATCACATAGTTACTAGGCTAAAGAATTCTATATTAAAGTCAAACTCATCATGTAATCAATAACCTTCCATATATTAAGAAATTTGCAAAACTTGCAGTTGATTAGTGACACATGCTAAAACCTTGTAATTGTTTTAGATCCTTGTTTCAAGGTGGCCTTCAAAGGTCCCTTCCAACCCAAACTGTTCCATGAATCTATGATTCTGTGATCTGCAGTGGCATCTGCATCTGCAAGGCTCTTAGCATTGCTTTCTGCATCTGCAAGGGAATGAGGAACGGATAGTGCATCTGCAAAGCTCTCTGCAGTGCTGTCTGCAGTGGCATCTGCCTCTGCAGTGGCATCTTCGGTGGCACCTTATATATGTTTGTTGGTATGTGTAGGGGAATCTGTATGTGCAATGGTATCTGGAACTCCAGCTGCACCTGTATGGGCAACTGTACCTGTGTGTGCTTCAGTGTCTGTACGCGTAGTTCTTTCTCTCCATCTCTGCAGTTGTACCTATGCCTCTCATTGTATGTGTAGCCATCTCTCTATCCTCATCCCTCTTGGTGACTGTCTGTGTCGTGACCAGTACATTTATCTGCACCTCGACCTGTCGCAGCACATCTGTGTGTTACGGTAGCTGTGTTTGTATCAATGCCTTTATGTGTAACGGTTCCGTTTACTCTGTCCGTCACGGTACCTCCGTCAGCAATGGCGTCACTTGCTGTGTCTGCTGCTTGTGGTGTAGTTGAAAGTGCACTTGCATCTGTGACTGTGCTTGTGTCTTGAAGTGTACGTGCAGTTGTAGCGGGATCCGGAATGGTACCTGTTTTGTGCCTGTGTCCGCAATTTTATCGGCAATTCAGCGCGAGTCCGTGCCTGTGATGATACTGGTCTCTGTGACGATACTGGTAGCTGTATATCTGATGGTGCCAGTGTCTGTGTCTCTGCTGGTATCTGTATCCGTACCCGTCGTGGTACCTGTAGCTGTACCTGCGTTGCTAACGGTATCTGTCTCTGCGCGTGTACTTGCGGTGGTTGCTGTATGGGCACGTGCAATTCCCTCTCTCGCTGAAGCAGTAACCGCGAGGGTATCTCTGACGGTATCTGTGCCACTAACATCTCGGTATCTGTGTGACGGTCTGTAGTGCTATCGCCTTCTCTGTACTGGCACAAAATAACGCCTACTAGGTAAAATATTGTAACCACATGGAAGTGCCTGTTTGGGGACAATTGTAACTCCTGTGCTAATTGTACCCTAATTGGTGACCATTAGCCACATGAAAGTGCCCCATGGCTTAAACGCAGCCATAAAGCATTGTATAAAAGCTGGTACCTTTGTACTCCAAGCATGCTAGTTCCACCTAGCAGCCACACTTGCGCAAGTCCCGATTAAAATGAGGATCTCGTCGCAGCGTGTGAGATTGGTCATTGCGCACCGGGAACGAGCTCGCACTTGCGACAACAAAATGGCCTCTGCGCCTGCAGCGGTACCTGTATCTGCAATGCCCGCTGCAGTGGTTTCTCCAGCTGCAGTGGTGCCTGCCTCTGCAGTGCTGTTTGCTTCGGTCGTGGCACCCGCAGGGCTGTCAGCAGTGGTTTGCTCCTCTGAAGTGGTGCCTGCAACGGTATGTGAACCTGCAACGGCATCTGCAAAGCGTCTGCGTCTGGAATGCTGTGTCTGCATCTGTACCGTCGCCTGCCACTCTGCCACGCAGATGCCGTTGCAGATGCAGAGGCCGTTGCAGATGCAGATGCAATTTCAGATGAAGTTGCGGACGGAGATGCTATTGCAGAGGCAGGTGCCATTGCAGGTGCAGAAACCATTACAAACGCCACTGGAGGCGCAGGTGCGATGTCAGGCGCCACTTCCGATGACGATGCCGCTGCAGATGCAGGTACCTTTGCACACACCGTGGCAGATGGGGATGCCGTGGAAGATTGCACTGAAGATATGGGCATCGGTGCCACTGGAGATGGCACTGCAGATGCAGATGCCACTGCGGATGGCCTTGCAGATGCAAGTACCGCTCCAGATGGCCTTTAGAGTTGCTCTTGAAGACGCAGATACCATTGCAGACACCAGTGCAGATGTAGATACTCTCTGTACCTCCAACGGTACGTGCATCGTTGCCTGCACACACAGGACGGGTTGCAATGCCCGACAGGAGACCATCAATTAGTTGAAGGTCGAGAGACAGAGAGGTGCCGTTAAGGTGAAACGACACCAGCCCACCAATTTAACAATTTAATAATACAAAATGCAAGGCATGAGGTTACATAAATGACTCAAGGGCAACTGCTCTAACTAAACAATTCAAGTAAACAAACGAGTCCCATGCAACACGTCTTTTACACTTCGACAAAGAGAGGTAAAGAGAGAGAGCGCGCGTGAGCGAAGAAGGTATCACCACCCGTGGATCCAGTGTTGTCCCGTTGGTCCTCTTGATGTTCCTTGGTGGTGAGGGTCTCCACTTTTGCTTCTGATGGTGTCGACTTTATACAGTCCGAGTCCCACAATCTCCATGTGATCCCAAGAAGCTTCATGCCTATGCAACAGGCTGATGCAACAGGCAACGGCACATCTGCAGGCTTTGGTGTCTCTTCTCGCTGTATCTCTGCTCTGCAGAAACCGGTCCTTGCGCCTGCTCCGTATCTCTGCTCTGCGGGAACCGCTATCTCATTCTTCTCTGGGGTCCACTCCGTGCCAAGACATGTTCAAGCCGTTGTGCCAAAAAAGGTGTGGGTTCCTCGGAACCGTGAAATGTTTAAGACAGAAACCGCATACCGGTCCACCATAACAGGCTGTTGGCAGAGCATAGTCTCTTCTCCACAGACACACGGATAACCCTGACCCCTCGCCCCCCGAGCAGCCCCGTCCCGCGCCACGCCTGGGAGAGGAGCAAGCTCTGGGCCGGGTGGGGGGTTGGAGGGAGCGTGTGACACAGGCCAGGAAGAGCGGAGATGGGTAAGGGCTTGGCGGCAAGGAAGGAGGGGTGAGAGGGGAAAGTTTTTCCATCCGAGGGCTGAAGGCGCTGGGACACGTGGGGCTGCCCGACCCGTGGCACCCCGAGGCGAAGGGCGAGGGGCAGAGCACAGCTGGAGCCAGAGGAGCACAGCTGGAGCTGGGGCTGCCTGACTCCTCAGGGCATGGAGCGAGGGAGGGAGGGAGGGAAGGGTGTGGGGAGGGATGGCCGTGCCTTCTTCTGGGAATGAGGTCTCAGACCCCAGCCGTGAGTAGGGGGCCGTGCCTCCCCACCACCCCTGGCCTAACCGTCTTCCCTCTTCTTCCAGCTGCTTCTTGCGACCAACTGG
Organism: Phaethon aethereus; assembly: GCF_964289735.1. Classification (NCBI taxonomy): domain Eukaryota; kingdom Metazoa; phylum Chordata; class Aves; order Phaethontiformes; family Phaethontidae; genus Phaethon; species Phaethon aethereus. The sequence continues at coordinate 1,102,783 of NC_138606.1, forward strand.
TTCCCAAGGCTGGGCCTGGCCAGGGGAGGGAGGAGAGCTGGGCTTGGCCCATGTTGGCGCACCAGGCTGGAGAACGACATCCTTAGCTGCGTCACGAGGGCAGGCACCGAGAGAGGGCACAAGGAGTCCGGACGGGTGTTTGAGCTCAACATCTCCAGGCAAGACTAAATCACGCCCTGCCTCTGGAGACTCTGCATCCCAGACCCCCACGGGATGGAAGGGGGCCCTCTGCTGACGCGCTCTCATGGACAGATGTCCCCACCACAGACAGATGCAGCTCCTCCAAGGGGCTCTGCGGGTCCTGCAACAGGAGGCAGAGGCAGGCACTCGGCAGCAGTTGGGCTTGAGGGATGGTTCCTCTCCGCAAGGTCATGTGCCAGCCAAGGACCCTTCTCCAAGGGCCCTGGACAGAGCATGGAGGCCCTAGCACTGACCTCAGCATGGGCCGAGTCGCAGAGCTCCTGGGGCTGAAGGCTGCCTGGGGGTATCTGCTGCAGGGAATGCGCCTTCCCACGCTTTACCCTCAGCACTTCCCAGAAGGGCCATTTGCTCCCTGGGCTCTAACAAGAGAGCGAGCGCTGCGTGCTGACCAGGGCTGCCCTTTGCCCGGGGCCGCCCTGACCCGCCTGTGCCTCGGGCTGTCGACGAGGGGGTTGTCCAGGGGCGTGATGGTGTAGAAGAAGAAGACGAGCGCTCTGTTGAGCTGCCTCAGCGGCTCTGTTCCAGGCAGCAGGTAGCCAAGGATGCGGGTGCCACAAACAACAGCGATGACGGTGAGGTCGGAGGGTGACGTGACCCCGACCTGAAGACCTTTGAAGACGCAGAGGTCACCGCTCCACATCACCGACACAGAATGAGCGTCAGCCCCGAGCAGATCCTGCACGGCTCTCCCGGCTGCAGGATAACCTCAGCCACCTCATTGCGCCAGAGGAGCCTGCGGGCAGGGGAGGCACCTCAGCTGCCAGGATGCTGGGGGGTGAGGGGCTACAGCTCCCAGCATGCGGCAGGCCCACGCCTGCCTTCCTCTTCCTCGGGTGACGTTCATGGACAGATCTCCCTGCTGTCCCCCCATGTCCCTGCCCAGATCAACTCCAGGTCGGCCTTGGCTTTCCTAGCCCTGTCTCTCACCATGCAACAGCACCTCTCGACTTCTCCTGGGTCACCTCCCTCTGCTCCCACTCTTGTACCTTCCTTTCTGTAACTGGGCTCAGTGAGGAGCGCCTTGCTCATCCGTGAACGTGAACGTGGCCTATGAAGTTGAGGCTCCTCTGCCTTGTTTGGAGAAGGCCTCATCTACGTCTTCCTCCTGATCAGAGGAGGTCTCCAGCAGACACCTGCTGACACAGCACCCACATTGGCCTGCCTGCTCATCCTGACCCAGAAGCTGGCTGCTCTCCCACCCCGAGCAGGAGGCAAGTCCGCCTCCTGGCCTTCCCAGGCGGCCCTTGCTGAAGAGCCCCTGTCCCCCCACCGCAGCCCTCCTGCTGTGCCATCTACCACCCACCACGCCTCCGTGGTGCCGCCGTGCTCACGGCCCTGTAATCACACACAGACTCCTGGCCCTGCTGCTGGCTCTCCACGCGGTGTGCATGAGCGCGCCGGCACTTCAGGGAGGCACCGGCTGTGCTGGATTCCCGGGAGAGTGTGAGAGCTTCCTCCGTCCTGCTGCCTGCGTGTTGGCATGTGCAGGAGTGGGGCTGCACGAGTTCGCGCTGTGGGGGGCACGTGTGGACTTCATTCCCTCCTACCCCTACGAGCGGTTCTGGGGTCGCGCGTGGGCTGCGTATGATCCCTTCACCCCAATCCGTCGCCAGGCACAGGCCAGTCAGTCCAGCTGGGAACAGCCCCAGAGCTCTTTATTTTGTATTTCTGGGGGGGCCTTGGCAGCTGAGAAGCCTGCCAGCCCCTTTGCTAACAGCCGCTGCCACAGCCGCCGGCCCCGGCATCTTCCCCTCTGCTGCGGTTCCAGCACCTAGTGCTAGGGAGGAAGAAGGAAACGTGTGTGACCGCACGGCCAGGGAGAAGGCGCAGAAACCCTGCAGGCGTAGCTCAGGCCACCTGTGATGGGATCTGCTTGCCATGAAGCCTCAAGGTGTCCGTGAAGTGGGAGAGGCCCCTTTGCTCCAGCCCATGAGAAGGTCCCAGGTGCAGCTGGGGCTGAGGGAGGTGGGGCTGAGACCTTGGGCGTCCCCTGCAGGTGTCCCCCCTCGGGCCAAGGTGTCTTGGGGCTGGGACTCTGCAAGGGCAGGGCATGCTGTCGGGTTTGGAAAGGGCAGAGCCAGCCGTCAGAGGGATCCCTCTGTCTTCAGCCCGGACTCGTACGTCCCACAGGAAAAGCCAGTTCTGGGTGCCCAGGCAGTCCCCGCCTCGGGTGCCAGGGAGGTCCAGCCCAAAGCCAGGCTCCAGAGCCTGCTTCTGTCTCGCGAGGGCTGTCAGAGGAATGCCCTCTTTCCCCCGGGGGGGGCTGCCCTCAGTGGAGGCATGGGCCTTGCAGCTGGGGAAGCACCAGCCCTTGCTGCAGAGACTTACCAGGGGAGCTGCCTCTGCTGCTCCAGGTGCCGCCTGTGGTCCTCAGCCACGTTCTTGAATATGTTCCTCCGTGCTTGATACGGCTCCAGCCTTCGGAGGACCTGCACCGCTCGTGGGGAAAGGTGGCTGCAACAGCAGGGAAACACCAGCCCTCAGCCTCTGCCCGAGACCCCCTTCTGCCTCTCCTCTCGCCCAGCCCCTGCACCCACCCGCTCCTGCGTGCACCCACTCCTTCGCCCTGCGGTGAGTTTCGGGCCTTGGCTGTGGGGGTAACCCAGGCCATGCCCGTGTTAGGAGACTAAATCAGAGGGTGTCCTGTGCAAGCCCAGCGTGCAGGGACAGGGGACCCGGACATCTCTGCGGGGTCACGGCTGCTCGGCTGCCCCAGGCTGAGGCCAGAGCTGGCGCACACTTACTCAGGCTGGAGTCTCTTCAGCTGGGCTGCTGCTGCCATGTCCTCTGCTGGGAGGGGGTTTCCAGCCTTCCTCCACCTTTCCTTGACCTCCTTCCTCCTGGGCTGGGCTGGAGGGTGGGGAGTCCAAGTGGCTCCAGGGCCGAGTGCCTGCCAAGGAGGAGATGCTCTCAAGCACCCAGACGGGAAACAGAGGTGCTGTTTGCCAGAGGACCTCTTAAAAGGGGCCTGCGGCAGGCCCTGGGATCTGGGAGACTCAGCACCATGTGCCCATCGTCACGGCTGACGGCTGCTTTTGCCCCTCGGACCCTCCTCAAGGGGAGAACCCTGCCCTGCAGCCGGCTGTCATTGCTGCTCCCAGGCCCTGGAGACCTGCCGCCCTGGGTGCCCCCACAGAGAGAGTCGCTGCTGCTCTCAGCGGTGTCAAGCACGGCCCGTACCGGGGGCGGCTGTCGGTCCTCGCCTGCAGACCAGGCTTCCCACATCGCCCATTCTGCCTTTGCTTGCTCTCGCTGCTCTTGCCACCGGGTCTTCGTTTGCTCCCACTCTGCAGACAGCTGCCGGACCTCCTGGAGGGGACGCAGACACAGGATTAGTCTCAGCTCCTGGAGGGGCTTCCTTCGGGTCTGCCCCGCGTTGCCGCCCCTTGGCTCAGCCGGTCGGTCGGCAGCGCTTTGCCCCTGACAGAGCAGAGGCCGTGGAGTCTTGCCAGGCCCCTCAGCTCAGGGCAAACACAGCTGAGGGAGCAAAGACCTCCACTGTCAAGGACCTAGAAAGGACTTGTGCATTTTCCGTAGCCCCTGGCCAGACTAAAGTGTTTCATCACAACCCCAGGGGCAATAGCAGGCGCGAAGGCTGTGCAGCACCTTCCTTTTCGTGAAGAAGGCCTGAAGGAGCTGACAGACACGTTACAATGAACGCACGCCAAGGGGTCCTTTCTGGACGGCTCTCTGCACAAAGAGGCTTTTGCCGCGTCTCCAGCAGCGCGGCAGTTACAGCCAGGCCGGGCACGTACCTGCAGCGCTCTCCTGCAGCCTTCAGAGGACGGGAGCGCGGTGGTGGACCCGGCTGGAGGAGCTGGCTCCTGCCTGCGTGCCTGCTTCGTGCTGGGGGAGCTGCCTGGGCATGGGGGGAGCACACTGCAAGGAGACAGCAGGAGGAGTCGGCATGAGCACGGGGCAGTTTGGTCTCCCATACTCACCTGGTACCAAAGCTCCCCGGGCTGGTAGGAGAAGAACTGCGGGAGGTGGGGCCATTTCCCATGGCGAGGGGGAGCCTTCCCTGAGCCCCATCGGATGGATGGGAGAGGACTGCACCTCAGGTCTGTTGTCAGGGCAAGCAACGTGACGTGGGGTGCACTCGGCATCCGCCGCCTTCCTCGCTAAGGGGCCGGCGATGGGGCAAACAAGCTCATAAAAGCTGTGGGGCACGTGTTGGGGACCTTCCAGCCGGACTGCCCACCAAAGGAGTCCACTGTCTCTCCTGCATGGGTGCAAGGATCCCTTTCAGCCCTTCCCACAAGGCTCTCACCTGGCAGAAGGTTTCCTCCCCGTGTCTTGCTGCCTTGTGCCTGGCAACTGGCTTGGCAGCACGGGGAGGGAGAACTTCACCCGGCTCTGCAGCAGCTTGCTGGGATGCCCCTCTGTACCTGGGAAAGGAGGAAGCCTCTCAGAGCAGCTCCGTGGGGAGCGCGTTTCAAGTGGGCTGTGGTCACCCAGCGTGGGGCAGGGCCCCAGCTGGACAGCAGGGACCCGTTCCCGTACCTCTTCGCAACCTGTGCTTCTCTGCAGCCTTCTCGTGCCAGGTGGAGAAAGCCTTGGCCACCGTGCTGCTGATCACAGTGAACCGGAACCTGGAAAGCAATGGAGGACACGGGCTTGAAGCAAGGTGACCCCTACCCTCTGCAGCGTGCCAGCGCTAATCCTCCCGACTGTCGTGCGAGGCATGGCTTCCCTTTTCCTTTGTGGCCATGCCCAGGTTTTATTGGCCATCTCCCCCCAACACCACAAAATGCAGCTTAAAGGCCCCTTGTGTGCAGCTGGGTCTCCCGGATGGGAATGACGGCAGGCTGGGCGTGAGAAACACAATCACGATGCCCGGTCACTCCAGGAGAAGACACGTGTAGCCCCAGCTCGGCGTTAGTTAACCAGAAACCAGTCCCTGCCGGGTTGCTCCCGGACTCGATGCTGGCTGTCCAGCCCCGACAAGCCGCACTCCTGTGCAGGAGGTGGGAAGCCGCCCGCTCGGTCGCTCGAGGGCTGCAGAGGAAACGCACTCACCTGGGGAACGCGTGGGCAGGAGCAGCCTGCACCCCCCGAGCGGGCGTCGCTCCAGCCGAGAGCCCTGCGCCTGCCGTCCACAGCCTCTGCAGAGCGACACAGAGCTGTTAGAGGGTTTGCAAGGCATTTTTCCCTTGCCTCCCAAAGCAATCAGACCTGTCTCGCGCTCCAAACGCAAGCGGTTTCTCCAGCCCCCGCTCCCAAATCCTCCTCCGTCCACATTAGCCCTTGCGCTGCTCTGGAGAAGCTGCACAGCAAACGCTGAGACTGCGCCATAACACTGCCGGGCTTTTTGCAGGGCAAGGACCCAGAAACTCGGAAGAAATCCTCTTTTCTAACGGAGAAGTCAGTGGGGGCGAGCATCGGGGAAGGTGTTGGACTGGCCTACCGCATCCAGGCTGGCCAGTGGTGACTGGCTTGCGCGCCCTTCAGTAGGCTTCCCAAAGACATTGAAGCAGCCCTCACAACCTGAGCCACTTACGGTGTGAAGCAGCGCGATCCGGCTGGCCTTGCTCTCCAGCCCTGTGACGCAGTCGTAATAAAACCGCATGCACAGGACGTGGTCTTTGCAGGACAGCACGCCAATGTCCTTGAAGACGAAGTCAAGGTGCTGCCTGTTCCTCAGCTGGAAAGAGTACAGCAGTATGGTCTCTTGCACGCAGTCCTCCACCACGTGCCGCGGGAAGGAGGTGGCTCGCGATAGCCACCTGTAGTTCAATGGCTGGATCTTGACGTCGCCTGCAAGGAGGAGGAACATCGTCACTGCCACAGCAGGCCCAGTTTCCATGTAGGATTCAGAAGAAAATGCCAGAGAAAAGGTCATTAAGAGAAGCAGCGCTTGGGGAGTGGTTTGACTTCGGGGAGCTCAAGCTGTTCCCCGACCTTTGGAGGCAATTCTCTACTTCTCCCAGCCCTGTCCCAAGAGCTGAGAGCGCATGCCCCCCGCCAGACCTGGAGGGGGAAAGTGGAGGGTTATCCTTCTCACCGGGGATAACCACCGTGGGGAACGCGAGCTCCTGCAGACCTAACGCGTCAATGTCCAGCTGGAAGACGGGTCTTCGAGCCACATACACCTCTTCTTTGCCATGGAATCGCTCTTGGACCATAGCGAAGGTCCCGAGTCCTGTGAGCAGGACACCCTGCCCAGGAAAAAGACAAAAAGGCTGATGAGTGAGCGCTTTAGAGATGGGAAAAGTGAAAGATTTGGAACAGGACCGTGTCCCCCACTTCTTTTCTTCCCCTCCTCAAAACATTTGCTAGCATCCCTTGGCTAGAGAAGATGCCAGACGCTTCCAGCACAGGGAATACCCCTGGGACTGATTCCCAGGCATTTTCCTTGGCACGGACCCAACATAATCCCCTGTCTCTCTGCTTGCTCTCTCCACTCTGACCACAGGGACAAGCGAAGCCCTATCGTGTGCCGAATGCTTTCTCAGACTAGGTCTGGACTTGGTTTCTCAACCTCCTGGTTGACCAAGCAGCAGCTGTGGGCACACGGGATTATCTCGGTGTGCTTGGCACGATGCGCAGAGAGGGATCGCTCCCTGGGGCCCAGGCTCTCCAGGGCAAAGAGGGACCAAGACGCCAGCCCACCTTGTCCAGCTTCAGCTGTCCCAGGATGTACGCAGACACAGCGTCCCAGATAGCCACAACCTCTGGAAAGCAAGGGACAGAGGTGTCAGGCTCCGGGCCAGGCAGCGCGCAGCCTCTCGGCAAGCTCCTCGCCCAGGGGTGACAGATGCAGGTGTCCACAAAGAGCCCGGACAAACACCGCCATGGCCGCGGAGCTGGGCTGTGCCCCAGTTCCGGACTGGCAGCCTTACTCTGCTCCCGGGGCAGGGCTGGAGCAGAAACGGGGACGTGGGAAGGGCTCAGGACCAGGGCTGTGGCCATCTAACCCCCAGAAAGGGACAGCACCCCAGAGCCCAGAACATGATGTGCCAGCCTGGTGGCACAAGAGGATCCCGTGGAGGGGAACAGAGGTGCTCCCAGAGGAGCCCAGTTCGAGGTAAAGGGCTGTTGGACAGCACAGGCATTTCCAGCTGGCTCGTGAGAGCCCTGTGGGAGCTGTAGGACACCCCAGCCGCTGGGATGCAGGACCTCTTTTCATGCCAGAGCCGGAACCCAAGAGGTGCCAGATCCCAGGGAAAGCTGGCCCTGGATGGCCCCCCTCACGAGAGGACCACGCCATGCCCACGGGAGCCTCAGGGCTCAGGACAGCCCCAGCACCGCGGCCCGGGGGTCCTGGTTGTCCCCCCAGCCCGGTGGGACCCTCAGGCAGGTCTCTCGCAGCAGCCCCTGCCCTGTCCAGCCACCCCCGCAGCCCAGCAGCCGCAGCTGTTGACAGTGGATGGCCCTGGTACGACCCCTCGGGAAGGAGTTCCCAAAACCCTTACGCTTGGTGGAGAGCTGCAGGAGCGTGGGGAACAAGCTGCTGCTCAGCTCCAAGCTGACGGCCACGGTGCAGCAGCCCTCCATCGCGCTTGCCGCTTGCCCTCAGCTCAGGGAAAGGGATGCTCTCCGCAGCTCCTCGCCCAGAACTCCTCTCCGACGTGTCCCTGCTCTGCCTGTCAGCAAGGGTCCTGCCTGTGCGTGCGGGACCCCCAGCGCAGCCCCGCTGCCTCCCGACCCCGCTCCTGCCTGTGGAGCAGCTCCGAAGGGCAGCAGTGGGGAGCCCTGAGCAGTGCCCAGCAGCGCCCAGGCCGCACCGGGAAGTGCCGGCGGTGATGGGGAGACCTCCCTGTGATGTGGGTCACCCCCCTGTGACATCAGCCTGCAGCACTTGAAGGTGCATTATGACAACAGCAGGGACATAGCACAAGTGGGGAGAGAGGAGATAGATAGCTTTCCACTCTTGTCCTGGGGGGACAGTTCTCCCCAGTCCTTTCCCCAAAATCCCGCTTGCCCCTCGCACCAACACGTCTCTGCTACTGGGAGCCCATCGGGGCAGGTGGGGCTTGGGGGTTGGCTGCGGTGGGGCAGTTACAAGAGATGGGATCGAAAACCTGTGGGATGCAACAGCCCCTCCAGTGTGCCCAAACCCTCCTCTCTGCTGCGTGCCGCTTGCGTGGCCGGAGTAGTGAAACACGGATCTAAAACAATTACAAGGTTTTAGCACGTGTCACTAATCAGCTGCGAGTTTTGCAAATTTCTCAATATCTGGAAGGTTATTGATTACATGATGAGCTTGACTTTAGTATAGAATTCTTTAGCCTAGTAACTGTGCGATTGTATTTAACGGCCCACTCTCGTAGTCCTTCGGCTGCAGCTGCCTCAATGCTAACATTGTACCTATGTGTGAACAGTTAATCACACGGAAAGCAGGCCTCATGAAAATGAAAACAAAGACGAGTTAAGAGCAAGGAGTGAGAGATTAAAGAGAACAGAGCAGATATCTTCACCTTGAGCACAGAGGCAGACTGGCAGGAGTACTCAGACAAGGATGATAAGAAGGAACGGCTTGGCTGGACAAGAGGAGGGGCAAACATCCAAGGAGAAGAAATTATCCTCAAGAGACCCGTGGCCATAAAAGGGAAAAAGGAGGAGGGGGCTAACGACCACCCAAACGACCACCGACGACCACCCGAGACCCCCGCGCACGCCTAGTGTAGTTTTGCATCGCCAGCATTACGTAAATGTAGTAGAGAAGCAGGGAGGCGGTGATTTCTCGGAAAACGTGTGAATATTCACGCCTTTAAGGTAGATAAAGGATGAACTTCTGTTTCAGCGCACGCATGTTAGGAGGAGAGATCCCCCATGCGTCCGGCGCTGCAATAAAGATGTCATTAAGCATAACGACACTTTGGTGTTCTTGCGTTTAATTCTCTTTGACTTTTGTGAATCAGTAGGACGGGCTTCAGTGCTCTGGGTTGGGCTGGGATGGAGTCACTTCTCCCCATAGCAGCCCGGACGGTGCCGTGTTTTGGATCTGTGACCAGAACAGTCCTGACGCCACCGCGGTGGTTCAGCTGTCGCTGAACAGGGCCTGAGCAGCATCAAGGCAACTAGGCTGGGGGTGGGCAGGAAGCTGGGAGGGGACACAGCCGGGACAGCTGACCCCAGCTGGCCAAGGGGATGTCCCTCACCATATGACGTCGTGCTCAGCAATGAAAGTTGGGGAGAGAATGAGCACGGGGGGGGCTGTGCATGCTCGAGGCTGTGGCGCTCGTCTTCCCACGTTACTGCTGTGTGCGATGAAGCCCTGAACACACTGAAGAGCGAAAGCTTTGGTCGCCCTAAATTTTGGCATCTGCTGTCATTTCAATTGGCCAAAGGAATTTCCCAACAACCTCCAAGAAGATGCCCCCACCTCTTGCCTGGTCTCTCAGAGATGCTTCAGTAGAGCTTGCAGTGACCTGTGTTGGGAATTGTTAGGATTAATGGCCGTGCTTAGCACGAGTAGCTGAAGGAGGTGAAGCCTTAGGCCGCAGGAGCTGACCTAGCGTAAACTTTTTGGTAAAGCGAATGTTGCAGACACAGAACGCGCTGAAACGGGCAGATGCACGCAGCAGGAAGAAGAGCACCAAGGAAACAACCCCAAGTGAATGAGGTAACTTCAGGAGAAGGCCAGCCCAGCGACTGAGAGAACCAATACGAAATCAAGAGACCACCGCCCAGAATTAACACCCAGAGCTGCTCTGCACGTCCATTCAATCAACCACTTCTTTACTCAGCAGATTGGCAACTCGTCTTCTTTAAGCAGGAACCTGGCAGTGAGCCCCGCTGAGGTGGCACTTTCTTCGTCAGTTCTTTGCATTTCTTCCCTTTTTTCCGTGGGAGTACTTACCAAGATTTTCCTCATTAGAAGAAATGAGAAGGATCAGCCACAAATATGCAGAAGCCCAGACATTCACATACTTGCTACCTACACAGGAAGACGATCAAGGCCCTGCCTATACACGACAGGTTAAATATTAATTTACATCTATTATTACTGTATCAATTAATTATATATTCATTACTTCCTCTATATTAATAATATCTATTAATAGACATATAAAACACAGTTTTCCAACCCAGGAAGCAACTAAGGATCAAGTGCACACAACACACAACCATTTGTGGTTACCGATGTTCACAGGAGGCACATGCTGCTTCAGCTTCTATCTCTCCGGCTGCTACCTATGAGAAAACGGGAACATGTGTTATCGTAAGAGAAAACCCTGAACTGGAAACGTAGTTCACGACCTAATTTGCCTCTCTGTGCACATATCCAGTGAATAGCCCAGGACAGGGCACAGAAGTGGTTAGCAAAGCAAAGCCAGGACCCCTCAGGAGACCTCGTAACTACACGAGTCTGTCTTTCCTTTTCGCCCCCGAGGTCCCAAAGCACCAGGGCAGGGGCAGGCAGGGCAGTCGTGCGCTCAGGGTGCACCGGGCAGGAGAGAGCAGGAGCAGCCTCTGGCACCCAGGATTGGTAACAACAGCTTCTGCTCTGAGCTGGGGTCAGCCCATGTGCAGGTACAGCACTGATCCAGACACGAAATTGAGGGTGTCAGCTCCTCCCAGGTGCCGCATGCACTGTACCTTCTTCCATCGCCTGCTCTCGACCAATTGTTTCCCAGTCTCTTCCATCTGGTGCCAGCTCAGACACCTGCACTCTGGCTCGGGGCTGCCTGGGGGATGGCGACCCTTGGGGCAGCAGCAGGACCTCCTCCGACCCTGGTTGTGGGGTCATCCATGGGGCTGAGCACTCGGGCCCAGGGCTGGTGAACTGGGCCATGGCGGGGCCTGTGTGCGGTGAGGTCTCCAGGTCCCTCCAGGCCCATCCATGCTGGGAGATACCGGCTCCTGCACCTGCAGCTGCTCTGAGTCTGGGCCTGGGCCTGGGCCTATCCCCATCCCCATCCCCATCCCCATCCCTATCCCTATCCCTATCCCTATCCCTATCCCTATCCCTATCCCTATCCCTATCCCTATCCCTATCTCATTTCCATCCCCTTCCCTATCCTCATTCCCATCCCTATCCTATCCTCATTCCCATCCCTATCCCTATCCCCATCCCCATCCCCATCCCTATCCCTATCCCCATCCCCATCCCTATCCTCATTCCCATACCTATCCCCATCTCCATTCCCATCCCTATCCCTATCCCTATCCCTATCCCTATCCCTATCCCTATCCCTATCCCTATCCCCATCCCCATCCCCATCCCTATCCCTATCCCTATCCCTATCCCTATCCCCATCCCTATCCTCGTTCCCATCCCTATCCCCATCCCCATCCCCATCCCTATCCCTATCCCCATCCCCATCCCTATCCCTATCCCCATCCCTATCCTCATTCCCATCCCTATCCCCATACGCATCCCCATCCCTACCCCTATCCCTATCCCCATCCCTATCCTCATTCCCATCCCTATCCCCATCACCATCCCCATCCCTATCCCCATTCCCATCCCCAACCCCATCCCCATCCCTATCCCTATCCCCATCCCTATCCCCATCCCCATCCCTGGTCCCCCCTCGCCCCGGCTGCCCCCAGCCCATCTCTCATCCATTTCTCCTCAGGCCCCTCAGCCCCTCCTCCCCAGTCTGGCTGTGACAGGCCAACACCGACTCCCCTGATTCGCTCAGCCGTGGCCAATGGCGTGGCTGTTGCCGGGCAGCAGGGGCAGGCCGGGCCTCTCCTCACAGAGACGCCCTGCGCCCGCTGACCCCCGCAGCCCCTGCTCAGCCAGCCGGGACACTGGGCCTGCCGAGAGAGGGCCTGCGAGAAGGGCCATGGCGGCGGGAGCTGCTCCCTCAGCAGCGCAAGGTGTGTGCACCGCTCTGCCGGCCCTCGGCCGCTCACGGGGTCCAGGCCTGCGCAGGGAGGGAGGGGAGGGACAGGGAGCGGGGCCAGGGAGGGGACATGACAGGAGGAGAGGGACAGCAGGGGAGATACCCTGGCTTTGCTCTGGATCGGCACGACTCTCCCGAAGCGCGGGTCTGTCTGTGCTCCAGCCACAGCCCTGGGCAGCAGGAGCTGCGTGTCGGGAGCTGCTGGCGCCGGCCAGGCCGGCCCCGGGCACGAGAGAGGGGTCTGCCCCCGGTCACACCGCCGGGGCTGAGCCCAGCACCCAGGGCCTCCTCAGGCCTCGCCTTCCCCCGGGGTGAGGAGGAGAGATGGCCTGTCCTGGCATGGCCCAGGGCATCCTCTGTGGCCAGAAGGAAGGACAGAGGGGTAATTATGATTTGAGCTTCTGCACAGACCACCAAGTATGTGGACACAGGACACCGTTATAGGCTGGTCTGTACCTTCAGAGCTGTGGGCTGAGCTCTTCTACCTGTAAGGGCTTGGTAGAGATGGGCTACGGGTAGAGTTACTGATTGCTACTTGTTACTTCTTTTGGGGTCCCGTGACAGTGACGGGAAGTTTATCCGCCTGCTGCGGATCTCTTGAGGATGGTTTCTTCTCCTTGGACGTTTGCCCCTCCTGTTGTCCAGCCAAGCGGTTCCTTCTTCTCATCCTTGTCTGAGCACTCCTGCCAGTCTGTCTCTATGCTCAAGGTGAAGCTATCTTCTCTGTTCTCTTTAATCTCTCAGCCCTTGCTCTTAACCCTTCGTTGTTTTCATTTTCATGAGGCCTGCTTTAGTCGTGATTAGCCGTTTATACATAGTTGCAATGTTAGCACCGAGGAAATACAGCCTAAGGACTACGGGAGTCGGCCCTTAAACGTAATCACATAGTTACTAGGCTAAAGAATTCTATACTGAAGTCAAACTCATCATGTAATCAATAACCTTCCATATATTAAGAAATTTGCAAAACTTGCAGTTGATTAGTGACACATGCTAAAACCTTGTAATTGTTTTAGATCCTTGTTTCAAGGTGGCCTTCAAAGGTCCCTTCCAACCCAAACTGTTCCATGAATCTATGATTCTGTGATCTGCAGTGGCATCTGCATCTGCAAGGCTCTTAGCATTGCTTTCTGCATCTGCAAGGGAATGAGGAACGGATAGTGCATCTGCAAAGCTCTCTGCAGTGCTGTCTGCAGTGGCATCTGCCTCTGCAGTGGCATCTTCGGTGGCACCTTATATATGTTTGTTGGTATGTGTAGGGGAATCTGTATGTGCAATGGTATCTGGAACTCCAGCTGCACCTGTATGGGCAACTGTACCTGTGTGTGCTTCAGTGTCTGTACGCGTAGTTCTTTCTCTCCATCTCTGCAGTTGTACCTATGCCTCTCATTGTATGTGTAGCCATCTCTCTATCCTCATCCCTCTTGGTGACTGTCTGTGTCGTGACCAGTACATTTATCTGCACCTCGACCTGTCGCAGCACATCTGTGTGTTACGGTAGCTGTGTTTGTATCAATGCCTTTATGTGTAACGGTTCCGTTTACTCTGTCCGTCACGGTACCTCCGTCAGCAATGGCGTCACTTGCTGTGTCTGCTGCTTGTGGTGTAGTTGAAAGTGCACTTGCATCTGTGACTGTGCTTGTGTCTTGAAGTGTACGTGCAGTTGTAGCGGGATCCGGAATGGTACCTGTTTTGTGCCTGTGTCCGCAATTTTATCGGCAATTCAGCGCGAGTCCGTGCCTGTGATGATACTGGTCTCTGTGACGATACTGGTAGCTGTATATCTGATGGTGCCAGTGTCTGTGTCTCTGCTGGTATCTGTATCCGTACCCGTCGTGGTACCTGTAGCTGTACCTGCGTTGCTAACGGTATCTGTCTCTGCGCGTGTACTTGCGGTGGTTGCTGTATGGGCACGTGCAATTCCCTCTCTCGCTGAAGCAGTAACCGCGAGGGTATCTCTGACGGTATCTGTGCCACTAACATCTCGGTATCTGTGTGACGGTCTGTAGTGCTATCGCCTTCTCTGTACTGGCACAAAATAACGCCTACTAGGTAAAATATTGTAACCACATGGAAGTGCCTGTTTGGGGACAATTGTAACTCCTGTGCTAATTGTACCCTAATTGGTGACCATTAGCCACATGAAAGTGCCCCATGGCTTAAACGCAGCCATAAAGCATTGTATAAAAGCTGGTACCTTTGTACTCCAAGCATGCTAGTTCCACCTAGCAGCCACACTTGCGCAAGTCCCGATTAAAATGAGGATCTCGTCGCAGCGTGTGAGATTGGTCATTGCGCACCGGGAACGAGCTCGCACTTGCGACAACAAAATGGCCTCTGCGCCTGCAGCGGTACCTGTATCTGCAATGCCCGCTGCAGTGGTTTCTCCAGCTGCAGTGGTGCCTGCCTCTGCAGTGCTGTTTGCTTCGGTCGTGGCACCCGCAGGGCTGTCAGCAGTGGTTTGCTCCTCTGAAGTGGTGCCTGCAACGGTATGTGAACCTGCAACGGCATCTGCAAAGCGTCTGCGTCTGGAATGCTGTGTCTGCATCTGTACCGTCGCCTGCCACTCTGCCACGCAGATGCCGTTGCAGATGCAGAGGCCGTTGCAGATGCAGATGCAATTTCAGATGAAGTTGCGGACGGAGATGCTATTGCAGAGGCAGGTGCCATTGCAGGTGCAGAAACCATTACAAACGCCACTGGAGGCGCAGGTGCGATGTCAGGCGCCACTTCCGATGACGATGCCGCTGCAGATGCAGGTACCTTTGCACACACCGTGGCAGATGGGGATGCCGTGGAAGATTGCACTGAAGATATGGGCATCGGTGCCACTGGAGATGGCACTGCAGATGCAGATGCCACTGCGGATGGCCTTGCAGATGCAAGTACCGCTCCAGATGGCCTTTAGAGTTGCTCTTGAAGACGCAGATACCATTGCAGACACCAGTGCAGATGTAGATACTCTCTGTACCTCCAACGGTACGTGCATCGTTGCCTGCACACACAGGACGGGTTGCAATGCCCGACAGGAGACCATCAATTAGTTGAAGGTCGAGAGACAGAGAGGTGCCGTTAAGGTGAAACGACACCAGCCCACCAATTTAACAATTTAATAATACAAAATGCAAGGCATGAGGTTACATAAATGACTCAAGGGCAACTGCTCTAACTAAACAATTCAAGTAAACAAACGAGTCCCATGCAACACGTCTTTTACACTTCGACAAAGAGAGGTAAAGAGAGAGAGCGCGCGTGAGCGAAGAAGGTATCACCACCCGTGGATCCAGTGTTGTCCCGTTGGTCCTCTTGATGTTCCTTGGTGGTGAGGGTCTCCACTTTTGCTTCTGATGGTGTCGACTTTATACAGTCCGAGTCCCACAATCTCCATGTGATCCCAAGAAGCTTCATGCCTATGCAACAGGCTGATGCAACAGGCAACGGCACATCTGCAGGCTTTGGTGTCTCTTCTCGCTGTATCTCTGCTCTGCAGAAACCGGTCCTTGCGCCTGCTCCGTATCTCTGCTCTGCGGGAACCGCTATCTCATTCTTCTCTGGGGTCCACTCCGTGCCAAGACATGTTCAAGCCGTTGTGCCAAAAAAGGTGTGGGTTCCTCGGAACCGTGAAATGTTTAAGACAGAAACCGCATACCGGTCCACCATAACAGGCTGTTGGCAGAGCATAGTCTCTTCTCCACAGACACACGGATAACCCTGACCCCTCGCCCCCCGAGCAGCCCCGTCCCGCGCCACGCCTGGGAGAGGAGCAAGCTCTGGGCCGGGTGGGGGGTTGGAGGGAGCGTGTGACACAGGCCAGGAAGAGCGGAGATGGGTAAGGGCTTGGCGGCAAGGAAGGAGGGGTGAGAGGGGAAAGTTTTTCCATCCGAGGGCTGAAGGCGCTGGGACACGTGGGGCTGCCCGACCCGTGGCACCCCGAGGCGAAGGGCGAGGGGCAGAGCACAGCTGGAGCCAGAGGAGCACAGCTGGAGCTGGGGCTGCCTGACTCCTCAGGGCATGGAGCGAGGGAGGGAGGGAGGGAAGGGTGTGGGGAGGGATGGCCGTGCCTTCTTCTGGGAATGAGGTCTCAGACCCCAGCCGTGAGTAGGGGGCCGTGCCTCCCCACCACCCCTGGCCTAACCGTCTTCCCTCTTCTTCCAGCTGCTTCTTGCGACCAACTGGTTCCCAAGGCTGGGCCTGGCCAGGGGAGGGAGGAGAGCTGGGCTTGGCCCATGTTGGCGCACCAGGCTGGAGAACGACATCCTTAGCTGCGTCACGAGGGCAGGCACCGAGAGAGGGCACAAGGAGTCCGGACGGGTGTTTGAGCTCAACATCTCCAGGCAAGACTAAATCACGCCCTGCCTCTGGAGACTCTGCATCCCAGACCCCCACGGGATGGAAGGGGGCCCTCTGCTGACGCGCTCTCATGGACAGATGTCCCCACCACAGACAGATGCAGCTCCTCCAAGGGGCTCTGCGGGTCCTGCAACAGGAGGCAGAGGCAGGCACTCGGCAGCAGTTGGGCTTGAGGGATGGTTCCTCTCCGCAAGGTCATGTGCCAGCCAAGGACCCTTCTCCAAGGGCCCTGGACAGAGCATGGAGGCCCTAGCACTGACCTCAGCATGGGCCGAGTCGCAGAGCTCCTGGGGCTGAAGGCTGCCTGGGGGTATCTGCTGCAGGGAATGCGCCTTCCCACGCTTTACCCTCAGCACTTCCCAGAAGGGCCATTTGCTCCCTGGGCTCTAACAAGAGAGCGAGCGCTGCGTGCTGACCAGGGCTGCCCTTTGCCCGGGGCCGCCCTGACCCGCCTGTGCCTCGGGCTGTCGACGAGGGGGTTGTCCAGGGGCGTGATGGTGTAGAAGAAGAAGACGAGCGCTCTGTTGAGCTGCCTCAGCGGCTCTGTTCCAGGCAGCAGGTAGCCAAGGATGCGGGTGCCACAAACAACAGCGATGACGGTGAGGTCGGAGGGTGACGTGACCCCGACCTGAAGACCTTTGAAGACGCAGAGGTCACCGCTCCACATCACCGACACAGAATGAGCGTCAGCCCCGAGCAGATCCTGCACGGCTCTCCCGGCTGCAGGATAACCTCAGCCACCTCATTGCGCCAGAGGAGCCTGCGGGCAGGGGAGGCACCTCAGCTGCCAGGATGCTGGGGGGTGAGGGGCTACAGCTCCCAGCATGCGGCAGGCCCACGCCTGCCTTCCTCTTCCTCGGGTGACGTTCATGGACAGATCTCCCTGCTGTCCCCCCATGTCCCTGCCCAGATCAACTCCAGGTCGGCCTTGGCTTTCCTAGCCCTGTCTCTCACCATGCAACAGCACCTCTCGACTTCTCCTGGGTCACCTCCCTCTGCTCCCACTCTTGTACCTTCCTTTCTGTAACTGGGCTCAGTGAGGAGCGCCTTGCTCATCCGTGAACGTGAACGTGGCCTATGAAGTTGAGGCTCCTCTGCCTTGTTTGGAGAAGGCCTCATCTACGTCTTCCTCCTGATCAGAGGAGGTCTCCAGCAGACACCTGCTGACACAGCACCCACATTGGCCTGCCTGCTCATCCTGACCCAGAAGCTGGCTGCTCTCCCACCCCGAGCAGGAGGCAAGTCCGCCTCCTGGCCTTCCCAGGCGGCCCTTGCTGAAGAGCCCCTGTCCCCCCACCGCAGCCCTCCTGCTGTGCCATCTACCACCCACCACGCCTCCGTGGTGCCGCCGTGCTCACGGCCCTGTAATCACACACAGACTCCTGGCCCTGCTGCTGGCTCTCCACGCGGTGTGCATGAGCGCGCCGGCACTTCAGGGAGGCACCGGCTGTGCTGGATTCCCGGGAGAGTGTGAGAGCTTCCTCCGTCCTGCTGCCTGCGTGTTGGCATGTGCAGGAGTGGGGCTGCACGAGTTCGCGCTGTGGGGGGCACGTGTGGACTTCATTCCCTCCTACCCCTACGAGAGGTTGATCCCTTCACCCCAATCCGTCGCCAGGCACAGGCCAGTCAGTCCAGCTGGGAACAGCCCCAGAGCTCTTTATTTTGTATTTCTGGGGGGGCCTTGGCAGCTGAGAAGCCTGCCAGCCCCTTTGCTAACAGCCGCTGCCACAGCCGCCGGCCCCGGCATCTTCCCCTCTGCTGCGGTTCCAGCACCTAGTGCTAGGGAGGAAGAAGGAAACGTGTGTGACCGCACGGCCAGGGAGAAGGCGCAGAAACCCTGCAGGCGTAGCTCAGGCCACCTGTGATGGGATCTGCTTGCCATGAAGCCTCAAGGTGTCCGTGAAGTGGGAGAGGCCCCTTTGCCCCAGCCCATGAGAAGGTCCCAGGTGCAGCTGGGGCTGAGGGAGGTGGGGCTGAGACCTTGGGTGTCCCCTGCAGGTGTCCCCCCTCGGGCCAAGGTGTCTTGGGGCTGGGACTCTGCAAGGGCAGGGCATGCTGTCGGGTTTGGAAAGGGCAGAGCCAGCCGTCAGAGGGATCCCTCTGTCTTCAGCCCGGACTCGTACGTCCCACAGGAAAAGCCAGTTCTGGGTGCCCAGGCAGTCCCCGCCTCGGGTGCCAGGGAGGTCCAGCCCAAAGCCAGGCTCCAGAGCCTGCTTCTGTCTCGCGAGGGCTGTCAGAGGAATGCCCTCTTTCCCCCGGGGGGGGCTGCCCTCAGTGGAGGCATGGGCCTTGCAGCTGGGGAAGCACCAGCCCTTGCTGCAGAGACTTACCAGGGGAGCTGCCTCTGCTGCTCCAGGTGCCGCCTGTGGTCCTCAGCCACGTTCTTGAATATGTTCCTCCGTGCTTGATACGGCTCCAGCCTTCGGAGGACCTGCACCGCTCGTGGGGAAAGGTGGCTGCAACAGCAGGGAAACACCAGCCCTCAGCCTCTGCCCGAGACCCCCTTCTGCCTCTCCTCTCGCCCAGCCCCTGCACCCACCCGCTCCTGCGTGCACCCACTCCTTCGCCCTGCGGTGAGTTTCGGGCCTTGGCTGTGGGGGTAACCCAGGCCATGCCCGTGTTAGGAGACTAAATCAGAGGGTGTCCTGTGCAAGCCCAGCGTGCAGGGACAGGGGACCCGGACATCTCTGCGGGGTCACGGCTGCTCGGCTGCCCCAGGCTGAGGCCAGAGCTGGCGCACACTTACTCAGGCTGGAGTCTCTTCAGCTGGGCTGCTGCTGCCATGTCCTCTGCTGGGAGGGGGTTTCCAGCCTTCCTCCACCTTTCCTTGACCTCCTTCCTCCTGGGCTGGGCTGGAGGGTGGGGAGTCCAAGTGGCTCCAGCGCCGAGTGCCTGCCAAGGAGGAGATGCTCTCAAGCACCCAGACGGGAAACAGAGGTGCTGTTTGCCAGAGGACCTCTTAAAAGGGGCCTGCGGCAGGCCCTGGGATCTGGGAGACTCAGCACCATGTGCCCATCGTCACGGCTGACGGCTGCTTTTGCCCCTCGGACCCCCCTCAAGGGGAGAACCCTGCCCTGCAGCCGGCTGTCATTGCTGCTCCCAGGCCCTGGAGACCTGCCGCCCTGGGTGCCCCCACAGAGAGAGTCGCTGCTGCTCTCAGCGGTGTCAAGCACGGCCCGTACCGGGGGTGGCTGTCGGTCCTCGCCTGCAGACCAGGCTTCCCACATCGCCCATTCTGCCTTTGCTTGCTCTCGCTGCTCTTGCCACCGGGTCTTCGTTTGCTCCCACTCTGCAGACAGCTGCCGGACCTCCTGGAGGGGACGCAGATGCAGGATTAGTCTCAGCTCCTGGAGGGGCTTCCTTCGGGTCTGCCCCGCGTTGCCGCCCCTTGGCTCAGCCGGTCGGTCGGCAGCGCTTTGCCCCTGACAGAGCAGAGGCCGTGGAGTCTTGCCAGGCCCCTCAGCTCAGGGCAAACACAGCTGAGGGAGCAAAGACCTCCACTGTCAAGGACCTAGAAAGGACTTGTGCATTTTCCGTAGCCCCTGGCCAGACTAAAGTGTTTCATCACAACCCCGGGGGCAATAGCAGGCGCGAAGGCTGTGCAGCACCTTCCTTTTCGTGAAGAAGGCCTGAAGGAGCTGACAGACACGTTACAATGAACGCACGCCAAGGGGTCCTTTCTGGACGGCTCTCTGCACAAAGAGGCTTTTGCCGCGTCTCCAGCAGCGCGGCAGTTACAGCCAGGCCGGGCACGTACCTGCAGCGCTCTCCTGCAGCCTTCAGAGGACGGGAGCGCGGTGGTGGACCCGGCTGGAGGAGCTGGCTCCTGCCTGCGTGCCTGCTTCGTGCTGGGGGAGCTGCCTGGGCATGGGGGGAGCACACTGCAAGGAGACAGCAGGAGGAGTCGGCATGAGCACGGGGCAGTTTGGTCTCCCATTCTCACCTGGTACCAAAGCTCCCCGGGCTGGTAGGAGAAGAACTGTGGGAGGTGGGGCCATTTCCCATGGCGAGGGGGAGCCTTCCCTGAGCCCCATCGGATGGATGGGAGAGGACTGCACCTCAGGTCTGTTGTCAGGGCAAGCAACGTGACGTGGGGTGCACTCGGCATCCGCCGCCTTCCTCGCTAAGGGGCCGGCGATGGGGCAAACAAGCTCATAAGAGCTGTGGGGCACGTGTTGGGGACCTTCCAGCCGGACTGCCCACCAAAGGAGTCCACTGTCTCTCCTGCATGGGTGCAAGGATCCCTTTCAGCCCTTCCCACAAGGCTCTCACCTGGCAGAAGGTTTCCTCCCCGTGTCTTGCTGCCTTGTGCCTGGCAACTGGCTTGGCAGCACGGGGAGGGAGAACTTCACCCGGCTCTGCAGCAGCTTGCTGGGATGCCCCTCTGTACCTGGGAAAGGAGGAAGCCTCTCAGAGCAGCTCCGTGGGGAGCGCGTTTCAAGTGGGCTGTGGCCACCCAGCGTGGGGCAGGGCCCCAGCTGGACAGCAGGGACCCGTTCCCGTACCTCTTCGCAACCTGTGCTTCTCTGCAGCCTTCTCGTGCCAGGTGGAGAAAGCCTTGGCCACCGTGCTGCTGATCACAGTGAACCGGAACCTGGAAAGCAATGGAGGACACGGGCTTGAAGCAAGGTGACCCCTACCCTCTGCAGCGTGCCAGCGCTAATCCTCCCGACTGTCGTGCGAGGCATGGCATCCCTTTTCCTTTGTGGCCATGCCCAGGTTTTATTGGCCATCTCCCCCCAACACCACAAAATGCAGCTTAAAGGCCCCTTGTGTGCAGCTGGGTCTCCCGGATGGGAATGACGGCAGGCTGGGCGTGAGAAACACAATCACGATGCCGGGTCACTCCAGGAGAAGACACGCGTAGCCCCAGCTCGGCGTTAGTTAACCAGAAACCAGTTGCTGCCGGGTTGCTCCCGGACTCGATGCTGGCTGTCCAGCCCCGACAAGCCGCACTCCTGTGCAGGAGGTGGGAAGCCGCCCGCTCGGTCGCTCGAGGGCTGCAGAGGAAACGCACTCACCTGGGGAACGCGTGGGCAGGAGCAGCCTGCACCCCCCGAGCGGGCGTCGCTCCAGCCGAGAGCCCTGCGCCTGCCGTCCACAGCCTCTGCAGAGCGACACAGAGCTGTTAGAGGGTTTGCAAGGCATTTTTCCCTTGCCTCCCAAAGCAATCAGACCTGTCTCGCGCTCCAAACGCAAGCGGTTTCTCCAGCCCCCGCTCCCAAATCCTCCTCCGTCCACATTAGCCCTTGCGCTGCTCTGGAGAAGCTGCACAGCAAACGCTGAGACTGCGCCATAACACTGCCGGGCTTTTTGCAGGGCAAGGACCCAGAAACTCGGAAGAAATCCTCTTTTCTAACGGAGAAGTCAGTGGGGGCGAGCATCGGGGAAGGTGTTGGACTGGCCTACCGCATCCAGGCTGGCCAGTGGTGACTGGCTTGCGCGCCCTTCAGTAGGCTTCCCAAAGACATTGAAGCAGCCCTCACAACCTGAGCCACTTACGGTGTGAAGCAGCGCGATCCGGCTGGCCTTGCTCTCCAGCCCTGTGACGCAGTCGTAATAAAACCGCATGCACAGGACGTGGTCTTTGCAGGACAGCACGCCAATGTCCTTGAAGACGAAGTCAAGGTGCTGCCTGTTCCTCAGCTGGAAAGAGTACAGCAGTATGGTCTCTTGCACGCAGTCCTCCACCACGTGCCGCGGGAAGGAGGTGGCTCGCGATAGCCACCTGTAGTTCAATGGCTGGATCTTGACGTCGCCTGCAAGGAGGAGGAACATCGTCACTGCCACAGCAGGCCCAGTTTCCATGTAGGATTCAGAAGAAAATGCCAGAGAAAAGGTCATTAAGAGAAGCAGCGCTTGGGGAGTGGTTTGACTTCGGGGAGCTCAAGCTGTTCCCCGACCTTTGGAGGCAATTCTCAACTTCTCCCAGCCCTGTCCCAAGAGCTGAGAGCGCATGCCCCCCGCCAGACCTGGAGGGGGAAAGTGGAGGGTTATCCTTCTCACCGGGGATAACCACCGTGGGGAACGCGAGCTCCTGCAGACATAACGCGTCAATGTCCAGCTGGAAGACGGGTCTTCGAGCCACATACACCTCTTCTTTGCCATGGAATCGCTCTTGGACCATAGCGAAGGTCCCGAGTCCTGTGAGCAGGACACCCTGCCCAGGAAAAAGACAAAAAGGCTGATGAGTGAGCGCTTTAGAGATGGGAAAAGTGAAAGATTTGGAACAGGACCGAGTCCCCCACTTCTTTTCTTCCCCTCCTCAAGATGTTTGCTAGCATCCCTTGGCTAGAGAAGATGCCAGATGCTTCCAGCACAGGGAATACCCCTGGGACTGATTCCCAGGCATTTTCCTTGGCACGGACCCAACATAATCCCCTGTCTCTCTGCTTGCTCTCTCCACTCTGACCACAGGGAGTCATCGTGTGCCGAATGCTTTCTCAGACTAGGTCTGGACTTGGTTTCTCAACCTCCTGGTTGACCCAGCAGCAGCTGTGGGCACACGGGATTATCTCGGTGTGCTTGGCACGATGCGCAGAGAGGGATCGCTCCCTGGGGCTCAGGCTCTCCAGGGCAAAGAGGGACCAAGACGCCAGCCCACCTTGTCCAGCTTCAGCTGTCCCAGGATGTACGCAGACACAGCGTCCCAGATAGCCACAACCTCTGGAAAGCAAGGGACAGAGGTGTCAGGCTCCAGGACAGCAGCTCGCAGCCTCTCGGCAAGCTCCTCGCCCAGGGGTGACAGATGCAGGTGTCCACAAAGAGCCCGGACAAACACCGCCATGGCCGCGGAGCTGGGCTGTGCCCCAGTTCCGGACTGTCGGCCTTACTCTGCTCCCGGGGCAGGGCTGGAGCAGAAACGGGGACGTGGGAAGGGCTCAGGACCAGGGCTGTGGCCATCTAACCCCCAGAAAGGGACAGCACCCCAGAGCCCAGAACATGATGTGCCAGCCTGGTGGCACAAGAGGATCCTGTCTCCCAAAGGAGACTAGTTCAAGGTTAAACGCTCATTTACAAGCACAGGCATTTCCAGCCCCTCTTGAGACATATGGGAGCTGTAGGACACCCCAGGTGCCACCATGCAGGACCCCTTTTCCTGAGAGCCAGAACCCCAAGAGGTTCCAGCTCCCAGGGGAAGCTGGCCCTGGATGGCACCCCTCGCCAGGGAACCGAGCCATGCCCGTGGGAGCCTTGGGGCTGAGGGGAGCCGGGAGTTCTGGTTGCCACATTGTCCCCCCAGCCCAGTGGGACCCTCAGGCAGGTCTCTCGCAGCAGCCCCTGCCCTGTCCAGCCACCCCCGCAGCCCAGCAGCCGCAGCTGTTGACAGTGGACGGCCCCGGTGCGACCCCTCGGGAAGGAGTTCCCAAAACCCTTACGCTTGGTGGAGAGCTGCAGGAGCGTGGGGAACAAGCTGCTGCTCAGCTCCAAGCTGACGGCCACGGTGCAGCAGCCCTCCATCGCACTTGCCGCTTGCCCTCAGCTCAGGGAAAGGGATGCTCTCCGCAGCTCCTCGCCCAGAACTCCTCTCCGACGTGTCCCTGCTCTGCCTGTCAGCAAGGGTCCTGCCTGTGCGTGCGGGACCCCCAGCGCAGCCCCGCTGCCTCCCGACCCCGCTCCTGCCTGTGGAGCAGCTCCGAAGGGCAGCAGTGGGGAGCCCTGAGCAGTGCCCAGCAGCGCCCAGGCCGCACCGGGAAGTGCCGGCGGTGATGGGGAGACCTCCCTGTGATGTGGGTCACCCCCCTGTGACATCAGCCTGCAGCACTTGAAGGTGCATTATGACAACAGCAGGGACATAGCACAAGTGGGGAGAGAGGAGATAGATAGCTTTCCACTCTTGTCCTGGGGGGACAGTTCTCCCCAGTCCTTTCCCCAAAATCCCGCTTGCCCCTCGCACCAACACGTCTCTGCTACTGGGAGCCCATCGGGGCAGGTGGGGCTTGGGGGTTGGCTGCGGTGGGGCAGTTACAAGAGATGGGATCGAAAACCTGTGGGATGCAACAGCCCCTCCAGTGTGCCCAAACCCTCCTCTCTGCTGCGTGCCGCTTGCGTGGTAGGAGTAGGATGGGCTTCAGTGCACTGGGTTGGGCTGGGATGGAGTCACTTCTCTCCATAGCAGCCCGGACGGTGCCGTGTTTTGGATCTGTGACCAGAACAGTCCTGACGCCACCGCGGTGTTTCAGCTGTCGCTGAACAGGGCCTGAGCAAGGCAACTAGGCAACTAGGCTGGGGGTGGGCAAGAAGCTGGGAGGGGACACAGCCGGGACAGCTGACCCCAACCGGCCAAGGGCATATCCCTCACCATATGACGTTGTGCTCAGCAACGAAAGTTGGGGAGAGAACAAGCGCGGTGTGTGTGGGGGGAGTGTATGTTCAAGGCTATGGTGTTTATCTTTCCAAGTTACTGTTATGTGCCACGAAGCCCTGAACATAATGAATAGCGAAAGGTTTGGTTGCCCTAAATTTTGGCATCTGCTGTCATTTCAGCTGGCCACAGGAATTTCTGAACAACCTCCAAGAAGCTGCCCCCACATCTTGCCTGGTCTCTCCGAGATGCTTCCAGTAGAAGCTCACAGTGACCTGTGTTGGGAATTGTTAGGATTAATGGCCTTGCTTAGCACAAGAAGATAAAGGACCTGAAGCCTTTGGCTGCAAGAGCTGACCAAGGGTAAACTTTTTGATAAAGCTAATGTTGCAAACACAAAACTAGCCAAAACTGGCAGATGCAGGCAGCATGAAGAAGAAAGGACCAAGGAAAACATTCCAAGAGAATGAAGTAACTTCAGCAGAAGGCCAGCCCAGCGACCAAGAAAACCAATAAGAAATCAAGAGACCACTGCCCACAGTTAAGCGATTGGACGTGGGGATTGGGTGATGGGTGCTACGTGCTGGGCAATCTGTCTGTAAGGGTATCATTGGGGTGTACAATCTGCAGTAGGCCCCGGCTCAAGCTGCTTTGCATGTTGGATAAATAAACCACTTCTTTACTCAGCGGACTGGTGGTACAAGCCAAAAAACGTACTGCGAAAGTTATTATGATGATAATGGTGCTGAATTCCAGGATCTCACATATACCCAATCTCCAGGCTGAAACGGCTGTGCTGGGGAATCAAGACCTAACGATTTATTCAGAGCAACTTGTTTGCTTATTTCTTGTAGAGTTTTTCCTAGTGATATTGAGTACTTTCTCCTATCAGCCTCCGCAGTTATATGCATATTTCCTGGTAAACTGGGATTTGGTATGGTCGACCATACAGAATTTCATAAAGGCTTAACTTATATTTTCCTCTGGGCTGAATTCAAATTTTCAATAGGACTAAAGGTATATTCTATGACCTGGGTACGTATTTTCAATACGTACCCAGGTCATAGACGTTTCCTGATAGAATTTTCCCAACTGTGTGTTAAAAGTAGAATTCATCCTTCCTACTTTTCCACTCGATTGTGGTCTATAAGGGGTGTGTAGATCGCAGGAGATTCCCAGTCATCTGCTCACCTGATCAACAACTGCTGCTACAAAGTGGGAACCTCTGTCTGAATGACATTCCCAAGGGGACTCCAAATCATGGAATGATTTCTTTCAATAATATCTTTACTACTTCCCTGGCTTTGTTGGTGTGACATGGAAAAGCCTTGGGCCAACCCCTAAAGGTATCTACTAAAACAAGTAGATACTTTAACCCCCCCTTTTCTTGGTGATTCAGTAAAATCAATTTGCCAGTATTTTCCAGGTACATGTCCTTCTTTATTTATTCCAAATAGGATTTTGTTCTGGGCCTTGGGATTATTTTTGCAATACCAATTCACATCTTTTGGTAATTGACTTCACAGTTTCTATCATATTTTGGCTGATTATTACCTTTTGTAAGTGTTTTAATAAATTTTCAGTTCCCCAATGTACTTTTCTGTGTTCTGGTTGTACTAAGTGTCTCATAAGAAAATAAGGTATTACCAATATGAGTTCTGCTAAAAGAATTTTCTTTTCTGGGACTAGAGCTGGCATTTCAGTGCCTTTTTCTGCAACCTCTTGCCGTTAAGTCGGCCAGTTTATTCCCTTTCCTTTGAGTGGTTTTATCTGATGGATGTGTTTTACAATGCATTATAGCAACGGCCTTCTGCGCAGCTGTTTTTGGAGGCAGAGCCTTCGCTTCGACTATATCTTTGAGTGTGGTTACTGCATACCCTGACATGCTTATTCCACCTCACACAAAGCTGCTGCCATTGGCAGTTGCTGCCGTTGGCGTTCAGTTCCCAATCTGGATTCTCTAAAGGCGTGTCCCTCAGATCAGGTCTGCTGGAGCATGTCTCTTCAATAGTTTTCAGGCCGTCATGTTCTGGTGTTCCTTTGACTTGTCTGGCAGAGAGGAACACTGCAGGGTTAACAGTAGCAGTCATCTGAAGTGTAATATCATCTTGTTCTATCAGGACTACCTGATACTTTAGCATTCTACTGGGAGATAACCAGCGTCCCTCTTTTTGTTCTAATACTGTGACAACCATGCGTGGAGCATAAACAGTCATCTTCTGTCCCAAGGTCAGCTTCCAGGCCTCCTGGATCAGCAGTACTGTCGCCGCTACTGCTCTCAGGCATCCCGGCCATCCTTGGCTCACAGGATCCAGTTGTTTTGAGAGCCACTGCTTGCCCTTCATAGGTAAACAGTTGAAAAGATTTTTGTAAGATCAGGTAGTCCGAGAGCTGGCGCTCTCATCAGAATTCCAGCTCTTTGGCCAGCTGATTTCCAAAGGTAGTGGGACTATTCTTGAATCCTTGGGGCAACACTGTCCAGGCATATTGTGTCTTTCGCTCAGTTTCAGGATTTTCCCACTCAAATGCAAAAAACCTCGTGGCTATTTAAGTTAAGAGATATGCAGAAAAAGGCATCCTTTCATTCTAAAACTGTGAACCACACCTGCTTTTCAGTTAGAGAGGTCAGCAAAGTGTAGGAATTAGCAATCACAGGGTGAATACCTTGGACAATTTGATTAATCGCTCTTAGGTCCTGGACCAATCTATACGTTTTCCCATCCGCCTTTTTGACAGGCAAGACCGTAGTATTATATTCAGATTCACATTCTACTAATAGACCATATTTAAGAAATTTTTGGATTATGGGAATTAATCCCACTTTGGCTTCTAATTTTAGGGGATATTGTTTTAATCTTACCAGTGTCGTTCCTGGCTTAAGTTCAGCTCTTACTGGATCAGCGCACCTAGATTTCCCCGGTACTTCTCTTGCCCATACAATTGGGGAATTTTCCACGTCTTGGGGAATTTCCTTTGCAATTGTCGGTATATCCTGCAATAACAAGGCTGTGGCTTCAACAAATTCAGTTTCAAGGATCAATACTTCTACTTCTCTGTCCGTAAATCTTATTTCTGCTATCATATTTTTCTAATAAATCCCTTCCCGGGAGTGGCGTGGGTGACCCAGGCAAATATAAAAATTGGTGTATCACTCATTATTTTCCCAATTTAAATTTCATCGGTTTAAAGAATGGCCATATTTCTTGCTTTCCTGTTGCACCAACAACCTTTACTTGTCTATTACTAATTTCTCCTTTTAATGTGTTTAAAACAGAGTATGTGGCTGCAGTATCTACTAAAAACTCGACTTCTCCCTCTCCCAGCTTAATTTTAACCAGAGGTTCCGCCGGGAGAGACTCCTCTGGTCCCCTTCATTCCGTCCCCACCAAGAGCAGTGTGTCTGGAGTCATTCCAAATTCCCGGTTAGGGCAATCACTTTTCCAGTGCCCTTCCTTTTTACAATATGCACACTGATTTTCTCCTAGCTGAGGCAAGGACCTTCCACGGCTGTGACCCCGTGCTTGATATCCTTCTCTGAAATTCCCTCTCCCTCTAGGAGTTCCTTCTGACACAGCAATCAGTTTGGCACTAACAGCCTCTTTCTGGTGATCTCTATTCCTGTATGCCGCCCATGCTATGCCTAATCATTTTCCAAGTCTCGGGCATCCACCCCTTGCCATTTCTGCAATTTTTTTCTGATACCATTTGAGGACTGGTCAATAAACAACGAAGCTAATTGATTTCTCTCTTCTTCTGAATCTGGATCCAGTGTGGTATACTTTTTGGCTGCCTCCTTTAACTTATTCATAAACTCAGTAGGAGATGCTTTCCCATCCTGTTCCATCCCATATAATTTTGACCAATTCAGCACTTTACACATAGCTTTACACATAGCTGAAATGTTAGCCTTGAGGCAAGCATAGCCTAAGGACTATGAGAGTAGGTTGTTAAACATAATCACACAGTTATGAGCCTAAAGAAATCTTTAAAAGTTAAACTAATCATGTAATCAATAACCTTCCAGAAAGTACCTAAACATATCAGATGGTGATGGCTCTGGAGCACAAGTCTTATGAGGAGCGGCTGAGGGAACTGGGGTTGTTTAGTATATAGAAGAGGAGGCTGAAGGGAGACCTCATTGCTCTCTACAACTACCTGAAAGGGCGCTGTGGCGAGGTGGGTGTTGGGCTCTTCTCCCAGGTAACTAGCGATAGGATGAGAGGAAATGGCCTCAAGTTGCGCCAGGGAAGGTTTAGACTGGATATTAGGAAAAATTTCTTCACCAAGAGAGTGGTCAAGCATTGGAACAGGCTGCCCAGGGAAATGGTGTCCTCACCGTCCCTGGAGGTGTTCAAAAAATGTATAGACATGGCGCTTTGGGACATGGTTTAGTGGACATGGTGGTGTTGGGTTGATAGTTGGACTCGATGGACCTGATCTCAAAGGTCTTTTCCAACCTTAATGATTCTATGATTCTACAAAAGAAACCCTATACTTCCAGATTCAGTAGTCTAAGACTGTTAGAAGGCAATTTGGGCTTCAATTCCAGAACAAGAGAATTGCCATTATAGAATCTCAGCCACCACCTCCATCATTGTCTTGTCAGTGATCCACAAACACTGCATTGGAAAAAACCTAATGGCAAATAAAAAGTATCTTAGTTTCCCCAAATCCTTGTTTCCTTCATCCCCTCAGACTACCACAGTTAACAATCATGCTATTATTCTGTAATTACCACCAATGTGAAACCCCTCCAAGGCATCGTTCACTAATGGGAGGGACAGCACTCTTGATAAGGGGTAACTACCACTAACCACACACCCACCCATCAGTCCTTTTGCAGCAAGGCCTCTGTGACCGACCACGTCTACATGGATGTCTCTGCATGACAGGAGACGACCAGCCTGAAAACAACACCTGCTGCTCAAGGAGAACTGAAAACTACATGAGCAAGACTATTGTTGTGGTTTAGCCCCAGCCAGCAACTAAGCACCACGCAGCCGCTTGCTCACTCCCCCATGGTGGGACGGGGAACAGAACCAGAAGAGTAAAAGTGAGGAAACGCATGGTTTCCGATAAAGAGAGTGTAACAGGTAAAGCAAAAGCCGCACATGCAAGCAAAGCAAAACAAGGAATTCATTCACTACTCCCCAGGGGCAGGCGGGGGTTCAGCCATCTCCAGGGAAGCAGGGCTCCATCATGCATAATGGTTTCTTGGGAAGATAGATGCCATCACTCCGAACGTCCCTCCAGCCCTTCCTTCTTCTTCGTCCCAGCTTTATATACCGAGCATGACGTCATATGGTATGGAATATCTCTTTGGTCAGCCTGGGTCAGCTCTCCTGGCTGTGTCCCCTCCCAGCTTCCCGTGCACCCCCAGCCCCTAGCAGGCCAGCACGAGAAGCTGGACTGTCCTTGACTGCTCAGCAACAACTCAAAACATCAGCACCTTATCAACATTTTCTCATCCCAAATACAAAATGTAGCCTCACACCAGCTTCCATGAAGACAATTAACTCTATCCTGGCTGAAACCAGGACAAGTCTGTGTAATTACTCTTCTGTCCAGGACACACTGATCTTTCTTTTCTTTTAAATCTCACCGGAGAGCTGTAACTTAAAGCCACTGCGTTCTGAGATGGGAATAGCAGAACGCCCTCTGCAAATCTTTGAAAAGAACACTACATGGAAGGAAACCTGTTCAGATAGACTGTAAATGACACGTTTCCACTGTCAAAGCTTGTAACGCTTCTGAGTATCTATCTCCCACCCTCATCTGCTTGGTCTCCACTTTCTTCTGGTGACACTGGAACTACGGTACCTCAACACAACATTAAACTGCTCAAGTACTCTCTTGTAAATCACCTAAATGCCAAAATGCCCTACTCAGGTGCCTATAGGTTTTGCTACTGCCATCACATTAATGACACAAGCGGCCCTGCCAAACCTTCAACCTGCAAAACCTGAAGACAGTCAGCACACAGGCACATCCATAGCGATCTTGTTCTGTCCCTGCCAAAAGCGCTGGTGACTTGGCATCAGCCTCAGTGACTGACAGAGGGCAAGACTCTCTCATCTGGCTTAACTCTGATGCAGCTCCTAGGAAAAAGGCTATTTCAGAAAGTCAGATCTTGTTATGTTGGGAAAGTGTTTCAGGGAAATGTTTTTAATACTCTAGAATAGTAAGACTAAGCATCATAATCTCTCTCCAGGTCCAGGTCCTTCCTAGCTCTGCCACAGATAACCTACCTGCTCATTAAAATGGATTAAATTTTATTTCTTGGAAAGCACTACCTTTTTTTTCCTTTTTTTTTTCCCACCAAAAGGCTGGCACTTTTTTTAGAATGCAAGAGGAGTTACAGACAGCCCATGGAAAAATGAGAAATGAGTCTGTAGTCACTGCCATCCCTGCTCCTTGGCACTCCAACACTCCTATCACACTCCCTTCCTTGCCAGCGGTCAAGTCACGCAGTCTACGCAACATGTACAAGGTGCTGACCTCACCAGGTATTGCCCAAATTGTTTCTTCTTTGAGATCTGAGCAGCTCAACTACTGCCACAGCCTTTTCTGTCCTTACGTGCACTCTTGCCCCATTCTGACCCAATCAGAAAGCTGCTATGAGGGTCACCTCACTTCTTTAACCACAACTAACAGTCTCCTTAACACCTTGCAGTTGTTTCCGTCACTTCACACACACAGTTAATACAGCCTTTCATAACTCAGCCTCCTTCCTCATCTGATTTCACACTGAGTATCAAGATGACAGCGCTTAATTACGTGTCCTGAGAGCAGCTTCCACCGACTGTCCCCTGCTACACACCAACAGGAGCAGCACTGTCCTCTCCCCTGCCCATCTCCACGCTTGGCAGGAGCTGTTCACACCCGGCCTTGCTGCTGAAAATTCCTGCTGTGCTGCTCAAGGCCATCAAAGCTGTCACGCTACGGCTCTAGGCACATCACTGTTCCTCGTGCTGAGTGACACTGCCCCTTTCTTCATATACCTACCTGTCTGCAGACAGCTGTTGCCTTCTCTCTCACAAGCGTTTTGGAGAACCCCTCCTTTTCTTCCTGAATACCTGCTTTGACCTCACTACAGCAGAGGCCCAGAGTTCATGATTACGGCTCATAATGTCTGTAGCGATACAGGACTGTGCAGGGATGAAAATTACCCAGGGCTTCAGCTCATTTCAGTTGTTTCAGACAGGGCTTTTGGCTCGAATACAGTTGAGAACATTTAAAACCAGCTTTAACCTGCACTCCGTCCTGACTGGCACCTCTTTCTTCGTCAGTTCTTTGCATTTCGTTCATCCTTGGGAGTACCTACCAAGATTTTCCTTATTGAAAAAAAACAAACATGAAAGTTCAGTCACAAATATGCAGAAAACCAGCCATCCACATACCTGGTACCTACACAGGAACATTATCAATGCCCTGCCTATACACAAACGATTAAATTAATGTACAGTTTCCCTACCCAGCCAGCAAGTAAGGATCAACTGAATACAACCATCCGTTGTTACCTATTGTCACAAGAGGCACATGCTGCTTCAGCGTCTATCTTTCTGACTGGTACCTATAAGAAAATGGAAGCATCTTTTATTGTAAGAGGAAACCCTTGACTGGAAACTTAGTTCATAGCCGACTTTACCTCTGTGTGCACATATGCAGTGAATAAATTGCCCAGGAAACATTACAGAAGTGGTCAGCAAAGCAAGACCAGGACCGCTCAAGAGTACCCGCAACTTCTCCCCATAACTTGTAAGTCCACTGTCTTGTCTTTTCGCCCCTGAGGTCCCAAAGCACCAGGGCAGGGGCAGGCAGGGCAGTCGTGCGCTCGGGGTGCACCAGGCAGGAGAGAGCAGGAGCAGCCTCTGGCACCCAGGATTGGTAACAACAGCTTCTGCTCTGAGCTGGGGTCAGCCCATGTGCAGGTACAGCACTGATCCAGACACGAAACTGAGGGTGTCAGCTCCTCCCAGGTGCCGCATGCACTGTACCTTCTTCCATCGCCTGCTCTCGACCAATTGTTTCCCAGTCTCTTCCATCTGGTGCCAGCTCAGACACCTGCACTCTGGCTCAGGGCTGCTCCTGCAGCTGCAGCATCCCTGGGCCTGGCCTGGTCCTGGTCCTATCCCCATCCCCATCCCCATCCCTATCCCTATCCCTATCCCTATCCCTATCCCTATCCCTATCCCTATCCCCGTCCCTGTCCCTATCCCTATCCCTATCACCGTCCCTGTCCCTACCCCTATCCCTACCCCTATCCCTATCCCTATCCCTATCCCTATCCCCATCCCTATCACCATCCCTGTCCCTATCCCTATCCCTATCCCCATCCCTATCCCCATCCCTATACCTATCCCCATCCCTATCCCTATCCCTATCCCTATCACCGTCCCTGTCCCTACCCCTATCCCTATCCCTATCCCTATCCCTATTCCCATCCCTATCCCTATCCCTATCCCCATCCCCATCCCTATTCCTATCACCGTCCCTGTCCTACCCCTATCCCTATCCCTATCCCTATCCCTATCCCCATCCCTATCACCATCCCTGTCCCTATCCCTATCCCTATCCCCATCCCTATCCCTATCCCTATCCCTATCCCTATCCCTATCCCTATCCCTATCCCTATCCCTATCCCTATCCCCATCCCCATCCCCATCCCCATCACTATCCCCATCCCTGGTCCCCCCTCGCCCCGGCTGCCCCCAGCCCATCTCTCATCCATTTCTCCTCAGGCCCCTCAGCCCCCCCTCCCCAGTCTGGCTGTGACAGGCCAACACCGACTCCCCTGATTGGCTCAGCCCTGGCCAATGGCGTGGCTGTTGCCGGGCAGGCAGGGGCAGGCCGGGCCTCTCCTCACAGAGACGCCCTGCGCCCGCTGACCCCCGCAGCCCCTGCTCAGCCAGCCGGGACACTGGGCCTGCGGAGAGAGGGCCTGCGAGAAGGGCCATGGCGGCGGGAGCTGCTCCCTCAGCAGCGCGAGGTGTGTGCACCGCTCTGCCGGCCCTCGGCCGCTCACGGGGTCCGGGCCTGCGCAGGGAGGGAGGGGAGGGGCAGGGAGCGGGGCCAGGGAGGGGACATGACAGGAGGGGAGGGACAGCAGGGGAGATACCCTGGCTTTGCTCTGGATCGGCACGACTCTCCCGAAGCGCGGGTCTGTCTGTGCTCCAGCCACAGCCCTGGGCAGCAGGAGCTGCGTGTCGGGAGCTGCTGGCGCCGGCCAGGCCGGCCCCGGGCAGGAGAGAGGGCTCTGCCCCCGGTCACACCGCCGGGGCTGAGCCCAGCACCCAGGGCCTCCTCAGGCCTCGCCTTCCCCCGGGGTGAGGAGGAGAGATGGCCTGTCCTGGCATGGCCCAGGGCATCCTCTGTGGCCAGAAGGAAGGACAGAGCCCCGTCACTCTCCCCACAGGAGCTGGCTGCTGTCCCTCGCATCTCTCCCCGGGGCTCCCCAGTGCTGGCAGGCCCCACAGGGCTTCAGGGCCAAGCAAGTGCCGGGCACCAGGGGCTCCTGGGGCTCCGGGCAGCTCAGCACAGCTGCCTCTCTGCTTCTGCAGAAGCAGTTCTTTGTACCCCCTGCATGGTCAAAACTGTTTCTCCTCATGGCACATGGACTGGATAGATGCCACATCCCTGTTAGTCTGGGAGGATTTCAGGGAAACGAGGAAGTCCCAGCATGCACACAGGTAGGGGGACAGTGGAAAGGAGGCATGTCAGGATTGTTCTGCTGTTTCACGTCTGAACTCAATCAGCTATGTGCTTCCCAGCACCAAAGTCAGCTTTTTTCCTCCAAGTTGCACAGCTTTCTGCCAAGTGAAACCGAGTTGGGCTGGGCTGGCCCTTGAGGTATCTTGGCTCCTTCCTTTTGTAATTGCCTGCCGACACTTTTCCTTTTTTCCACCCATGTCTGTCTTTCTTCCCCCTTCCCCCAAGTTCCACCCTCTTTCACGGGTAATTATGATTTGCGTTTTTGCACAGGTCACGGAGTAGGTAGACACGGGATATAAGTATAGGCTGGTCTATACCTTCAGAGCTGTAGGCTGAGTTGTTCTACCTTTAAAGGCTGGATAGAGATGGGCTCCAGGTGGAGTTACTGTTTGGTAATTATTACTTCTTTTGAGGTCCTGTGACGGTGACGGTAAGTTTATCTGCCTGCAGCTCTGCAGCAGTTAAAACCACCACTGAAAGAGTTTTGATGATGGATGCTGTTCTGTGTATTCTGGTTTTGTTACTCCTTTCATTGAGCCAGAATTTTATTGCTTTGTGATTAGGTGACAGGGACCTTCTTGCACTGATCTCCTCTTTCTGGAGTGCATCATGACAGCCTTTGTCATCCCAAGTTGTCCCCTCTGTTCCCGAAGGTAGCAATGGCAGCAACATGGAATGACTTCT